>NC_090934.1:211385471-211696596 GCF_040938575.1 Ambystoma mexicanum
GACTTTCTACTTACGTGCCTTCATATGCTCCATCATCTTGTTCACTCTTCGGCACAAACCTGGGCATCATCTCCGGCGCCTTCATCATTCTCCATCTGAAAGGAAAAGACATTAAGGTGCGCATTAAAGTACTGTGGCATTCATTCTACTTGCGTGCCTCCACGAACTTTGGCATTCTTTCGCCATCATTTCTTCTCAGTGAACCCTGCAGAAAAGGGACGTTAAAAGAGAACATTAAGGACTTTGATATATGCAAAATACGCTCGTGCAATTAACGGCGGCATCGCTCTCTACTTCCCCTCTGCAATCAAGAGGCTGATCCCAAATCCAGTGAAGTAACTGGACCCAGAGCCCCTGCACAAGACGCAGGATGGAGAGCCCGGCATTCACCTATTTAAGGTGAGCACAGTTAGCAACCGAGTACCACGGGAGGAGAGAGTGTGGGGGTAGAGACTTCATCCAACCTTCCAGCTACTAATCCCCTGATTTTTCCACTTGTAGACATCTCACCCTCCAAGTCAAGCTTTTGGTGAGAAGGGGGCCAAACCAGGGAGCCAAACGAACCCTACACCTAACATTGAAGACGGTTTCACCGCCCAGCCAAGACCCGCGCCTCCGAGGGAACCAGGTGAGCGTTACAGAACGCGAAGCCTTACCGCATATTTCCCGCCCAGGCGCAATGGAAACCTCAGACACAGACCAATTGGCCCAGTTGCTTGGGGAGTTGAGGGCAGAAGTACACGCAGCACGCCAGGAAACGAATGCCTTAAGGAGACAGTTAGTTGTTTCTAAGGAGCGAACTGAAGATCTTGCCAGACAGTTGTTACAAACCCAGGCGGGACAAACTCCTCTGCCCGCCTCGGGAGGGAGCCATGCTCCAACGACTTCCACTAATCCGGTGCAGATTAATCTACCAGGAAACGTACCTTTGGCCCCGCCCGAGCGTTTTTCTGGTGATCCAAAGAGATTCGCTGTATTCTTCAATCAGTGTCGCTTGCACTTTTTGTGTAGACCCGCCGCATTCCCAACGGACCAGGCCAAGGTGGCCTTCGTGCTCTCATATCTTGGTGGCAGTGCCGCAGATTGGTCTATACCTTTAGTGACTCAGGATGACCCTGTTCTTCATAACTTCCAAGACTTTCAAGCTAGTATGGAGAGATTGTTCGCACGACACTCTCAGGGTCAGGCCTTGGATAATGAACTTCTTTCACTACGACAGGGTAATCAAGACCTCTTGGCTTACATTGCGTCATTTAACAGACTAGTGGTGGAAACCGGATGGCCGGAAGATAAGAGAATCACGCTTTTCTACAGAGGCCTGCGAGGGGAACTTAAAGACGTTCTGGCCCAGGTGGTAAATCCGCCACAAGACTGTTCTGAATATATCGATCTGGTGGTTCAATTAGATCACAGGCTACAGAATCGGAAGGCCGATCGTTCCAGATTTGAATCTCGTGTTTTTTCAAGACCACAGAGCTCCGCTAAAGGAAATGATTCCGTGGAACCCATGCAAATTGGGGTCGTGAAAGGACCCCTAACCCAAAAGGAACGGGAAAGGAGAAGACAATTGCAATTATGCCTCTATTGAGGAAATTCAGGACACTTTCTTTGAGATTGCCCGGTGAAACCAAAGAAGAAGATGGTAGGAGCATCCGATAAAGGTGCCGAAGGTTCTGAGTCGGAAAACGACCTCGCCCGACAAGTGTAGAGGTCCGCTTGCCGAGCGTTAAAACCAGTTCTTTGACCTCGCATTTCGTCATGCCTATGGTCCTCGTGAGTCCAGAGCAGCCTAATCGTATGCATGCCATAAAATCATACATTGATAATGGCGCGATCGGCAATTACGTGGATTGTGAAATGGCCGCCAGGATGAATCTACCTCTTTGTCCTAAGACAGTGAGAGACGTCATTACCACCGTGGACGGTACGGAAATAGCTTCCGGACCAGTAACTCACACCACCTTGGAAGTGACGTTGGTAGGCCAAGATGGACATCAAGAGAAGATTGTGTTTGACGTGATCAAGGCCCCGCAGTTTCAAGTTATTCTGGGAATCCCTTGGTTGGAGAAGCACAATCCTCAAATCGACTGGCGAGCAAAGACAATTCGGTTTCCAGAATGTGCTCCCACCTGTTATCCTCAGCCTCCCAACAAGCTGGCAGCAACCTCCTCTGAGACTCCACAATTGCCTCCTGAATACCGGGAATATCATGATGTCTTTCGGAAAGATCAAGCTAACACCCTGCCTCCTCACAGGTCATACGACTGTCAGATAGACCTGATTCCGGGATCCATACCTCCGTGCAGTCGAATTTATGCCCTTACCGAACCAGAAAATCTTCACCTAAGGCAATATTTGGACCAATACCTGGCTAATGGATTTATCCGTCCTTCAAAGTCCCCAGCCTCTTCAGCTCTGTTCTTCGTTCCAAAAAAGGAGGGAGACCTGAGAACATGTATAGATTACCGTGCCCTGAATCAGATAACAATCAAGAACAGATATCCGTTACCATTGATCCCAGAACTACTAGACCAAGTTAAAAGTGCCTGTATTTATACTAAGTTGGACCTCAGAGGAGCTTACCATTTGGTACGAATAAAAGATGGCGATGAATGGAAGACGGCCTTTCGTACTAAGTATGGATTATTCGAGTATTAAGTAATGCCCTTTGGATTATGCAATGCACCGGCCGCTTTTCAGTACTTTATGAATGACGTCCTCAGAGAACTCATTGATGTGTGTGTAGTTGTCTATATTGATGATATTCTGGTCTACTCGGCCTCTGAGGCTGATCATCGAAAACACGTCACAGCGGTACTGGAGAGGCTCCGTCAACACAGACTTTTTGCCAAGCTGGAGAAATGCGTTTTTCACGTTACTGAGGTCGAATTTTTGGGATTCATTTTGTCACCTAACGGAGTTCACATGGACTCAAGAAAAGTGGACGCTATTCTTAAGTGGCCCTCACCAACCTCAGTAAAAGGAGTCCAAAGCATGTTGGGCTTCGCCAACTTTTATCGTAGGTTTATTCCAGACTTCTCTCGAATAGTTCAACCCATTACAGCCCTTCTCAGAAAAAACAAACGTTTCGAATGGTCTACGGAGGCCGAACAAGCCTTTCAAGAACTGAAAACTAAATTCATCTCAGCTCCGGTTTTAAAACATCCCCGCCCGGAACTTCCCTATATTGTTGAGACCGATGCCTCCAGTCTTGCGATGGGAGCAGTGCTTTCGCAGAGGGACCCAGAAACAAACCAGTTGCACCCTGTGGCCTTTTGGTCCCGCAAATTTTCGGCTCCCGAAATTAACTATACCATTACCGATAAAGAACTTTTAGCTATTAAGTCCGCCTTTAAGGCCTGGCGTCACTATCTCCTGGGAGCCCGACACACAGTCACCGTCATTACGGATCATCGCAATTTACAATACTTGAAATCACCCAAAGCTCAATCCTCTAGACAACTCCGTTGGGCTTTATTTTTCGCCGAATTCGACTTTGTAATTACTTACCGACCAGGCAACAAGAATGGAAAAGCAGATGCCCTCTCCCGAGTGGGAGTAGATGAACTCACGACTAGTCCTGAACCCGTACCAATAATTCCGGAACAAAGAATCCTGGGTTTAATTAACACACAATCCCTTGAAGATATTGAAGTGAAAGTTAAAAAACTTATAACTCCAGCAGAAATAAAAGATTGGAAACTCAAGGGGAAAGATTTTACTACGGAAAAAGACTTACCATACTTTCAAGGTAGATTATATCTGCCATGTACGGATTTACAATCACAGGTCATCTCATGTTACCATGACTCCTTAATGGAAGGGCATCCCGGCATTGCTAAAACGTCTGAAAAAGTAAAAAGACATTTCTGGTGGCCATCTTGGAGGAAGGACATTAAAGATTTTGTAATCTCCTGTGGTGTGTGCGCTCAAAACAAAAGTCAGAAGGAGAAACCATCAGGCCTCTTACATCCAATAGACATTCCTCCTCACCCGTGGCATACTCTCTCCATGGATTTCATCACGTATTTACCACCATGCTCCGGATATAATACGATCTTAGTAATTGTGGACCTATTTTCTAAAATGGCTCATTTTATTCCATTGAAGGGTTTACCCACAGCTTCAATTCTAGCCCGGGAATTCCTCGAGAACATCGTTCGGTTGCACGGCTTTCCTTCAGTTCTAATCTCGGATAGAGGAAGTCAGTTTATTTCCCACTTCTGGCGGAGTTGCTGTCGCTTAGCCCAAATTGACGTAAGGCTTTCAACCAGCCATCATCCCCAGACCGACGGGCAGACCGAGAGGACCAACCAAACTCTGGAACAATATCTACGCTGCATGTTGCAGCAAGCAGAAGGCACTTGGAAAGAAATCCTCTGGATTGCGGAGTACGCTTATAATAATTCAGTCCATTCTGGAACTGGAAAAACCCCTTTTTTCCTCTTGTATGGAATCCACCCTCGCACCTCAAATCTCGATCCACCTCAGACTCTTGGAACACCTGCTGTAGATCACCTGCACTCTACAATCACTCAAGCCTTTAAGGAAGCCACTTCTCATCTTCAGCAAGCCAAAGAACATTACAAGAAGGGTGCAGACCAACATCGAAAGGAAGCTCCCCAATATCAAGTGGGAGATCAAGTCTGGCTGTCCACCAAACATTTACCCTTAAAAGGACCACGTACTTTCAATCCACGATACCTGGGACCTTACCCAATCACTGCCATAATAAATCCAGTGGCAGTTAAATTGGGCCCACCTACTCATATGAAAGTTCATCCCGTCTTCCACGTTTCCTTACTAAAACCCATGCAACCTGGAACCCGTTTGACAAAATCTCCAGACCCTATCCTAGTGGATGGAGAACTGGAGTTCTAAATGCAGAACATCCTAGACTCCAACATTTCCAAATCAAAGCTATACTATCTGATTGACTGGAAAGGTTATGGCCCCCAGGAACGGTCTTGGGAACCATCGGAACATGTGCATGCACCCCGTCTGGTCAAGAAGTTTCATCGAACTTTTCCCGACAAACCAAGACCCCCGGAGAAGACGAACTTGGGAGGGGCCTTGAGGGGGGTGCTGTCATGACCACTGCTTCCAAGGAGTCAGGAGCAGCCCAACGCCCTTGGAAGCAGGCTCACAACATTCATTGCAGACGCCAGCAAGTCCCTTTAGGGACCTTTTGGGCCTTGTCCTGGCACCGGTGGTGCCAGGCTCATTGTGGGGACTGGTCCCGGCACAAGAAGCGCCGGGCTCATAGCAAATACAGAAGTGCTTGGGTGGACCTACCTGCAGCAGACCATGCTGCTTCCTTACCGACAAGATGATGTCTTCATCCTCTTCTGGCAGGAACTACTTTTCCTCTGGGTGGGGCTGGCACCACTCCCTAGGACTGGAACTTTTCTGGAAACTGGAACTCTTTTTCTTACCTGGGCGAGGCTGTGGAAGAAGACGCCTAAGCACTTCTGTGCACTATTTAAACCACACCCGATTGGTGCAACGTGCTTCGCGTTATTCTGCATCAGCAGCAGGACGCTCACCGTGTCAGCTCCAGGGAATCTTCCATTCCGGCTCCTGTGAACGCAAAATCTCCGGATTTACCTGATGAGAATCCAATCTTCAGTCTTCAGCAGCATCTGCAAAACAACAAAAACACAGATTAGCAAAGTCAAGGTCAGCGCTTCAACTTACCCGATCCACCGGAATGTTTAAGGTATTTGCCGCATTCTTTCTCCGCCATCGAGCCCTGCAAAGACAAAAGAACATTGGTTAGTAACGTTCTGTTTCTGAACGGCTTACCTGTGCGACGTACGCTCCAAAGTCAGCTCGCACCACACTCCGCCACCTGCAAGGCAAAAGAGAGACATTAAGGTGCGTTTAAAGGCCTAGAACAGACTTTCTACTTACGTGCCTTCATATGCTCCATCCTCTTGTTCATTCTTCGGCACAAACCTGGGCATCATCTCCGGCGCCTTCATCATTCTCCATCTGAAAGGAAAAGACATTAAGGTGCGCATTAAAGTACTGTGGCATTCATTCTACTTACGTGCCTCCACGAACTTTGGCATTCTATCGCCATAATTTCTTCTCAGTGAACCCTGCAGAAAAGGGACGTTAAAAGAGAACATTAAGGACTTTGATATATGCAAAATATGCTCGTGCAATTAACGGCGGCATCGCTCTCTACTTCCCCTCTGCAATCAAGAGGCTGATACCAAATCCAGTGAAGTAACTGGACCCAGAGCCCCTGCACAAGACGCAGGATGGAGAGCCCGGCATTCACCTATTTAAGGTGAGCACAGTTAGCAACCGAGTACCACGGGAGGAGAGAGTGTGGGGGTAGAGACTTCATCCAACCTTCCAGCTACTAATCCCCTGATTTTTCCACTTGTAGACATCTCACCCTCCAAGTCAAGCTTTCGGTGAGAAGGGGGCCAAACGAACCCTACGCCTAACATTGAAGACGGTTTCACCACCGCCCAGCCAAGACCCGCGCCTCCGAGGGAACCAGGTGAGCGTTACAATACCTTGTACCTTATCGTTAGACGTTATTACCGATCTACCTCCTTGTAATGGGTATAAACACCATTCTAGTTATTGTGGATCTTTTTTCCAAGATGGCCCACTTTATTCCTTTAAAAGGACTACCTTCAGGCTCAATCCTGGCCAAAGAATTCCTCGAAAACATTGTTCGCATACATGGATTTCCGTCCGTGTTGGTCTCTGACCGGGGCAGTCAATTCATTTCACATTTTTGGAAAAAATGCTGTCAATTGACGCAAATCGATGTGAGGTTATCGACCAGTCACCATCCCCAGACCGATGGTCAAACGAAGAGGACCAACCAGACTCTCAAACAATACCTGCGTTGTATGTTACATCAGACGGAGAGTAATTGGAAAGACATTCTTTGGATCGCCGAATATGCATACAATAATTCAGTACACTCTGGAACTGGACAAAGCCCCTTTTATACCTTATATGGGCACCATCCTCGAACCTCAGACCTTGACTCACCCCAAGACTTAGAAATGCCCGCAGTGGACCATCTGCACGCTACGATTACACAAGCCTTTAAGGAAGCAACTACACATTTAAAACAGGCGAAAGAAAAATACAAGAAAGATGCTGATCGGCATAGAAGTGATTCGCCACAATACCAAATAGGGGACCAAGTATGGTTAGCCACAAAACATATACATCTAAAGGGAACACGGACCTTTAACCCCAGATATTTGGGACCTTACTCTATTAAGGCCATTATCAACCCGGTGGCTGTCAAGTTGGACTTACCTGCTAATATGCTGATTCATCCCGTCTTTCATGTGTCACTTTTGAAGCCAGTACAATCAGGGACAAGACTAACCAAGCCACCAGACCCCATCCTTGTAGACGGAGAACCCGAATTTGAAGTTAAGAACATCCTGGACTCCAAGCTGATAAAGTCAAAACTTTTTTATTTAAAACGACTGGAAAGGTAACGGACCACAGGAAAGGTCATGGGAACCTAGTGACCATGTTCATGCACCCCGATTGGTGAAAAAATTCCACCGAAATTTCCCAGACAAACCGAAACCACAGGGAAGAATGACTTTAGGAGGGGTCTTGGGGGGGAGTGCTGTCATGATGCCTACCCCCGGGGACCCAGACCAAGTCCAGCAACCTCGGAAGCAGGCATCAAGTTACCCCAAGCAAGCCCAACAACCCCCGCTAGGGGGTATTTGGGTGCAGTCCTGGCGCCTATGGCGCCAGGCTCATATGGAGAGTCAGTCCTGGCACCATAGGTGCCAGGCTCATAGATTAAAACTTACCTGATGCAGACCATGCTGCAAACTTATCTGATGCAGACCATGCTGTAAGAGCTCCAAGCCAAACGAGGCTTGGAAGGGACTATTTTGCCTAGGGACTATTTTTTTACTCGAGTGGGGCTGGGGAGGAATACTTACCTGGGACTACTTTGGAGGCTATTTAAACCACGCCCGAAGAGCAGCACACGCTTCGCGTTATTCTGCATCCAGCAGCGTAACGCTCACCGTGCCTGCAAGTCTGCATCCAGTCTTCTGCCACGCCCGCCTCAAGTTTGGAGCTCCTAGAAAAAGGGAGAAAGAAGGAGAAAAGGTTAGAACAAGAGCAATACCTTTGATCCTTACCTGAATTCCCGATCCATCGCACCTTCGAGCTGGAAGAAAGAAGTTATTTTATGCGCGTCGCCTCGCCTGCTGCAGCGCCGCGCTGAACTCACCGGCCTTTGCAGCATCTTCACATTTCACTGCATCTTCCTGCATGTTACCGCCGCACTTCGGCACCTAAGGAGATGACAAGAACAGCAGGGTGAGCCAAGGGAATACACAGAGGAATACCCCCCATAGACTTACCTGATTTTATCACCGGGGGTACTATTCTTCTTCACGGGTCGGCGCAGCTTCCACTGCATCCTAGCCGAACCCCGTCCCCTAAGGGGAAACAAAAGGACAGCAAGGTGAAACAAGGGACTAACAAGGGGAACCCTCCTCACCACAAAAGACTTACCTGATTTTACTGCCAGAGGCATTATTCCCCGAGACTTCATACTTTCTCTCAGCGCCTGAATAAGGGAGAAAGCAACAGGTTACATATGGACATTATTTTATCGAACTGTGTTGGATAATACAAATCCTTACCAGAACATTACCGGTTGCAACAAGGAACTCTTCAGTAGGTTCAAACTGCAACCTGCAAGGAATCGGACAAGAGTGAAAGTCAGGCATTTGAACTCTTACGAACTACATACTTACGGCGTCTTGCCGGGAATATCGGAGTCAATATTGTCCTGGAACTCACCAATTCCTTCGAGGCAGTGAAGCAAATGGTTATCAACGCGCCCCTGCGCTCAATGCAGGATGGAGAGCTCATCTTTTCAAATCATTAGGTGAGACTATAAGAGGGAACATCCAAGGTGATCAGTGGGGAGAACAGAGGGGTGGGGGGATTTACGCTCAACTCCACGGGTGGTTAATTCCCTTTCTCCACTTGCAGAAGAATATTCCTACAGGCCAAGCAAACGAAGCTAGGTGGGCCAGTCCAGTCTGTCATCTCGGCCCTATGCGTCACATTGGTGGAGACTGCAGCAGTCCAGTCCAGATCGACGCTTCTGTGGGAGTCAGGTGAGCGTGACAAGGATATCCCCCCAGTGAAAGAACTTGGGAACCACTTTCTAATCTGAATGCCCCTCGACTGCTTAGAAGATACCACCTCATACACCCAGGCAAACCTGGAGGAACAGGTTTTCGGAAGAGGCATGCTGTCATGACCCACAGGACGCGCCCCTTTTGGCCTTCCTGGTCCTTATCGCAACGGGCCTTGCATTCCCTGACACTCCCAACATGGCCGTCCAGCGTGACACGCCTTCCGCGGTCTATACGTTGGACGTAACGTATTCTACTAATAGACCGCAACCCCACAGCTCCGCGCGTCTCAACGCTATTGCCAAGTAGCGATCAGACGTGTGCTCCGTAGTTCGCAGTATTGCTTTCCTGGTTCCTAGATTTTCTACTTCCATTCCTTGCCCCTTTCCCTTTTCCTCTTGCTTACTGGACTCGTGCGCCATTAGCACTTCTTCTTTGTTTCCCGGATCCCCGGATTGCTGCATCCCGGAATCTTAAACACATGCTGGAGTCGGAAGAGACTCACTCAGCCTTATTCAAGTCCAGGTCTGTCCGCAAGAAGACACCGCCCACGGAGTCCAGCAAGGATCGGTCTCAGGTGAGAAGGGGGGAACTCCGTGACAAAGTCGGAATATATGTTCCAGGAAGATTCCGGCAAGGTCAGATGAGGACGGCAGTTTGGATAAGGGTGTAAAATGAGCCATGTGAGTAAACAAATCAATGGTAACCATGATTGTCGTGTAGCCTCTAGAGGGTGGTAATTCCACGATAAAATCAGTGCCGATGATTTCCCAGGGTCTTGTTGGTATTGCTGGTTGGAGTAGGAGTCCGGCCGGCTTCCTATTATCGTGTTTGTTCTGATTGCAAACTGCGCATGTTTGGACATGGATCCTAATGTCATCCTTCATCTTCGACCACCAAAACTGTCTTTGTACTAGATGGAGAGTGTTGGTAATTCCACGATGTCCCGAATGTCAGGTATCGTGACAGAGACTTGTGATCCTTTTTCTCAGCCCAGGAGATGGGATGACTAAGCGATTGTCCTTACATAGATACCCATCCTTTGTTGTGAGATTCCATCTGTTATTTCTCTTATGCTCCTTCCAGATGTCCGAATTTCGAATTTGACCTTGGATGTTTTCCAGGAGGGTGAGAGCTTGGGCCACAAAGATTGTGGGGGGAAACATCCTTGGAAAGGTCCGATCCTCAGTTTTGTCGTAGTCAGGACGTCTGGATAGGGCATCAGCAATTATGTTATGTGTTCCAGGAACGTGATGGATTTGAAACTGATATTGACCAAAAAAGAAGGCCCAACGGGCTTGACGACTGTTTCTGCATTCCAGGGATTGCAGGACTTGAATATTTCGATGATCAGTTCGGACCTGCACTGGGTGTTTGGCTCCCAGGAGAAGATGACGCCAATCAGTAAAGGCTTGACGAATGGCAAGCAATTCCTTTTCCAGAACGGAGTAATGGGTTTCACTGGGTGTTAGAGTGCGAGAAAGATAGGCAATAGGGTGCTCTGAGTTGTCGTCCAATTCTTGTTTTAGGACGGCACCAATGGCGTAGTTGGAAGCATCAGTTTCAACAAGAAAGGTCGCTCTATATCAGGTTGGGCTAGGATCGGGGCTTGTGTAAACTCCGACTTCAGGCAGTGAAAGGCCGCGTCTTGGGCTGCGGTCCACAAGAAGGGGGTGTCTTTCTTCAATAAGGAGACGATAGGGTGCACAATCTCAGAAAAGGTTGGTATGAATTTACGATAAAAATTTGCAAGTCCTAGGAAGGATTGTATCTGTTTCACGGTGGTAGGAGTAGGCCAGGACTAAATGGAGTCTACCTTTGAAGAATCCATACCAATCCCTTTAGGGCTAAGGACAAAACCGAGATAGTGAACAGTTGAAACATGAAAAAGACACTTCTCTGGCTTGGCCAGGAGCTTATGTTCTTGTAGACGTTGCAAGACTGCCTTCACGTTTTCCTCATGTTTTCGATGGTCCTTTGAATATATCAGTATATCGTCTAGATATACTATAACGAAGATGAACAACATATCAGAGAACACTCGATCCATGAACCGTTGGAAGACTGCTGAGGCATTAGCAAGACCGAAGGGCATGACCAGGTACTCAAAATGGCCGAAGGGGGTTCTAAAGGCTGTTTTCCATTTGTCACCTTCCTTTATACGAATGAGATGGTAGGCACCCCTTAGGTCTAATTTTGTAAAAATTACTGCACCTCTGACTGCTTCTAGGATATCCAAGATGAGGGGCAAGCGGTAACGGTCCTTGAGAGTGCACTGATTTAGCCCATGGTAGTCCAAACATGGTCGGAGTTCCTTGGTGTCTTTCTTGGGCACGAAGAACAATGAAGCACCCGCTGGAGATTTGGATGGGCGTATGGTGCCATTTTCCAGGGTAGTATTCAGGTATTCACGGAGAGCCTTCTTTTCAGGTTCTGATTATATAAATGTTCTGCCGAAAGGAATCACTGCTGAGGGTTCTGTATCAATGGCACAATCCTCTGGCCTGTGAGGAGGGAGAGCTTGAACTATAGCAGTCGAAAAGACATCAGAAAAGGCTTGGTAGCCCTTGGGAATGTGGATGATGTTAGAAACAGTAACTGGACCTTGTTGGCTCTCTGGGAAGTCTTCAGAGGGCTTTGGTAAGGTATCCTGGGATAAACAGTGAGCCATACAATATTCGGATCCTAGGAACAGGGAACCTGCTGCCCAATTGATGTAAGGATTATGCCTTTGTAGCCACGGCATTCCAAGAACCATTGGATAATGGGCTGATTTAATGAGGTCAAATCTGATCCTTTCTTGATGGTGATTAATAGAGAGTAAAATCTCTTTAGTCTGAAGGGTAATGGGTCCTGAAGAACCACAAGATTATTTCGTCCAGGAGAGTGCAAGGATGGAGTTGATGTGGAGCAAACATCTCTCTCCCGACACCCTGCTCCATATAGGATCGGGAGCTGGCATTTCCCGAACGCCGTTGAGGGGTAATAGGACATTCTCTCACTAGATGTTTATCGGAGGCGCAGTACATGCACAGACCAGTATGGATCCACCGCATCCTTTCTTGAGGGGTAATGGGACCACGGAAGGCTCCTAGTAGCATATGTTCTGGGTCCGGGGTAGGAGGAACAGTAGGCTCTGCTCTAGGAGCAGGTTCCATAGTGGTGCTTTGAAAAGCACCTTAGATTTCCTTTTTTCTGCTCTTCTTTCTTGGATTCGGAAATCTATTTGCAATGAGAGGTTCATAAGAGCCTGGAAGGAGCTTGGGCGGGCAACCATTGCTAGCTCATCTTTTATTTCTTTGTTTAATCCCCTTCGGAAGAGAGTAAAGCTGGCTTCTGGAGACCAATCTGCTTCTTTCACAAGTTGTTTGAAACGAGTAACATAGGTGAGCATATCCTAGGACCCTCGTTGAAACTCGAGTAGTCTCTCTTGAGCACTATACACCTGTTCTGGGTGATCAAACATTTCTTTAAGGGCTCTCACAAACCCATCATAGTCATCCAAGAGGGCATCGCTTGAATTGACCAGGGGGGTTGCCCAAGTCAATGCATCTCCAGTGAGGTGGGAGATCATAAAGCCCACCTTTGCTCTAGGAGTGGAGAAATAGTAGGGCTTGAAGGTGAAGTGAACTAAACATGAATCAAGGAAGGCACGGAGGGTCTTGGAAGAACCATCATACTTGTCCACTATTCCTCCCAATATCACACTTTCTTTGGTTGCGGAATCACGTGATAGAACTAGCTGTTTTAGTGCGGCGTTCTCTGCCTTGAGGTTCTGTACCTCTGTAGTTAATTCCTGCATACCTCGCATGAGGTCTTGAACTGCGGCTTCCATCTCTGTGTCTGTTTCGTTTTTTAAGGCGTCTCAATCTGTCACAAGTCTCTCCCCTTCTCACCTGTCTTTGTTGTGTACTTGCGATCTTCTGGGTTTTCTTCTTCTTCACGGCCCGGGATTTGTATAGACTTGAACGCTGGCCCTCGGCGTCCAGTGTGAGCATATCGGTTCAGCTTCCAGGAATCTTCGTAAGTCCAGGGTAATACCAGGATGTAAATAGGTACGCTCAGAGACACAGAGGTCCATGACTCGAGCGCGGAAGGGTTTCCAGGAGTTTTGGAGAGGGAAAAGGAACAGGACGGGATTCAAGGAACTGGGAATAGGGATAGAAGCGAGAGCCCTGATCGAACTCCGGCTAAACACGTCCGACTACAGGTAGCGGTAGCGTTGAGATGCGCTGAGCCGCGGGGGCGTGTCTCTCTTGTACGATGAGCAGCGTGGAACGTATAGACTGGTCAGGAGCGTTCTGTTCTGGGCGGCCATGTTGGAAGGATCACTGCATTCAATCCCCTGCGAGTCAGGGACCAGGAGGTCCAGAAGGGACTTAGACGACGGTTCATGACACTGGTTCCTTCAGAGTTGAAATCTGCGAGGGTTATCCCCCTCCTCAAAAAGTCCTCGCTTGACCCCACAATTCCGGCTAACTTTCGTCCTGTCTCTCTAATTCCCTTCTTGTCCAAACTTTTGGAGTCCCTTATCACCCCTCCTTTTATCTTCTTATCTGCAGTCTTCAAAAATGTTCAACCCTGCTCAGGCTGGTTTTAGGCCAGGGAGGGGTACGGAAAGTGTACTTGTCTCTGTCCAGGCTGGTGAATGCAGGCGGAGTCCGCGCCCTGATCCTGTTAGATCTATCAGCCACGTTTGATACGGTTAATCATCCCATTCTGCTCTGACGGTTGGCACAGATCGGGATATCCGGCTCTGTCCTTGCATGGTTCACCTCTTTTCTTTCAGATCGCACCCAGACCCTTGCTATGCCACCATTTTTATCCTCCTCTTGTCCCCTCACTTGTGGTGTCCCTCAAGGATCCTCACTCTCTCCAATCCTACTTAATATTTATATCTGGGCTCTGGTTTACCTCATCCGTTCCTATGGACTAAACTGCTATTCCTATGTTGACGACACCCAAATCCTGATCCGCTTAGATAAAGATCTGGTTGGAGTCTCGTCAGGCCTTCATGAGTGTCTTAGGGCGGTGGGGGATTGGATGGACCAGAACTGGCTCAAACTCAATGGCGACAAAACAGAGGTTGTGGTGGTGGGCTGTCCTCCGGACTCTTCACTGTGGACCCCTGCTTTTTGGCCCTCCTCTCTGGGCCCTTTCCCTGGTCCAGTGAGCAAAGTGAAAAATCTAGAGGTCATTCTGTCCGCCACCCTGTATGTCGAACCAGGTCACCGCGGTGTGCCAGTCTGCCCATCATCAGATTAGAGTTCTCAAGAGGGTTTTACCTTTGCTACCTGAAGCCACCCGCCCCCCCCGGTGGTGGCGGCATTAGTTCTCACACGGTTGGATTATTGTAACTCTCTTTATCTTTCCCAACCCATTGGCCTTATGCAGCGACTTCAGCGCATGCAGAACCTGGCGGCCAGGTTAGCTACTGGCTCTCCTTACAGCGCTCACATTTCGCCAGTGCTTCGTCGACTTCATTGGCTTCCAGTGGCCCAGCGGATCCTTTTCAAGTCACTCTGCATCGTTCACCGTGTGGTTTATGGCCAAGGAGCTCAGTTTTTACAAGCTAAGTTCCTTCGCTACTCTCCTGGATGTGATCTACGCTCTTCCTCTACCAACCTTGTCGCTGTTCCTAGCGCGAGAGGGTTGGCAGCATGGCTTTTTCCATTGCCGCTGCAAAACTTTGGAATAGTCTGCCTGCATCACTTAGAAGTACCCCTAACCATCTGGGGTTCAGAAGAGCTCTTAAGACTATCTTATTCTAGCTTCCTTGTTTCTTATGTACTGGTTCTTTCCACGGTAAGCAGCTTTCCCTCTCTAGCGCCATGATTCACTTGGGCGAACGTGTGCTATACAAATTCAATTAACAAAACATAAAAATGTTTGTTTTCGAAACTCGAAAAATGACGTTGACTGGGCGTGTCAGTAATTTGCATTTGCATTTATATAGCATTACATACCTTCAGGTAACTGAGCGCTGCTTATTTTTACCCACGGTGTGCAGTGCTTTTTTATGGGCTTCGGAAGGATGAAATGCTGAGTTTGGCCCTGCTGGGATTCGAACCTGCGACCGCAAGCTCTGCACGGATGTCAAAAGCGAGCACTCTACTCGCTGTGCTATCTGACTGGCTAATGCCATACAAAGGTTGACGTCCACTTTACCCATGGTCCTCCATGCGTCGAGGTCCCTCAGACCTCTGCCATCATAGTCGGACGCAAGTTGCAGAGTTCCTTCTTTCCAGCTAATGCCTTTAATTATACAAGTTTAAATGTAGACTTCTTTCTTTCCTTTCGACGGTCCTAGCCCTGCCATTCTTCAGTGATGGCTTTCAAGGATGGATTCATCATCGACGACGACTAATTGTAACGTCTCGACAAACTTTGACTATGGCCTAACTATGCCTCAACGAGCCTCGGCCCTTCGCAGTAGGGACAGTGGGGGGAAGTTCATAACTTTCTTTCCTTTAGAGAATGCCTATTTCCCAATTCTTCCTTTTCCATCGCCGGACTGCCATCTTTCTGTATTATGCAAAACACACCCTTTAAATGTTGCCCTTCCTGTAACAGGAGGTTTCCCTGGAAGGAGTCACACAACATGTGTAACCTCTGTCTCCCAAGGGACCACCTCAAAAAACATTGCAAGTTTTGCATACTTTTTCAGCCGAAGACATTAAAGGACCATAAGACAAAGCACTGGACACACCACCTCATGCAGGCCGAAGCTGCTATGGACATGGAGGGAGCATCCAGCGATGGCAGCGTCGGGGTCCTAAGTGACGCCGAGGGTGATCTGGACCAGACGGTTTCCCGTGTGTGAGCCCCCGACTCCATCAAGCAGGCCAGTGGTTCTGCTACAGAGATGACACCCGGCCGCTCAAGCACCCACACTGCACGCCACACAAAGCACACCCCCCATGGCCGACAGTAGACTGATTTGTCGACCGTTGAGGCACACGCAGTGTCGAGGGGAAGTTCCTCAAAATCCCTGTCCTCTGGCCCATCACGTTCGTTGCATGACAGTCGCCCAAAGCAGACGTCAAAGTCTGTTCCCGACACCTCAAATAAACCTGACAAAACCTCTGATACCTCAGAACGTGTGTCGAAGGAGGTTTGACGCCCCTTTCCAATAGCTCCAATATGAGAGAGCTTATTAAAAACCATGTCCCAGACACTCTCCTTAAGTCCAAGGTGTCAAAAATTCTAAATATTCAAGGTCCCTAGTCTCTAAAGCACTTTCTCTCTCTCTCTCTCTCCCTCTCTCTCTCTCTCTCTCTTTCTCTCTCTCCCTCTCTCTCTCCCTCTCTCTCTCTCCCCCTCCCTCTCTCTCCATAAACAACCCTGTACATCAGAGAGCATATCTACCCCTATTCCCTCAGATTTTCCAAGCTCCACCCAATGGACCCCTCCAATGCTTTGTAGACTTCTTTGAACAACACCCTGATCAACTGTCCAACCTTTAATGGCCCTCACAAGGCGAGACAGCTAAAGATAAACCTACTGCCAAGAAACCACAATTAGATACTGCCCATCCCAGCACCTTGCAGAATACCTCCCATATTATATTGACACTTCAGGCTCTCAAGATCCTGTTTCACTAGGGGACAAAGGGGACCTATATGATACAGACCATTATTATGATAACAATTGCGTCTACATCATACAATCTCCGGACCACCATGACCAGCCCGTGGCTGACTCCCCTGTGGATAATCAGCTACAGTACAATGAGCACCTCTTAAAAGCTGCCGAACATTTCAAGATTGATACACAAAATGCACAGGTGGACAAGGACTTTGTAGAAGACATCCTTGGGGGTAAGAAGTATGCCGCACAGTTTATATCACTCCTGCAGTACACCCAAAGGCGCATTCAGCCTTCTTTACTCACCTCAAACCTTATGAGGTCAGTTGACCCCCATATTGAGATGTTCAGGCCAGCCCCCTCCGTTATACATCAGCAGTGAATTAAAGCCTGACTCTCTCATCGTGACCACCACAAGAAAGAGGGTGGGCATGCCCTTAGCCTCTGCTGACGCCTCTCCTGATGAGGAGAGCAAAAAGATATATACACTGGGCAGAAAAGTAGCTTCCTCGGTTGCATACCAAGTAAGAAACGCTAATAACAACTCTCTCCTTGCGAGTTACATAAATGGGACGAAATGCTACAACAAATTGACTCCATCCTGGAGCCTTTTAAATCACAACTCCTGAACACAGTGGCTGAGGATAAGCAGGTGGCCAATTGCATCCTGAAAAATTATCTGGACGCAGCAGATAATGCAAGCTGTATAGTAGCAGAGGGCACTCTTATTAGGGCATTCCGGCTTTAAACTGGAAACTCAAGCCACCCTACTTAATATGCCAATTGAACCAAATGCCTTTTTTGGGAAAGCAGTCGAGTACGCAATGAAAAGTGCTAAAAAAGAGTATGACACCCTTAAGTCCTTGGGACAGCTAACTAACAAAACCTTTGTTCAAAGATGCACATTTAATGCGCGCTGATTTCGAGGACCGAATTCTCAGCGCTCCTCCAACTATAGTCAGGGTGGACAAACGTCATCTTGGGGTTGCTCGCAGGGGCAATCCTCCCAGTAGAATTTCCATAGGGGCTGCAGAAAGTCTAGGAGTAGAAGCAGAGCCTCCTCAACCAGAGGCTCCACCCCTCCCAAAGCAATGACGACCCGCTCCAGGTCCCCTCACATGCCTCGCCAATAGGAGGTTGCATTTCTCAATGTACCCATCCATGGAAGGGGGGTTCTCACCTCAGACAAGTGGGTACTATCCACCGTGGCAGGAGTCTATTGTATAGAGCGATTACAGAGACACTGCAAACACCCGCTAAGACAGACACAATCAACGCAGGAGGAGCAACACATTCTACTTGAAGAGGTCAAAACAATGCCGGAAAAGGATGCTATAGAAATCGTCCCAGTGAACAAGGGTATCTATTCAACATACTTCCTTGTACCAAAGAAAGACCTTACAATGTGCCCTGTTCTAGATCTGCGTTCTGAAAACAACGCTACAAGAGTTAATCCCCCTGCTAATACAGGGGGACTACATGGCAACATTGGATATGAAAGATGTATACTTTCATATTTCAACACTTTCATATTTCAATGTTCGCAGCACATAGAAAATTCCAGCGCTTCCAAATAGCAAATCAACACTACCAATTGAAGGTGCTCCCCTTGGGCATAGCCCCAGCTCCAAGGTTATTCACCAAAGCATTAGCAGTAGTGGCGGCGCACTTAGGCAGACAATCTATCCCAGTGTACCCTTATCTGGACGATTGGCTGATAACAGGGGAATCACCTCAAATTTGCAAGCAAAATACCCACAAAACAATTAACCTTCTTTTCCAATTTGGGTTTTCAATCAATGAGAAGAAATCCAGCCTAGTTCCAAGCCAAACTAAGCAGTTCCTTTGAGCTATCATAAAAACAAGAGAGGGGCTAGTCTTCCCCTAAAATGAGAGTTCAGAACATGCTGTTCCAAATACCTCATAATCTCGCTGGTCGCCAAATAACAGCACGCAAGACAATGCGCCTGCTAGGGATGATGGCTTCATGCATTGATCTAGTCCCACACGCGCAGCTTCGCATGCGCCCAATGCAGGATTGGTTGGCGAAACAATGGTCTCAGGCAAGCGGTCAGTGGGACGATCTTGTAGTTGTTTCGCTAACCCTAGTACAAGCGCTACACTAGTGTTCTTCAGGGAAATCTGTTAAAGGGAAAACCCTTTCGCAATCCACCAGTCAAG
The DNA here is from genome assembly GCF_040938575.1 of Ambystoma mexicanum. NCBI lineage: Eukaryota > Metazoa > Chordata > Amphibia > Caudata > Ambystomatidae > Ambystoma > Ambystoma mexicanum. The sequence continues at coordinate 211,404,410 of NC_090934.1, forward strand.
CAATACTCACGACGGATGCCTCACTCTCCGGATTGGGGGCCCATTACCTTCACCACATAGTGCATGACCCGTGGACACAGGTCACAGCCCAAAATCACATCAACCTTTACAAGCCTTTCAGCTGCATCTACCAGGGCAGACAATGCAAGTCTTCACAGAAAGCACCACTGCCATGTTTTACATAAACAGGAAGGGAGGCACACTCTCCAAGTCTGTCCAGGCTATCCTAAAAAAAATTGGAAGTGGGCACTCAAGCGGAAAATGTTCCTAGTCTCTCAACACTTTCCAGGGGAACTCAATGCTCTAGCAGACACTCGAAGCAGAAATCGTCTACCCGAGGAGCACGAGTGGCAACTCAATAGATACATTCTAGGCAACGTCTTCTCCCTGTAGCGTTACCCTCTTAGACTTATTTGCGACAAATCTAAACACACAATGCCCAGACTTTGCGTCCAGGTATCCCCAACCGCATTCCAAGGGGAACGCCCTGTCAATGAGCTGGTCAGGAGAATTTGTTTACGCTTTTCCCCCCAACACCACTCTTCAGCAGGTTAGTGCACAAGATGCACCAGGAACAAGCCACACTAATCCTGATAGTCCCTATGTGGGCGAGACAACCATGGTTTTCACATCTGCTCAAACTGGCTATGTACAACCCGATCAAACTCCCGTGCCCCTACAACATGCTGTCCCATCACAGGGGGATTACACTCCATCCACATCCTCATTCTATGAACTTGGCAGCCTGGCTCCTGCAGTCATAGAGTTTGGACACTTAAAACTACTGCCAAGGTGTTCAAATAAGGCACTGCTATTTCAAACATTATTTGTGATATGGTGGCGATCAAAGGATCTAAATCCACTTGAATTTACCCCATCAAGCATTCTTCACTGCATGCCTCTGTCCTAGTATTTAACTCCATCAAGGTTCACCTAGCGGCACTGTCCACGTACACCACTTCACAAAACAAGGTGTCCTTGTCATGATTCCTGCCCCTCATGTCCCCAGCCCTCCAAGATGTCAGGCTGGAGCCAGGCCACAATCACCTACATGGCCATCAAGGGCCTCTTCGTCCCTCCAAAGACCCACTTGGAGTCAGACTTGGCGCTTGTGGCACCAGACTCAATCACTCCCATAGGATAACATTGGGGATTGGACTTGTAGTGCATTGATGGGGACAAGATGGATGCCCCCACATATTTCGGTTACCAGAACTGCATGTGCAGTCTAGTCTTTTGGGTGTGGTTCAGCCCAGAGAAACCTGGGATACCCAGAGACTATTTAAGCCACGCCCAGGCTGAGAAACATGCTTTGTGTTTTCTGCAACTGCAGCGTGACACTCACCGTGTTCGGATCGGTCTCCAGCAGGCCTGCGTCTTTCTTCTGTGCTCAGCTCCTGCAAAAACAAGAACACTGTTAGAAACATCCTTACCTTGCGGCGCTTCTGCCCATCCATCGCTCCTTCTGTTCTGCGGGATCTTCGGCGGTGTCATTCCTATCCCGGCACGCCGCTTCCTAAGGAAAAGGGAAAAGAACAGAAAAAGGCATTAGTAAGCATTCAGCAAATCTTCACTTATTTTTAAAGACTGTATGAGCTTCAAACGCTTACCTGAATCCCAGCCGCTCTGGGGGAACTCTGTCTCCGAAACTTCTCATCCATCTGCAAGAGGGAAAAGACACTCCAGGTTAGCGTAGAAACATCTGGAGGCGCTGCATAACACACTTACTCACCACATTTCTTCTTCATAACCGGCATCCACGCTGAAAACGTCGCAGCACCTAAAAGACACAGAAAAAGAACTCAGTTCAATACAAATACGAAAGGGTCGTATCGCGCTCTCACTCGCCTTCAGCGCTACTCATCTCAGCAGCACGTCGCCATCCCCGGACGCCGGCCATCATCTAAGGAAGGAAAGGAACTAAGTTAGAGAACTGTTCAAAAGACTCATTATACTTACCTGTCAGACTCTTGCCAGTGAAGTAACTAGGCAGCAACGAGCCTGCATCAATCAACGCGCCCCTGTGCTGAAAGCAGGACTGAGAGCACACTTTCCAAGAAAACAAGGTGAACTGTGGATCAAAGGGAAGGGTTGGACCCCGGGGAAGAAGGGGTTCACGCACACAGAGTCAATAGGGAGATAAACTCTACCAATCCTGTGTTTCAGGCCCAGTCTCCAGTCGAGTAGACTCCAGCTGCTTAAAAAGAAATTCCAGCAGAGTGTGCTGCACGCCGATGTCTGTCGACTCGATGTCCCTAGAAGGCCTCCGTCTCGATGTCAACATATTTATGGTATAAAGCGTTCGCACCGCCGTTGGCTTCAGTTCTGTTTTTCCGCGCTTCGGTTCCCTATCGAGAATCTTCAAGTAAAGTCCTAAAAATGGCATCATCATCAGCGTCTTCGACTCCGAGATCAGAGTTTAAGAAGTGCCAGGATTGTGTGGCGAAGATGTCTCTTACGGACCCCCATCAGGTGTGTCTGTGGTGCCTTGGTTCCTCTCAGGCTACCTTCGACTGTAAGGGCTGGCTATCGATGATGGCAAAAGCCCTGAAAGAGCAAAGAGGAAAATTAGCGGCAGGTAGGTCAAAATCCCCTCAACGACCCAGTCAAAAAAGACCTTCTTCAGACGAGTTGAGAAATATTTCTACTCGTCGTAAAAAGACAAAAAGATCGAGATCATGCAGTGGTTCTTATCACACGCGACGTTTGAAGAAAAGGCACCATAGGTCGCCGTCTTTGCCGTCACGTCCCTCCCCAGAACGTTTAAAATGCATGACAAAATCAGTCTCACCAGCTGAGTGGGAGAGGTTCAGAGTTAAAATGATGCAAGTATTCAAGTATGCAGCCTTGACCCCCTTGAAGACTTAATGAAAGCCATGCCCATGTCGAAAATACTCGACAAAAAAAAGATAACGTGTGCACCCTCTGACCCAGAAGGCAAGGAAAAATCTCCTCGAGAGCGGTCGAAGGATCCCTTGAGTCGAGACAAATCTTCCTTGATGAAGAAGTCATCGGCGCCGAAAGACTCCTTGTCGGACTATGACAGGTCCTCGACGCCAAAAGCATCAGATCCCTCGACGTAGACTGTGTCGAAGATTTCGGTGACGCCATCGAGGATTACAGAAAAAGTGTATATACCACTACCCATAAAGGATTTCTTTGAGTCACTTTCTTCAATTTATGAGGAAGCAGAACATTCTTCTGACGATTCACAACCTTTTGGTCTTCTGTATGGAACACCTTGGGTCCCTGAACCCTTGATCTCAGAGGAATCAAGGTTAAACAATGTACAGGAGTCCCTGCAAATTGCAAGCGGACTAGATACATCCCCAGAATTTGAGTTTGGGAGACATGACCCTACTGAGCATGCTGAAGAGTCTTATAGACAATGTCCAGGGTGGTGGAATATATGGGGTGGAAAATACCCACACCGGTATATGAACAAGATGATCTTACTGACATCCTAGATAAAGGACCCCAGGAGGATCCTATTCTTCCTTTTCATGTGGCATTACAAAAGAGTAAATACAAATTGGGAAAAGCCAGAATTAATTCTGGCAGAGAATATGAAACTAACATCCAAATACAGGGCGTCCAGTAGTGACCCCAGTTACCTGATGAAAGCAAAAGTTTGGTGGTACAAGCTACCACATCCACCTCAAAACAAAACCCATACCCGACCTTTCCCCCAGACAGAGATGACAAGCGTTACCAGGCTTGGGCCAAGAAAGTTTTCTCTGTGGGAAGTATGGACAAAAAGTCAGCGAATGTTAAGTGCACGTTAACCAGATTCACTCATACTATTTGGGAATGTGTAGCAATGACCAGTGATCATATCCACGAAGGGGAGGAAAGAGACCTACCTTCTTCCTTTTCATGTGGCATTACAAAAGAGTAAATACAAATTGGGAAAAGCCAGAATTAATTCTGGCAGTGAATATGAAACTAACATCCAAATACAGGGCGTCCAGTAGTGACCCCAGTTACCTGATGAAAGCAAAAGTTTGGTGGTACAAGCTACCACATCCACCTCAAAACAAAACCCATACCCGACCTTTCCCCCAGACAGAGATGACAAGCGTTACCAGGCTTGGGCCAAGAAAGTTTTCTCTGTGGGAAGTATGGACAAAAAGTCAGCGAATGTTAAGTGCACGTTAACCAGATTCACTCATACTATTTGGGAATGTGTAGCAATGACCAGTGATCATATCCACGAAGGGGAGGAAAGAGACAGATTTTTAAAACTAGTCAAGGATGGGAAGGACGCAGTGTGCGAATCCCTCCTGACAGCTCTTGTCACGGTATTACCCAAATTGACCTTTTACAATTGACCTAATTATAGTCGTTCTAATTGACCTTCTGCACAATTGACCTTTATATTATTTTAGTTATTTTATATATGTATTGGTTTGGTTTTGGATTATAAATAATATAAGGGGATTGGGTGGGGGGTTGCAGGGGTTTTTGGATTGGGTGGCGGGCTGCAGGGGTTTCCCCCCGCATATATGCCCTAGGTTACCAGACATTTGATCGAAAAAAAATGGTCGACTGGATAAATGGTCGAACCAATTTGGTCGAAAACCAAATGGTCGAATTTTTTATTTTTTTTATTTTTACCCCCCCCCCCCCCTTTTTTTTTTGGTGGGGCCCCCCCCCCAAACCCTCTTTTTTTTACAAACCCTTTTTTCCCTAAACTACAACCTTAAAAATATATATATAAATAAATAAAAAAATTCGACCATTTGGTTTTCGACGAAATTACGTCGACCAAATGTCCAGTCGACCAAATGTTTTCGATGAAATGTCCGGACACCATGCCCTAATTGACCTTCTAAATTAGTTCAATTCTCCCAAGGTCAATTGTGAAAAGGTCAATTAGTATCTAACCCTCAACACTGCTGACAGTATCAGCAGGTCCATGGCGGCTAGTACAGTAATGCGCAGATTTGACTGGTTAAGATAATCCGGTTTTGCTCCAGATGTGCAATCCAGACTACTTATCATGTCCTTTGATGGCACACATTTATTTGGAAGCAAGGATGACGAAAGCCTGGAGAAACTGCAGACCTCCAAAGCAGCAGCAAAATCCCTTGATGCTGCAATTAGACAGACACAACACTGCCCCACTGGCACACCTTGGAGGGCTAGGCCCTTTCACTTTTACTCCTCAATTAGAAGGGGGAGAGGACTGTCCAATCAAAGAGGTAAGAAAAGATTTCCCCCTGGTGGACAGGGAAGAGGTACTAGAACAGCCCAGGCAGCGGCTGCTTTACCATCAGCCACTGCTCCACCCGCCTCAAAACCTCTCTGAGATCTTAGTTCACAAGACCCCGGTGGGAGGCAGACTCTCACTGCATCTGAAAGAATGGCTAGGCATTAATTCAGATGCATGGGCATTGGAAACAGTTGCCCAGGGTTACTGCCTACCCTTTCTTAAAAAAACCTGAGTCATCCCCCGGGGAACAGCTCTTTCAAAGTTCCTGATCCGCTCCTTATACAGGAAATCTTGACCCGTTGGTACTCCCTGCACTTCCTAATTCCAAAAAAGGACAGAGGATTGAGAGCCATTTTGGACGAGTTCAAAATGGTTACCCTTTCTCATATCCTTCAGGTACTCCAGTTTCAGGACTGGATGGTATCACTGGACCTTCAGGATGCTTACTTTCATGTGCCAATCCATCACAAGCATAGACAGTACCTGAGGTTCGCCGCTGGCGGTTCTCATTATCAGTTTTGAGTTCTGCCATTTGGGCTGACCTCCGCCCAAGTTAATGGCGGTGGTGGCAGCAAATCTCAGGAGAGGGGGATTCATGTCCACCCCTACCTGGACGATTGGCTGATCAGGCCCAGTTGCCCTGAACAGGCCATGGAACATCTCAACTCCCCATGTCACTCCCTTCACAGACTGGGATACTCACTCCCTCAATTTCAAGGAGTCCCATATGATTCCATCTCAAAAGCTCCAAATCATTGGAACAGTCCTGGATGCATCCCTAGGAAAAGCATTGCCACCCAAGGTGAGGGCTCAAGACATTCTGCAGATGCTCACTAAATTCCAAAGTGCCCAGCGTCTCCCTGCCTTCGATTTTCTGAGGTTGCTCGGCCTCATGGCATGCTGCATTTTTCTGGTGCCAGAGGCGTGCCTGAGAATGAGATCTCTCCAGTGGGCTCTCAGGACTCAATGGTCTCAATTCTCATGCAGGATGTCAGATCTCCTTCAGGTTCCAAACAGTCTCTCAGGATCTCCTGTGGTGGGCCTGCAAGAACAACATTTTGAAGGGAGAATTTTCAGCCATGGCCGGAGATAAAGGTAGTAACGGATGCCTCACAGGGTGGGGAGCACATACCAATGATTTGACAATCAGCAGTCCTTGGTTTCCATCGGAGTCCAAACTATATATCAACCTTTTGGAGCTGAGGGCAAACAGACTAGCGTTGAAGGCCTTTCTGCCCTCTGTACGGGGAAAGAATGTCCTGATAATGACGGACAACACAGTGTCGGCTGTATACTACCTCAACAAGAGAGGAGGTGTAGGTTCACTACCACTGTGCCGAGAAGCAATGCAGCTCTGCTGCTGGGCAACTCAAGAAGGAATCTCCCTATCAGCAGTCACCAAGCCGGAGTGGAGAATGCGGTGGCGGGCGCTCTGAGCAGGCAGAGCACAGTCTCCCACAGTCTAGCTCAGGCAGTCCTTCAAGAGATCTTCACCCTTTGGGGAACCCCCCAAGTACATCTGTTAGTGACCGGAAGTGTGAGCGGTACTCCTCAAGGGAATTTGCCCTACGAGGAGCTCTAGGAGATGTGTTCGTAGTGGACTGGGAGTTTCCAGTCCTATACGCGTTTCCTCCAATCCCTGTCATTCCTCAAGTCATCGGGAGGTTCAGTAAATCCATGATCCCAATTGCTCCGGATTGGGCCAGTAGGGCGTAGTACCCGGACCTTCTGGACATGGCCATCTGCCCTCCAGAAAGAGAGGACCTTCTCTCTCTCTCTAGAGTACCACGTCCTCCTGGCCCAGTCCGGAGCAATTAGGATCATGGATTTCCTGAATCCATTCACGTGGTACTCTAGAGAGAGAGAGAAGGTCCTCTCTTTCTTGAGGGCAGATGGCCATGTCCAGAAGGTCCGGGTACTACGCCCTACTGGCCCAATCCAGAGCAATTGGGATCATGGATTTACTGAACCTCCTGATGACTCTCTCTCTCTCTCTCTCTCTCTCTCTCTCTCTCTCTCTCTCTCTGTCTCTCTCTCTCTGTCTCTCTCTCTCTCTCTCTCTCTCACGCATGCTTTCTGAGAGGTTTAGATACAAGGATTGGGACCTCCTGGAAGACGTATCAACAAAGTCTTTGTACCGCTGCCGTTGGAACACATTTTGCAGCTGGTACAGGGATAGGAATGCGGATCCATTTACATGCAATACTCCTAGCCAACTTGGGGTTCCAGGTTGGTATAATTAAAGGGTATCAGGCAGTGCTCTCAATTTTTAAGTGCTCCTCTGAAGAGGTATCTTTCTTCAAGATCCCTCTTGTGACACAATTCTTAAAAGGACTGACAAATACATTTCCTCCAGTCACATTTCAAGTCCCAACTTGGGACCTCAACTTGGTGTTGAGATTTCTAATATTTGCTCCTTTTGATCCTATCCATACCTGCCATTTAAGGTTATTAACTTTAAATTGCCTTTTAGTGGCAATTACATTAGCCCGAAGAGTGAGTGAACTTCAGGCCTTGTCCTGCAAGCCTCCTTATACAATCTTCTATACGGACAAGGTGATTCTTAAGGTTAAGCCGACCTTCTTACCTAATATTGTGTTCCAGTTCCATTTAACTCAGAAAATAATGTTACCTTCATTTTAACCTCCATATCCTGGAAAGGAGGAGGAGAGGTTACACAGGCTTGATCCAAGGCGTGCACTTACATTTTTAATCTCCAGGATGTCTAAAATAAGACATAACAACCAACTTTTTCTAGGTTACACGGGCCACAAGGTGGGTAGGTATGGCAATTTAAAAACTAACTTTGTCAAGATAGATCATTTTAGGAATATCTGAATGCTACGATTAGCAGGAAAGGATCCCCCGCAGGGTCTTAGAGCTCCTTCGACCAGGGGCATGGCTACCTCCTCTGCATTACAGAGGGGTGACGTAATTAAAGATGTTTGTGCGGCAGCCACATGGTCGTCCGTACACACGTTTACCAAACACTATAATCTGGACTCTTGCTCAAGCCGGGAAGGTTTATTTGAAAAGGCAGTGCTACATTCTGTGCATACAGACCTATGAATGAACTCTTAAATTATTATGAGTCTGAAAATTCTGACTCCCTCCTCCAGGAATACATTCACTGCTTTGGGAGTTTATAAGATGAAGAATACGTGGGAGGACACAATACATTCTAAGAACAAGTTACTTACCTTACCCATGGTAACCTTCTTTTGACTAGATGGTCCTCCTACGTATTCCTCATCGCCCCTCCCAGCCTGCCCCGCAGTAGAGTTTTCCATGTGATTGCAGTCTTCACTCTTTCAGGAGTAGTAACTGTCTGGTGTAGTATATCCTATACATGTTTTAAAAACAGAACTGAAGCCAACAGTCGCTGAGCGGGCTTTATATCATCGATGACGTCGACATCGAAACGGAGGCCTCCGAGGGACATTGAGTCGACAGACAACGATGCGCAGCGCCCTCTGGTGGAAAATCTTTTAAAAGCAGCTGAAGCTGGATATGGAAATATAAGATGAGGAATACGTGGGAAGAACATCCAGTCGAAAGAACATTACCAGGGGTAAGTAACTTCTCTATCAAAGAAAACCCTGCCTTTCACACCAAGAGCTCATTTTACCAGAGGTACAGGTGCTAATTTGGCATTTATTGCAAATGTCCCTCTAGACGGCATTTGCAAAGCAGCCACTTGGAGTTCCATACATACCTTTACTCAGCATTACTGCATTGACACACATTCTAAAGCAGATTCATAGGTGGGACAAGCGTTGCTAAAACATCTATTTTCTGATGTACCTTCTCACTACCCACCTCCTTCTCTAGATACCGCTCGCTAGTCTATGCATGGCATGTGATCTAAGCAGATCCACAAGCCTCAGAAGGGATAAATTACTCACCGTAATCGTATTTCTGATGCTTGTATCTGCTAAGATTCACATGCGTCTACCCTTCCTCTCGGAGTAGAAGGTGCATAGATGTATTTTTAGCTTTATCGCTTCTTATCTGCTTGATTACATCTGTACTTAAGCTACACTTCATGCTACCTCATGTCCGAAACATTACATTCAAATGGATTGTATCCTCCAACGTATTCCTCATCTTTGACATGTAATGTCCAGCTTCAGCTGCATCGTCAAACTTTTTCGGCAGAGGGTGCTGTGCATCAATGGCGTTGAGTCAATGTCGCTCTAAGGCCTCTGTCAAGGGTGACGTCATCGGAGATCATATATAGCACGCGTGCCGCCCGTTGGTTTCAGTTCTGTTTTTCCGCCACAGCAATTGCTTCGACAACTAAATTTGGCGCGCCACATTGTCTAACGATATCTTTGAGAAATTCTTTGAAAATTCTTTGTTATGGCTTCATCCTCGACTCCGAAGACTGGTTTTAAAATATTTCGAAACTGCGGGTCCAAGATGTCTCTTACCGACCTGCACCGTGTCTGTTTATGGTGCCTCGGCGAGGGCCACGACACATCCAATTGTACCAAGTGCCAGTCCATGACAGGAAAGGCCTTGAGGGAGTGGAAGGGTAAACTCCAGGTAGGGAAAATATCCAAATCCCCAAAGCCCAACCCGCTATGCCTTCAACCGACAAGTCGAGAGCAGACTTTTCTCAAAGGGAGAAGGCAAAGCGCTATAGGTCTAGAAGGGGCTCCCACCACTCATCGTCTTCCTCGAAGAAGTCGAAGAGAAGGCCCTGGAGGTCGCCTTCATTGACTTCTTCATTCGACGCCTCACCCGAAAGGGTTGCCTGTCCCACAAAAAAATGTACCCCAGCTGAATGCAAAAGGAAATTTTGAAAATATTTGCAAAAGGTTATGCTCCTACCGAGCCTTCTAAGCAAGCCAATAAGGATAGGTCTCGTTCTAAATCCCACGCGCCCTCAAGCCCTGGAAAACGGCCTGACAAACATGGAGACCTCTTGGGGCCTTCATCCGATGGCAAGTACAAAAATTGAGATTGAGGTCCTCAACGCCATCGAAACCGTTGATGCCGGCGGTGTCTTCCACGCCTGCCAGGCCTGCCACGCCCTCGAAGACGAAGGTGTCCTGGATGACCGTCGGGCTCTCGTACGTCGACCTCAAAGACTTCAAAGTCAGCTGCGCCACATAAGTCGAGCACCCCTCCACTGTCGACGCCTATAAAGCCTTCATCGTTATTGAAGCTTGTATCTTCCATTCCTGAGAAAACTTATGTTGCTCTTCCCAGAAACGATTTTTTTAAATCGCTCTCTTCAATTTATGAAGATGAGTAACGCTCTGATGAGGAAAATGCCCCTTTTGGGTTACAATATGGGACACCCAATGTTGATACTTCACTACGAACTGGAGTTTGAAAGACCTGAGCCTGGCGAACACGCTGACGCTCCATACAGACAACTCATGTCCAAAGTTGTTGAGTACATGCGATGGAGCAGACCACCACTCCCTTATGAACAAGATGGCCTAACTGATATTTTGGATAAGGGTCCCCAGACTGACCCTATTATGATAAGATATGATAAGGCATTTATAGCGCGCCTATACACAAGTGTTTCAAGGCGCAACCTTTTTTTGCCCTTTCATATGGCATTACAAAAAAGGGTGGCTAGAAATTGGGAAACTCCGGAGACCAATCCGGCAGTTAATAAGAATCTGTTTTTTTATGTTTCTGGTGCTAGTACTTGCAAATAGGGAGTTGCAGTAATCTATCCTTGAAAGGCTTAATGCTCTTGCTAATGAGATGCTATTGTCCGATGATAGGAAAGGTCTGCTCAGTCTGATAAGTTTAGAAGTGTAGGGCGTTGATGAAACAATGGCGTTTACCTGGGTAGTAAGTGTGAGAGATGAGTCTAGGTTTCTTCTTTTGTTGGCGACATTGATAATAATGACATCAATAATGAAAGAATTGTACTGTTTCGGGAGGTTATGTAGCTTGGTTTTGTTTCCTATTAGGATTAACTCTGTCTTGTCATTGAGGCATAATCCATTTTGCCCCATCCAGGCCTGGATGTCAAGATAGATTGTGTTGAGATTATCTGAGTCTGTGTCATAGTAGCCTGTGATAGGTATGAGTATTTGCGTATCGTCCGTATAGGTGTTATATGTAATACCCATTTTGTCTAGTTTGTCGAATAGTAATTTTGTAAAGGCATTATATAATGTTGGTGAAATGCAGGGGACAACCGTTTCCCGGCCCACCGTGGTAACAAGGAGGGCTGCAGCAAGGAAGAGGTGGATTTCAAGGGACAAGAGGAGGAGGGTTTGGACCCAGGGGGGTTGGGTTTGGATCGTATCAATGTTGGAATTGTTTAAGGTGGGGGCATTTCGCAAGGGAATGCAGTAGCAGGTCTGCAGTCGGGTATAATTATGGGCCACAGGAGCAAGGCCAAGGGCCCCAAGGATTAGGCTCCTCACAACAGGGTCAAGGATATCAGAACCAAGGGTATCCACAGGGGCAGCACCAAACATATAATCAGCAGCCTCAAGCAGCTGACATGCAAGTGCGGCATCTGCAACAGCAGAACGGTGCTGCCCCAGTGAGCAGGGTACCAAGTGAGGCTACCTCTCCCTTCGGAGGAACAGCAGAGGTAGGAGGTAACCCCTTTTTTGTTTCCTCGAATGATTACATACCCTTATTAGGACAGCCTACAGAGAGCACTCGCGTGTCAGATCTTGTCGACTACCATCCGCCCTGAAGAGGAACCTTTGGTGGGGGGCAGAGATAGGAAATGAGGAGTTTTCATGGTGGACTCGGGTGCAACTAAATCATGTATCATGGAAGGAAACTTTCCACTATCAGGAAAATATCGGGATAGCAGAGATTCTCTGGGGCTATTTCCAAGGTTCCATACACTGAGGACTTAGACTTAAAGGTGGGAGGAAGTAGTACGGGTGCCCTTACTATATTCTGAAAGTTCCCCTGTTAATTTGCTGGGCAAGCATCTGCTCAGCATGTTAAACATGACTATATCCTTTACAGATCATGGTATGGTCTGTTCCAGGCCTGCGATGTGCGCAATAAGGGTGATATTGATAATACAGATGATGACAAGGGAGGTGGCGGTCGGTGGGATTCCCGTAGACCCAGACATTTTTATTTATGGTATTACAGTACTTGTGGAGGTGATGCCCCAATTGCCAAACAGTGTTGGCGAGTGCCCACTGAATTGATCTTTCGTCCAGCAGTGTCACCTGAGGTGGTGGCGGGAACGATATTATCGCTGGATTTACAGGGGTTGTTGATTTCAGATAAGAGGGTTTTCCTGTTGGGAATGGACAGGGAAAGATGTGAGTGGCACACAGTTCTCTGTGTAGATCGAACAGTAAAGCTAATGGAAATGACGGATGATGAATTGTTTGAAGATAATGGGCCTCATTACGAGTCCAGCAGTAGCCGTGCTGGAAAAACTGGTAGGCCACCGCCATACCCGAAATACCATTCTGCCTCTGTGATTGCCGGAATCACCAGGGCATTACAACCCCGGTGACCCGGTAATTCGGGAGGTGGAATTCCATAAATTCCCATTCCAATGGAGTATCATAGGACTCCATGGGGATGGGGACAATGGAAACACCGGCTCTGTCTATGACGGAGCCGGTGTTTCCATTTCTGCCTGCAGGCGGGGGCGTTACTCCCGCCAGGTCTGACCTGGCAGGAGTGACACCTCCCGCCTGCAGAACTCAGAATCAGCCGGTCCGGAAACAATGGTGGCAGAGGATTTACTGCCACCGTTGTTTCCGGACCGGCGGGGTCGTAATGAGGCCCAATGACAAAAAGGGGGAAATAATCCTAGAGCTCTGTATCCCCTGTGACATAATGATACAGTACAGAAGAGGGCAGTGTGCCTTGATGGCAGTATTAACTCCACCTCCATTTTTTTATGAGGACTTACAACTCGCAGTTGTGGATTACCAATCCGCATGATGTAGGGTTACTGAAAGACGTGAACCTTGGTGCGTATAACATTGAAGCCAGGTGCGGTGCTGCCCAGGGGAAAACAATATTAATTATCACGGGAGGCAGAGGAAGGTATCAGGACCAGGGGATCATTGTGCCATCTACGCCCCTGTGTAATACAGCAATATACCCTGTCAAATAATCAATGGGGCAATTTGAGAATGATTCAGGACTTGCGCCCCCTAAATGATGTGGTACAGAAAGAGTTTCCAGTTGTTCCGAATCCTGCAACAATTTTATGTAGCATCCCCAAATGACCATTATATATAAGGAGGGAAACCAAAATTATCCACCATTGGTGGAAACTCTAGCTTGTTTTGGGGTATCGAGTTTTAGTAAACAGGAAGGTAGTTAGTAACTATCAACAGTCACATATATTTCACTTGAGATCATGAGTATTACACAAAGTACCTTTTTATTCAAAACAATATATATATCAAAATTTAAAAGGACAACAGAACTGTCTGTTTTTACACACAATTTCAAATATAAAACACAGTCTAAAACATCTGTAAATGTTTGTGACAAAAAACCCTAGATGAGGTAAGGTAACGTGTATATGATTGACACCATTATTGTGTGACAACTTTAGATGCCTAAACTATCTTAATGTTGTCGACCCTATAGCTAGATTTTAAACTAGTCCCTGGTAGAAACCTTTACTGGGACAAAGAACTCGACATGTTTCAGTTCTCTTGCATTATTCTAGGAACTTTCATTAGGAGGTATGTCACAATACAGTTATTGTTAGAATAAAACAGACAACAATCACTTCGGTTAGAAACAATTTCCGCCCTTATTCATACTGCAAATTCGTCTATTTGCTTTTGAGTTTGTGGCTGGTCTAGTATGTGGAGAAAAGCTTAGCTGTCCTGATTAAAGCAGGGGCTAACATCTGTGGTCAAGGAGGGATAGTGGTAGTAACTTGACCAGCTCTTGGTGGTAGTCGAGTTAGAAGATGTGGAATCTTATTCTGTTCCAATGTTGTATAATTAACTACAGAGAGCTCTTTTTTGACCTTTTGTATAGGGGCAGGATGTTAGAAAAAGCAGAGAAAATGCTGCTGTTTCTCTGCGTGTAGTGCTTAGTGGTCTTCAAAGGCTCTAAACTTAGATCGCAGCCCTTTGGATTTAGTCTGCAGCAAAGCGTGTGATCTTAAGCAGTAATATTTAAATATCCATGATCTCAAGTGAAATATATGTGACTGTTCATAGTTACTAACTACCTTCCTGTATACTAAAACTCAGCATCCCTGAAGCCACGTATTTTACTGTAGTGGATTTAAAAAATGATTTTTTCTTGATTCCTCTCCATCCTGAATTGAGGTACCTCACAGCATTTACACAGGGTCAGATGTGGTTCATACACATTAGGTTACCTCATGGGTACTGCGAGCCCGAGCCTATTGAACAGAATATTGCATGCCTATCTGGGGAATATTTAGGTGACTAGTGCGATTATCTAGTATGTGGACGATCTGCTAGTGTGTAGTGACAGTGAACAGCACTACAAAGGGGACTACATTGCACTCCTACAATTGCTGGCCTGTAAGGGATACAAGGTTGACTAGGACAAATTGCAATATTGCCAACAGGAAGTGCTCTATTTGGGGCAGTTCATATCAGCGAATGGTAAAAGAATAATACAAGACAGGGCAACAGCGGTACGCGCCACCCCCAGAGCCGCCTTAGTTCAAGAAATGCAGACGTTTCTGAGCCTGTGTAACTACTTAAGGGCCTGGATTCTAGATTACGTGGCATGCACGAGATCACTTCTACAGGCCCTTAGGAAAGCACAAAAGACAAAGGACCATAAGTTACAGTGGACGGCAGAGATGATCAAACAGTTTCACGACTTAAAAGAAGTCATTGGTTCAGCACCCGTACTTGCCACCCCACTCTGCCTGCAGGAATTTTATTTATTTTCACATTCGGATGGCCAGCTTATGACATCAGTGTTGACGCAGAAAAGTACTATGGGCCATAAACCATTGGCCTACTATAGTGGTACTTTGGATACAGTTATGCAAGGGCAGTTTGCGTGCGAAAAGCTTTAGCAGCTGCTGCTTTCGCAATAGAGAAAAGTTCTACAACTGTAATGGAGTGTTCAGTCACGTTGTATGTGGAACACTCTTTGCCCTTCTAGAAAGGTCAAAATCTACCCTGACTATGCAAAGGTCTTCGGCATATGAGATCATTATTTCTAAACCCCATATTCATGCGGTTAGGTGTAAAACAGTGAACCCTGCCACCTTTTTATAACAGACATGCCTACTACACAGGTCTTAACGGCGCACGACTGTGCCACATACGAGGGGGAGGAGGACGGCATTCCCAAAGCAAGGGACTGTGCATTGACAGAGGGTAAGATACTTTTTGTTGACAGGTCTTCCACATTTGGTCAGGAGTTTGGAGAAAGACGGACAGGGGCATCAGTGGTACGACTTGAGGGAGGGGTGTACAAGACAGTGGTTATGAAAATGTTACCCATGTATTATTCTGCCCTGGCGGCGGAATTGCTAGTGCTCATTGAAACACTGAGAGCGTCTCAAGGGTGCCATGTTACAATATATTCAGACTGCGTACGTTACAATGGTACACGCCAGTCTATCCCGCTGGAAGAGAAGGGGATTTTGGGGGGGCGGATGGATCCCCAGTACTGTATGCAGCCAAATTAACTACCTGCTAAGTATATTGTGACTGCCCCACCCGCAAGCGAGCATCCAGTACCTTACACAGCATTGCCCAGCTCCCAGATTATCGAACTACAAGGAAGGGCACCTGAAAGGGAGAAGGAGTTGTGGTTACGGAGAGGCTGTCAGCAATCTCTGACAGATCGGTTATGGAGGCAGGAGAGCTCTGGGAAGACAGTAATGCCCCAGGAGCTGCTAGCTGTAGCCTTTGAGCAGTTACATTATCCATCTCACAGTTGGAAGCAGCACATAGCAGCAGATATACAGGAGGACTGGTTTATATCAAACCTCCAGGAAAGTCCTACAGAAATGGTCATACATTGCACCACATGTCAAAGTTTCAGTACAGGAATGACACTACAGACATTACGGAGCACCTTGACCCGCCCTCCTGGGTCGTTCTGTGAATTACAGATAGATTACGCTGATATGGGTGAGCGTTGTAATGGATCTAGGTACCTCATTGTAGTGGTACATTATTTCTCAAGGTGGGTTGAAGCAGGGCCATGTGCACATCCGGATGCCAAGTTTGCTGCAAGATTCTTAGTGCTGCAAGTTTTCCCACGATCGGGTGTGTGTGAGGTTTTAAGGTTAGACAATGGCACACATTTTTTCAATGCATTATTTCAGCATGTTACAGCACTACTTGGCATCAAGCACTGGATGTGCTCGATTTACCACCCACAGGCCAATGGTGATGTGGAGAGAATAAATGGGCTCCTTAAATGTTAGTTGAACTCCACCCAAGCTCTTGGGGACCACTGTTGATTCCAGACGAGGAATGTGTTCTAGTTTGTACCCTTGTGTTTTTGGGTCTGCCCGCGTCCCACCTTGGCCTGCAGGTGAGGCGGGCACACGCCTCAACCAGTGGGGCCCACACCTCCCTACTCTTCCACTGTTCTTCCCTCCTCGATGTATTCCTCCTGGGCCCTTGCTGTCTATGAGGAATCTGTCTGCTCTACCAGGCAGGTGCCAGCCCAGATCTTGGGTCCTCGGGGAAAATAACACCAACGGCGTGACGATCCGAGGAAAGGATGTCCCATCTCCGGGCCGAAGTCTGCGTAGAGCCTCTCAGGGCAGTGTTACCGGCCTCCCTCACAGTGACAAGGGGGTCGCTTGCCGGCAATGAAATGGGGGGCAGGCGGTCTCACATACTGCCCACATTCCCAGGAGGAGTCCTTAGCAAAATTGGTCCTATGGGGGAAAGCGGTCCTCACCCCCTCTACTCATTGATGTCCCGACGGCCCTTAGGGCGGTCACCACCACCCCATTCATGTCCTTGTGGGAGCCTGATGTGTCAGTTGGGGGAGGGTGTTATATTCCTACCATAGGGCTGGGTGTGCCGTATATTTTCCACAATCTCCTCCGTGCCCAGTGGAGGTGAACCTTGCTTCAAACTGCTTATCTCCGCATTCTCACCTCGGGCTGCTTCCCTATACGTATGGTGCCCTGTGTGGGTGCCTCACCTTTACCCCACGGTGGGGGAAGTCTGTCTCCCTCTGAGCAGCGCCTCAGCTGCTGACAGGCGGGGACGTCTCCAGGCGATTCCCAGGGGTCCTAAGCATGCAGGACCCTTCATACGCTGCAGCGCAAGATCTTCCGCTTCTTGCCGGCACTGCGGGCTCTGTGTTAACTGCGGGCTCACTGCTTGGGTCCCGCCGGGTCCACCTTCTCCCTCCACTGTTGCCTTGGGGTCTCCTCAGGGGTGCCACACCATTATCCGATGGTTGGCTGCCCGGTTCCGTGGGTTCCTCTAATTCCCACGATTGTCCCCTGATGTCGAGGGGGGGTGCAGCACTCCCCTCCTGGTGGGATCCCCAAAACTCCACCATTCAGCCTCTAACTCTGGCCACGTTTTCGCTCAGGGGATATACGCCACATGCGGCTTCACCGGCTCCGCGGCCCCGGCAGATAATGCGCTGCAGCCCCAGCACAGGGTGTCGTTTTCGGGGTTCCCTTTAGAGTTTTTCTTCCTTTCTTCTAGCAACGTGTGCCAGGGGTCTTCTCACATGTGTGGTCTCAGTGGGGCCCCCGGAGGGATGAAAAAGGGGGCAAACTTCTCTTTTTTCGGGTCCGAATCAGGAGAGCACACTAACGCGGACCAAACATCAGCACGCTTCCTGGTGGCCTCCTCTACATTTCCATTATTAACAGTCAGTTTAAGAATAACTAACAACTTCTACTCGCTTTTAACTATACACAAGCATCTATGGAGCTGGTTAGTTTATTTTTAATACTTTATTTTAATTTTGCAACACAACCTAAACATACAAGGAGTCTGATCCCACCCGCATCCCACCCAAACAGAATGCAATGTGCATCACCAATACATATGGCATTGGCTTTGCCCACAGTTCCACACCACAGTTCTAATCAACCGCTTTAATCAAATATTGTACATACGGGCCCAAACCTCTGGCGGCTGGGCGTGTAGTTTTAAAGTTCAAATAAAAGCAGTCTCCTTGTCATGACAGTACGCCATGTCCTGAATCCACCCCTGCATACTGGGAGGATGACCCCTCCCCCAGGCCATGGCCACCTTTCTACGAGCCACCACCCACCAATAGCACCCCTGGCAAATGCCTCATGCCCCGTGGCAGGGACCTTGTACATTCAGAAGCACGAGAACAGGATCTGGCCGTAGCCACTCCCCAATGATCAAGAAACGTTCTCCAGTACACCGGCCTCGAAGTGAGAAATATGTGGGGATTCCCAGGTCAAACGAAGAAAACCTGCCGGAGCAGCTCCTCACCTGGCACAGGAATCCGGGGCGGACAAAAAATGCCTGTGGAGTCAATTTTCATCCGCTATGCCCCTGCCCAGTTCTACCTCCCACTGCCGTCTCGACGCCTCCCCTCCCACGGTATATCCGCCATAAGGCTACTGTATAGTCGTGTGACCAGAAGACTCTCTCCCCGAGATTGAATCACCCCCTGTAATAATGCCCACATGAGGGGCTGTTTGGGGAATAGTGCCCTGATCGTGTGCCGCACCCGGAAGTACAGGAAAATGTCCAGAGCCGAGTCCCCCCTTTCTCTCTTGCCTGCTGTACGGAGGAAAATTCAGCATCAAGAAAGAAATCCCAGAAGGTGTCAATACTCAACTTGAACATCCACCGAAGATAGGCTTGCTTTCCGTCATAGCCAGCCCAGGGCACATGCCACACCATGGAGAGGGGTAAGTATAATGTATGAACACCCAATTTTCCTGTAATCTTCTTCCAAACCGTGATCTTAACAAAGGTGATCTTAACAATGTTCAGGGTGCTAGGCGAATATCTGGGTGCTCTGAAGACCGCCGAACGCAACAGATCCGGGGCGGCAGGTGCCCTCTCCACCTGTACATGAGGCTGCACGAAGTGAGTGGTATACCAATGCCCAAGGAGATGTGCCAGCGAAGCCCAATAATATCGTTCCAGGTCTGGCAGAGCCAGGCCCCACCTCGCAAATGGTTGTGTTAGCGTGGCATACGCCACCCTCCCCAATTTCCCTGGCCAAAGCAAATCAATTATGAGCCCCTGTAACCGTAAGAAGAAGACTCCAGACAGAAACAAGGGGACGTTGAGGAAAAGGTACAGAAATGTAGGGAGCACAATCATTTTCATAATCGAAATGCGGTCCAGCTGTGTGAGCGGAGGTGCCTGCCATCTCACCACCGCCTTTTGGAGAGTCCCAATCGTCCTCCCATAGTTATCCCGAAACAGGTCATCCCCACTGCTTGATAGCTCTACCCCCCAGATTCTGGACCCCTGAAGATTCCCAATTGAGGCCAAACTCATCCTCTAACAGTTTAATCCCCTCATGAGGGGAAATCCCACCAATGCATTATGGCTAATCCTCAGACCCGAGAAATCCCCAAACCTGAGCACTTTTTGCATCACTGGGCCCAGGTTGCATACCGGGTCGTGGATGAAAAAGGCCACATTGTTCACATACAAAGAGATGATCAGCCTGTGCGGCCCCAGCTTCAACCCCCTCTGAATGTGCCACTTCCATAGAATTGCCGGCATTGGCTCCATCGCTACAGTGAAAAGGAGTGGGGAAAGCGGGCAGCCCTGCCGCATCCCCCTCCCCATATTGGAGCTTTCGGATCTGGCATGCCCATCACAAATCTCACTGATGGGTTAACATATAGTAGGGAAACCAGTGTTATAAAGTGAGCACCAAGCCTGAGTTTTTGTAGCACTGCAAATAGAAATGGCCACTCGAAAGAGTCAAATGCCTTTTCAGCATCTAAAAAGACAGCGACTGCCTGTGGCTCCTGTTCATGCACTGCCAAGACCCTGAAAAAATGGCAGGAATAAACCCAGCCTGATCTGCCAGCACCAGGCCTGTGATCAGGGGGAGCAGCCGGAGAGCGAGCACCTTAGTCAAAATCTTGTTATCTATGTTAATTAAGGAGTTTGGCCAGTACGATGCACAGTCCACGTCCAGTTTCCCCTTCTTATGTAGAAGCGCAATATTTGCCTCACGCAACGAGGCAGGAAGTGTCCCAGGAGCGAGTGACTACGCATACACCCGCAGGAGAATGGGTGCAAGGATGGGGGCATACGCCTTATCAAATTCCCCAGACAGGCCATTGGCCCTGTGGACTTAGATCCCAGAAGCTCCTTCATCACTGCCAAGATCTCTTCCAGTGAGACCTCACGGTTGAGAGCCTCTCTGAGTTGGGGCTCCACCCCATACAGTTCCACTTCCTCTAGTTAGTGCTGCAGACTCTCTGAGTCCTGCAAATACCTGTACTCATACAGACGCTTGTAGAAAGCACAAAATTCAGCTGCAATGTTTTCATACGCATAAAGGGGGTCCCCTTGGGGATCCTTAATGCACTCCACCTGCGGAGGTCTTTTGTCAGCTGCCAACAGCTGAGCCAAGAGAGCCCCGGGTTTCTGCCACTCCCCATACTGACTGATACCTGATTGCCTCTGCCAAGAAATGTAATCTCCCCGATGGGCATTCGCCCTACACCCGTTCATTTCCTTCCCGGATCTCCGCCAGGGTCCTGAGGTCCACCATGGATGCATAGTCACCCTCCAGCTGCTTTAGCTGTACCTCACCTGCCGCTAGGTCACCCCGGATACACCAGAGTATCACACTTTCCTTAGCCATAGAAACCCCTCTGACATAGCACTTGAAACATTCCCAGAGTACGCCTTGCGAAGAGACGGAGCCCTCATTGTGTTTGAAATAGTTCTTGTTCTCGTCCTACAGTTCCTGTCAGAATACCAACTCCTGCAGCGCTTCAGGTTTAAACTGCCAAGAGTGGGTGCTCTTCCCTCCCCACCCAGCAGGCACTCTAGGTTCACAGGCGAGTGGTCCGACAGAGTCCGGGGAAGAATCCAACAATAACCCCATGTGAATCCCCCCGCACGCGACACCAATAAATAATCGATCCTGGAGCTGGTATTGTGAAACCAGGAGTGGAAAGTATAGTCACGTTTATTCCTGTCCTGCCTTTGCCAACCGTCAACAAGGTTGTAAGTCCTGCATATCTCCTGCATCTGGAAACTCGCCCTGGACACAGACCCCCACCCATCCCAGATCTATCCAATAGAGGGTCCATTACTGTATTTAGATCCCCGCCCCACACTCTGGTGGCGTCCTGACACCCCGCCAGCAGAACCATCACCCAATCAAAAGCATTGCCATTTTCCACATTTGCCCTGTATGAATTCACCAATGCCACCATCGCCCCCTCCTAGACACCACATACCAGCAGGGCCCTCCCCTCATCAACCCTTGCCACTGAGACCAGGCGAAACGTAACCCCCTGCCTATTAGAATGGCCAGCCCCCTCATGTAGGAAGAGTAGGATGAAAAATACTGGTGGCAGCCACAACGGGAACCTCACCTGTGTTCCGAGGAGGGAGTAAGATGGGTCTCCTGAAGGAAGGCCATCTCCACCAGGTGTCTACGGAAGTACTGTGCAACCTTCCTAATCTTTGAGGGGTGATTCCGCCCCTAATATTCCGAAGGGCCATTCTCACTTACCAGAACCCAATCGGCACGCCAAAACCCCTTATCTAGCCGCAACAGGTTTTTATTAGCCAGCAAACCGCTCAGCAGGGAATCAGACTCCCAACAAACAAAATAACAATGAACTACCAGGCTAAGAATTAGCCTCCCGACAAACATAACCAAACAGTCCCCCCGCCACCCCAATTGTGCTACCTCCCGCCTTCTCCCCTGGCTTACCCTAGCAACCACTTTTCCCACCAAGCCTGCTCCCAGCTCCTCACCCCCACCCCCAGGGGCAACCTCCAACCCACCTGAGAGATTCCCCCTGTAAGGGATGCATGGTATCACAAGTAGACACAGACACAAGATTGGTAAGTTAAAAAACATTTATTGCAACTTGAAAAGGGGGTTTTAGAAACTCCTAGCTTCCCCTATAGCTAAAGATGGGCGTACTCTCAACCATCCAAGTAAAAAAAAACACAGTCCTAGTCATTTGTCAGTCAAAACAAAATGGCCTATACTAAAAAACCTATTGCTTGCCCTTACTCTACTACAATAAATGTGTATAGGGAATAATGTAAATGTAAGGAAAAGGCAGTGTTCAAAACAATATGTCAAGGTAATTGAGCAAAAATCCCTTCCCCATGTTTTTAGCATGGGATAAGGTGGCACACTTGGGTCTTAGAACACACTCTGGCTTTAGTCACAAGGATTCAGATCAGGACCGGGCCAGGGCATTCCCAAAAGTCTTTTGTTCTCACAAAGTTTCTTATTCGCAGACTGCCTTGGGTTCATCCAACAAAACTAAAAGTTCCTTTCCTCCAGGATTAATAGTTGACAAACTTCAGGCTTTATAGTTCACATAGGTCTCCCTCTGTCAGGCTCGAACCTTGCAATCACACTTTCTCACAGTTCGTTATGAATCTCCCTCTGTCAGACTCGGACCTTCTGACCACACTTTCTCACAGTTCGCTAGAGGTCTCCCTCGGTCGGGCTCAGACCCGCCAAATCACTATTACTCACACTTTGCTTTTCTCATCAAAGACTTTCGAATGCGCAAGGGGTTTTACGAATACCTCAGCATGACCACTTCGATTACAGTTTACTTTTCGTATTCATTTTCCCACTGATGTCAGATACAGTTGTCATTCATGGGTTTCTCGGCTTTTCACTTTTCTGCTTGCACCACTATGCATATTTAAACAGAGACCCTCGATTGGTCACTTTCGCTATGCCGGACCACTCTGTTATCTCTCCATGTTCCACTTGTTTGATTCAAAGTTCAGCAATACTTTGGCAGCTTAATCACATTTTACTTTCACACGCGTCTTCTCAGTATACGTGCACCCTTCATTCTCATGATACACTTTTGCTGCTTGTACATTTTATCTTCTACACAGACCGGTCTTTCACAGCTTTCTTTAACTCACCATCTGTGCTGGTTTCTGTGCTCGCGTCTTTGATCTAGGAGCCAAGGTTGATACCACAGCTGCTGCTTCACCTCCGCAACTCAGTCGCTCACCCGGGAGGGCTGCTAGTATCTTTCGCACACAATGCCGGACTCTCGGTTCTCTTTCATTGGGGTCACTTGTGCAGCCTTCGTTACCTCTTTGGAGGTAACGATTGTTCGCCGAGACGCCCAAGGGCTCTCTACTCCTTGATAAAGCTTCTCTGCCTGCCGTCCTGCTCCACCTGCTTCCCTGCTGCTCTCGAAGAACTGCTCCTTCACGTGCCTTGCCTTGCTCAGAGTGTGTCTCAGTGCTCCACCTTTTATTATGCGTGTGGGGAAAGTCAATAGGCATCAGGTGTATGCAATTGTGGTCTATTGCCTGACTCTGCCTGACCGTACTAACGGGACATGTCCAGTGTAATGTTTGAGTGTTAGTCTTTCTTCACTGGCATGCCTTCCCCGAGGAAGGTATGGAACCGCTGGAGGTTCCATTAAGGATGCCGTCATGTTTTCTTCACATTGCGCCTGAGCGGCCTAGTTTATATTCAAGATGGTCACTATATCCTGTGTTTAGTGAAATCATCCGGTGCCTTGCAACCTTTGACTGGTTGTCGGTGAGATGCTAATTTTCGCTTCCATTTTAGTCGCTAACGCTCCCTTTCCTTGCTTCCTCTTTGTTTCCCTCTAGCTCTGTTTCACGGCATCCTTTCCGCTGTGTGTTTCGCTCGCTCTCTCCCTCCCTGGCTCTCACTTGGATTCCCGACTGCTTGGTGTCTCTTTCTCTCTCTCTAGCTCCCTGCCTCTGGGCTTGCCTTCCTGGGTCTCGCCCCGACGTCACTGGTCCTTCGTTCCTCTCTCTCTGTTCTCTACAATACGGTTCTGCCCTTCTTACCTCGATCAATACTGCTAGTCTCCATCTGCTCCTCCACATACCCGGCGCCTTCACTGTGATAAGTCTGTGTGTGAACAACGGGGACTCATCTGTACTCAATTCAGAACCGGATCTAAATACGTTCTGGAGCCATTTGTGTAATCGCTTCATCCTCTTGATTGAATTACTCAGCTTGTCACCGGGTACTCCCATCCTTCAACCCCCAAGAGACTCACAGGGTTTTTTCAGCCAGGAGGTTTTTTCCCTGTTATTGAGGGGCACGCTCCCAGGGAATCCTTGCTGCCGGTGTTTCCCAGAACACGACAACTTGGCCTCCAGAGGAGAGCGCCCTTACATACACGAGAAAAAGACAAAAAGGGAGAAGAAAAGAAGAAAGAAGGAGAAAGAAAACAGAAACCCAAGACAGCTCAACAGAAGATCAAGATGAGGAGGAAGGGAGGGTGGATGCGTCAGAGTCTGACATTCACTCAGACCTCCACTTCCTCGGCTCAGTGTTTGTGCAGGAAAGGGGGGGAGGTTGGAAAATCAGAATATCGTAAAAAATAGGATGGGGTAAAGGTGTTGAAAAGGCAGGGATACTGTGTCTCACCATTGGGTATCCCACCCCCAATCCCTGAGGACCCCTGACCCAGGTGAGCCTCCTACATTGGTCCACCCCAGGGGCTGGATCCAAAGGTGATGGCCGTGCCCTGGCCACCTGATAAAGAGATCCCCAGGGACTAGACGGTGAGACACCTTCTAGTTTCGCACCCCCACCGCCCCCATACCCAACCACAAACCATGAACAATGCTGCGCTCGGGGCGCGAGTGCCCAAACAGGCCTATGTTGGCTCAGCCACCCAAAGGCAGCAAAAACATATTTCCCAGGCAGCCCGACCTGGCGGATAGAAATGTCATCTAGTCAGCTGTTAGACGTCTTATCTGCCCTATGCCCGGATCGGCCACAACAATGGCCAGGCCTCAAGGGTCTACCTGGCTCTTCCGATCCTGGTTCCTGGCCCCACTCCGGGGTCTCGAATTGTTGGGGCAATTTTGCCTGCTGATCTCGTCCAGGAAGGAGCTTGCCGCCTCCGGAGACATGAAGAATTGTGTCTTCCCATCATGCTGGATGCAAAGCTTTGCAGGGAACAACATGGAGTATGGAATACTGTTGTCCCGAAGGTGACGTTTGTTAGGCAGAAACCTGTGCAGTTCCCTTAGGGACCACTGCAAAAGGCTTAAGACTACAGGTGTTGGCAGTAAACCCAATTGGTAGCAGTCTGCACCGCCCAGATTTACCTGGTAGCTGTGGCTGAGCAGTCAGACATCTCTCAAGAAGAGTTAGACAGTATATAGAGTATACAAGATAGGTATCAAAATACAGTAGCACAAGCAAACACTGACCAGAGCTTTGGTATCAAAGTATATAATTATTTATTTAAAGACACACTTATAGAAAAACTCCAGCACTATTATTGTAAGCAAGTTCAAAACACTGTCACTATTAATGTATATACATCCCTTATTCCTTATTAGACAAGTCTTAGTCAACACCACTTATTTTCAGACAGAGGTGAGTGCTTAACTAAAGATGGCACTCCAATAAGTTCTCAAAAAAAGGGAGGGAAAAGGCACAAATTAGAGAAGCACACAACACAATACTTTAGAAGCACCCAGCAAGGCAGGAAAGTCAAAGTCTACTAGTGAGCAAAAAGTTCAGAGGCCAGGCTCCCTCTTGGAGAGAACAGAACACCAATGCACCGAAGATCACACAGTTTAAGAGGCTTTGAAAAAGTCTTGCAGAGAGTTCAAAAAGGAATTAGTTCAGCTCAGAAGAGTTCAGTTAGCCAGCCTAGGGTCAGCCCAGGTGGTAAACCGAGGATTTAGTAGTCACCCCGTACAGACCGTTGCAAGGGAGGCTAGGCGGACACAGTACCTTTAAAATGGAGAGGATCCTCCAGCGGGGGCAGTTGTTCCTGGCAGCGGGTGTAAGTCGCGGCATCGTCCAGAGGAAGAGAAGGTCTCGACGTGGAGGAAAGCTGAAGGTCGTTGCACTGCCAGGGAAGAAACCAGCCGCGAAGTTCTCCGGTTAAAAGGTACTACCCTTTTATTCGCGGTAGTGGTAAATCATGGTATCCCGGTTGCCGGGGTGCTTGGCACAGGCAAGGCGGCCACGAGATGATCCGGGAAGGCGAAAAGACGGGCAAACTGGTTATCCCCACCAGTCAAAGGAAGAAGACTCCTCGGATGAAGATCTTCTCTGTCATCGGGAAAAGTGGTGAGACGGTTCAGCAGGGCTCCACCGGTGGTGTTGTCGTTGCAGGTCGGCTCAGCTTCTCCCTCCTTGGATTCTTTAGGTCCTGTGGCGACGTCTGAAGTTCCAGTCCCCAAAGCCCTGCTTTTATGCAGAAAACCCCCATTCATCAGTCCTAGCTGTCACTCAAACATGCTAAGTGGTGAGCCGGGCGGGTCACCACTGGGCCAATCACACAAGAGTGCGACTTGAGTTGCTGAGGCAACTCAGTCCAGGGTGCCTAAACCCCCCTCCCACACATCCTGTAGACCCAGACAGATTTGCACCACTTTGGAGGCTTCTGTGTAGAAGCTCGCCAAAAACGTGGAACAAAGGGCTCGACTTGGGTTGGAGTTACAGAGGCGAACACAAACGGAATTTTAAAACCGAGTCCTGGCAAAAAGACCCAACCGGGGAATAAATATTAAATAAATAATCCGGCAGTATCTTTAACATTGCACCAAAAAGTGGTGTGTGTAAAATGAATGGGAAAATCCCATAGAAAATATTCTGGTGTAATATTTCGCGTGGTAACCACTGCCACCAGCCAGAAACTCGACGAGGGGGGACTGCACAGTGCCCCCTCGAAAATCAGACCTAGCGGCAATCTAATTACCCCTACCAGTACTTCCACAATATGATGGTTTGTACTGGTTCTGTTCCCAATTTAAGACTAGAAAAGTAAATGGTGACTTTACATGCCCTGGGAGACAGTAGTCAGTCCCAGAGTATGGAGTCTATGTTTGGGTTCATTATGACACCCCTGTGTTACTGCACTGAGGGTGCTGTGTAACACACTTACCAAAAACCACATGAAACCCTATGGAGTAAAAGACCCCATAGCCCATAAAACACATTACAAAGTCAAAGGATATCTCAAATCATGTCTAAGAGTGGGAGAAAAAGAGTCTCACTCTTAGCAGGAGAAGAAAATAAACCCCAAAAATCCAGCAAAGCTGCTGGGGGACTCACTAGGTTTGGGAAATTAGCCTTAACAGAGAACACTCGCCCCCCCAGACTAAGGGACAGGAGGATTTAATCCACTCCTGGATGAATCTCATACCTCTAGTCGATGACATACATCCTAGAGAGACCATCAGCATTTTGGTGGTGACACCCTGACCTGTGCTCAATGGTGAAATCAAACCCTTGCAGGCAGATTGACCATCTCAGTAGTTTTGGGTTTTCCCCCTTCATTTGCATCAACCATCTCAAGGGTTGGTGGTCAGTCTGAATGACAAAAGTAGAACCATACAAGTATGGCCTAAACTTCTTCAGTGCCCACACAATAGCAAAACATTCTCTTTCAATTGTTGCCCACCTTGTCTCGGGATCCTTCAGCTTTCTGCTGATGAAGCAAATGGGGTGCTCCCTACCTTTCTCATCCAGTTGGCTAAGGACTGCACCTATACCTCCATTAGAAGCATCTGTCTGCACAATGAAAGTTTGGTGACAGTCAGGAGCTCTCAACACTGGTGCTTGGCACAGAGCTTTCTTTAGGTTTTCAAAGGCCTGATTGCACTCCTCATTCCATTTGACCTTCTTAGGGAATTTTGGAGAGGAGATTACGTTCAGTGGAGAAGCTATGGTCCCATAGTTCTCTATGAAATTCCTGCAATACCCAGTGAGCCCTAGGAAGGCTCTCACCTGAGTTTGAGTAGTAGGTGTTGTCCAATTTTGCACAGCTTCAATCTTGCTGAGCAAAGGCCTTATTTCTCCACCCCCTACCTCATGCCCAAGGTAGATCACCTTACTCTGACCAATCTGGCATTTACTTGCCTCTATGGTCAGATTGGCCTGTCCTGTCCAAGAGCCTGCAAAACATGTCCTAGGTGGTTAACATGCTCTTCCCAAGATTGGCTGAATACTGCAATGTCATCCAAGTATGCCATGCAGAAGTCCTCCATCCCAGCCAGAACCTGATTTACCATCCTTTGGAATGTTGCAGGTGCATTTTTCAGTCCAAAAGGCATAACCTTAAATTGGTATAGGCCAACTGGGGTAGAAAATGCAGTTTTCTCCTTGGCATGGTCTGTCAGGGCTATTTGCCAATAGCCTGACGTAAGGTCAAATGTGCTGAAGAACTTGGCTGAACCAAGTCTATCCACCAGCTCATCTGTCCTTGGCAAAGGGTGGGCATCAGTCTTGGTGACTGCATTAAGAGCTCTATAATCCACACAGAATCTCAATTCTTTGGATCCTGCCTTTGGTACTAACACAATTGGGCTAGACCATGGACTAGTAGAGGGCTCTATTGCCCCGAGATCAAGAATCTTCTTGACCTCCCCTTTGAATTGGGTCCTTACATTTTCTAACATTCTATATCCTCTGCTTTTGACTGGCAGACAGTCACCAGTCAGTAAATCATGCTGGCCCCAAGGGGTCAAGCCTGGTGAAAGTGAGAACAAGGAGGCAAACTGATTTAACATAGATGTGTACTCTTCTTGTTGTTCAGGTGTCAGATTTGAAGAGAGATTTACTCCTTCAATCTTTTCACCCAAGGGTAAGCCTCTGAGGAGATCAGGGAGAGCTTCACTCTCTTCTTCCTCTTATGTTGAAGCTAGAAGCAAGGCTCCTACTTCAGGCCTGGAGACATACGCCTTTAGTCGGTTGGTGTGGAAGACTTGGGGAGCCTCCTTGGGATTGCCCAAGTCCACCAGATAGTTCACCTCTCCAAGTTTACCCACAACCTTGAAGGGTCCCATCCATTTATCTTGCAAGGCCCTCTGCCTTGTGGAGAACACAACTAGAACTAGTTGGTCTTGAGTGAACTCAACCGTGTTAGCCTTTTGGTCATGCCAATGCTTGACCAAAGCTTGCCCAGCTTTCAGGTTATCACTAGCTTCTGCCACCATGTGTGACATTCTCCTCCAGAGACCTATCACATAGTCAGTCACTCTGACTGGCTTGGGGGAAGGAGCACTCTCCAACCCCTCCTTAATCAGCGCCAATGGACCTCTGACTGGATGGCCATAAAGAAGTTCAAAGGGAGAATAACCTACTCCTTCCTGAGGGACTTCTCTATAAGCAAAGAGAAGGCATGGCAATAGAAGGTCCCACTTTCTTTTAAGGGGATCTTCTAAAGCACCTATCATGCTCTTCATGGTTCCGTTGAACCTTTCTACCAATCTGTTTGTCTGAGGGTGGTAGGCGGTAGAGAACTTGTAAGTAACTCCACAGGTTTTCCACATGGCTTTCATGTAGTGGGACATAAAATGTGACAGCCTGAGCTGTAACAGTCCTCATAGGAATTGCCTCAGGGTACCTAGTAGCATGGTCTACTACAACAAGGATAAACCTGTTGCCTGAGGAGGTTGGGGGATCAAGGGGACCAACAATGTCAATCCCTACCCTCTCAAATGGGACTCCCACAACTGGGAGAGGCACTAAAGGTGCCACTTTCTTGGAACCAACCTTACCAGAAGTTTGACAGGTGTGGCAGCTCTTGCGAAACCTATCTACCTCAGCCCCCATTTTTGTCCAATAAAAGTAGAGTGAGAGCCTTTCCTTGGTCTTCTTGAAACTCAAGTGACCAGCCAAATGAATCTCATGGGCCAGTTGCAAGAACTGTTGTCTGTTTTCTTGAGGTACTACAAGCCGCTTGTAGTCTCCAGGTGCAGACTCAGTTGGTTCACTGTAGAAGAGGCCATCTTCCCAGTGTAACCTATACTTCCCAGGCTCTTGCCCATCAGCCTGAGAAGCTGCCCGTTGGCGAAGACCTTCCAGAGTTGGACATTCTCTCTGTCCCTTACTGAGGTCTGCCCTGTTGGGTCCACCTTCTGCCAGTAAAGACTGCAGCTCAGGATGGTCAACAGGATCCAGATCTCCAATGAGTTCTTGGCCTTCCACTAGCTCCTCTTCAGAGTCTAGCTCAAACACACAGGGTTGTACCTCCCTCTCAGCCTCAGCTGGAGGTGGAGTTACAGGTGTAACGTTGGACAACCTAGGGGAAGTCCTTGTTGGAAGCACTGGAGTGCTTGCTGCTGGCTGTTTCCTAGAAGTCTTGGGTTTCCCCTTTGCTTCTTGTTGTTCGGAGATAGCAAGTTGTAACTCCAGTGGAGTAGGAGTGATATCCTTCTTCATCATCTTCTTGGGAGTACCTCTCATGGTTCTCTCCCTTGCAGGTCTGGTGAGCTCCTGTAACCTTTTACTAGGAGGTTTGGGGGTATGTGACACTACTCCAAGAGTCTTCAGGTCATTACCCAACATAACCCTTCCTGGCTGCTCACTTTGTATGCTGACAGGTATCTTCACAGGCATGTCATTACACCGGATGAGAACTGGTAACTGGGGAAGCATCTGCACAGGCCCTCCAGATAACTTGGTGAGGCATTTGGGTGCCTTAGCAACATCCTGTGCCTGAAAAAATGCTTTATCCACCACAGTTATGCTGGCCCCAGTGTCCCTAATGGCAGGAGTCTCCTGACCATTCACCTGGACACTGTCCTTATAATACTCTTTAGTATTATCTGGGTTAGAATTATATACATCTAAATTATGTTGTTCCCACAACCCCATTGACACTAAAGAAACACTAGCTGAGACTCCAATGGGTTCATCAGCTAGTAACAGAAAGTTTCCACTGGCCATCTGTACTTCCTCCTCTGGAGCGAAGGATAAGGAGACAGTGTGGACCCCTGAAGGTTTACCCTTGCATCTGGGATCCCCTTTCACATGGTCAGGCGAGCGACAAACATAGCATTTACAAAATGCTTTCTGAAATGGTGGCTTGCTATGACCTCCTTCTGGTTTGGCACCAGAAGGTACACTAGCATGATTCGGTTTCCCTTGTGGCTTACCCTTATTGTTTTGTTTGGGGCCCTCTTTGGGATTGAAATTATTAGAATTCTCTTTGGAGTCCTTTTTTGGCTGTTTCCCCTCATCCTTTTTCTGAGTTACCCCAGAGTCCTTGTGAGTAGCCCTGTTGGCAACCCACAAGTCAGCAGCCTTAGCTAGTTTTCTGGAATCTAATTCCTTTGAATCAGCCAAGTGCTGTCTGAGCTCAGGAGAGCAGGCATCATAAATGGACTCCAACATCACAAGATTCTTCATTCCCTCATAAGTGTTCACCTTGTAACCCTTATTCCATCACTCTAAGTTCTTCAAACTTTCACTCACCCAGGTAGCCCAAGGGGTACCATCATGCTTTTTGAGGGTCCTAAACCTCTTAAGGTACTGGGAAGGGGTCTTCCCAAATCTAGCTATCAAAGCTAGCTTCACACATTCATAATCCTTCTTATCCTCCTCCCCAACTCCATTACCACATCAGTTGCAACAGGGGGGAGCCTAGAGAACAACCAGGAAAGTAACTCATTTCCTGTAATGTTCTGGAGCCCATGATTATACTCAAACAAACTCAACCAATCCAACACATCCAACTTAGGCTCATACATACCTACAAGCTCTTTAGGCATCCGGGGTCTTTTGGGACTGGAACTCCTAGAGGATCTGGAGAGAGAAGCATTTTCAACAGACAATTTCTTCATCTCTAACTCATGCTTGAGCTCCATTTCCCTGAGCCTTAGTTCTTGATTCAGTTCTTGGTGTCTTTGTTCTGCTTGAGTATTAAGTTTCTTAAACTCCAATTCCAGTTTCATTTTCTACAGTTCCAGATATTGGGGACTAAATGTGGGACCTGGCAAAGGTCCAGTAGGTACAGCTGGCAGGGCAGGTAGGGGCCTAGGGGGGACAACTACATCATCCTCACCCTCCTCTTCCGCTTCTGAATCGAGATTATCAATACTAGGATCAATATCAATATCATTGCTGTTATCTACATTTGCTGGAGTGGTAGGTTCCTCTGAACCACCATCCAGACTTTGGTTTGCTAACAACCTTTCTATTAGCTCCATTTTCTTGCCTTTAGTCAGGAGATTCTTATGCTTACAGAGAACTCTTAAACAATCAGCAGTTTTTGTAGCAAGGGACTCTTGACTATAACTTTCCATAGTTGACAGGTTAGAAAATAACTTTTTTTAGTGCTAAGCTTTGTGGTTAGTTGCACTAAGGTATCTATAAGCACACTAAAATGTATACTCAATACAAATCCCACTGATGTACACCAGTGTTAGGCAGAAACCTGTGCAGTTCCCTTAGGGACCACTGCAAAAGGCTTAAGACTACAGGTGTTGGCAGTAAACCCAATTGGTACCAGTCTGCACCACCCAGATTTACCTGGTAGCTGTGGCTGAGCAGTCAGACCTCTCTCACGAAGAGTTAGACAGTATATAGAGTATACAAGATAGGTACCAAAATACAGTAGCACAAGCAAACACTGACCAGAGCTTTTGTATCAAAGTATATAATTATTTATTTAAAGACACACTTATAGAAACACTCCAGCACTATTATTGTAAGCAAGTTCAAAACACAGTCACTATTAATGTATATACATCCCTTATTAGACAAGTCTTAGTTAACACCACTTATTTTCAGACAGAGGTGAGTACTTAACTAAAGATGGCACTCCAATAAGTTATCAAAAAAGGGAGGGAAAGGCAGAAATTAGAGAAACACACAGCACAATACTTTAGAAGCACCCAGCAAGGCAGGAAAGTCAAAGTCTACTAGTGAGCAAAATGTTCAGAGGCCAGGCTCCCTCTTGGAGAGAACAGAACACCAATGCGCCCAAGATCACACAGTTTAAGAGGCTTTGAAAAAGTCTTGCAGAGAGTTCAAAAAGGAATTAGTTCAGCTCAGAAAAGTTCAGATAGCCAGCCTAGGGTCAGCCCAGGTGGTAAGTCGAGGATTTAGTAGTCACCCCATACAGACCGTTGCAAGGGAGGCTAGGCGGACACAGTACCTTTAAAATGGAGAGGATCCTCCAGCGGGGGCAGTTGTTCCTGGCAGCGGGTGCAAGTCGCGGTGTCGTCCAGAGGAAGAGAAGGTCTCGACGTGAAGGAAAGCTGAAGGTCGTTGCACTGCCAGGGAAGAAACCAGCCGCGGAGTTCTCCGGTTAAAAGGTACTACCCTTTTATTCGCGGTAGTGGTAAATCGTGGTATCCCGGTTGCCGGGGTGCTTGGCACAGGCAAGGCGGCCACGAGATGATCCGGGAAGGCGAAAAGACGGGTAAACTGGTTATCCCCACCAGTCAAAGGAAGAAGACTCCTCGGATGAAGATCTTCTCTGTCGTCGGGAAAAGTGGTGAGACGGTTCAGCAGGGCTCCACCGGTGTTGTCGTCGTTGCAGGTCGGCTCAGCTTCTCCCTCCTTCGATTCTTTAGGCCCTGTGGCGACGTCTGAAGTTCCAGTCCCCAAAGCCCTGCTTTTATGCAGAAAACCCCCATTCATCAATCCTAGCTGTCACTCAAACATGCTAAGTGGTGAGCCGGGCGGCTCACCACTGGGCCAATCACACAAGAGTGCGACTTGAGTTGCCGAGGCAACTCAGTCCAGGGCGCCTAAACCCCCCCCCCCCACACATCCTGTAGACCCAGACAGAGTGGCACCACTTTTGGAGGCTTCTGTGTAGAAGCCTGCCAAAAAAGTGGAACAAAGGGCTCGACTTGGGTTGGAGTTACAGAGGCGAACACAAACACCATTTTAAAACCGAGTCCTGGCAAAAAGACCCAACCGGGGAATAAATATTAAATAAATAACCCAGTGGTATCTTTAACATTGCACCAAAAAGTGGTGCGTGTAAAATGAATGGGAAAATCCCATAGAAAATATTCCGGTGGAATATTTCGCGTGGTAACCACTGCCACCAGCCAGAAACTCGACGAGGGGGGACTGCACAGTGCCCCCTCGAAAAACAGACCCAGCGGCAATCTAATTACCCCTACCAGTACTTCCACAATATGATGGTTTGTACTGGTTCTGTTCCCAATTTAAGACTATAAAAGTCAATGGTGACTTTACATGCCCTGGGAAACAGTAGTCAATCCCAGAGTATGGATTCTATGGTTGGGGGTCACTATGAAACCCCTGTGTTACTGCACTGACGGTGCTGTGTAACACACGTACCAAAAACCACATGAAACCCTATGGAGTAAAAGACCCCATAGCCCATATAACACATTACAAAGTCAAAGGATATCTCAAATCATGTCTAGTGGGAGTGGGAGAAAAAGAGTCTCACTCTTAGTAGGAGAAAAAAAGAAACCAAAAAATCCAGCAAAGCTGCTGGGGGACTCACTAGGTTTGGGAAATTAGCCTTAACAGAGAATTCTCCCTAACAACGTTTAACCCCCACAAAGGATCTTTTCGAACCTGCGTTGCCACTGAAAAGATTTATTGCCATCATATTGAAGGTCCCATTTCTACCTGGCCACGCGGAGGATCGTGCCCCATCCCTATAGTTCAGAAGGCAGACGACAAGGATGGGACGGGGACTGCCCCGGGTATTGGCCGTGCTGCCGGTTTACAGTGAGCCCTCTCGACCACAAAGAGGGGGAGAGCTCCGTCCCTCCAAAGACCTCCATGGAGAGAGTTTTGACAAATTCCTCCATGACAAACTCATATAGATCTGCCAGTAACGCTTACCTGTTACCTTGCAGGAGTGTCTGCTATCCCTGCTGAGTTTCCCAGACCTCCCAACAACCCAAGCATGTGCAGCGATAGACCAATGAGGTACAGCTGTGTTCAAGATGGAAGGGGTTGGGGTTATACAGCGAGTTGTGCCTGTGTTTTGCGATGTTTTCTTGGAAAAGCTGGATCACCCACCAAAAAGCAAAATATAGCCGATTACTGCAGGGTTATTCTGTCTGCCCGCACCCCAGTTCCCAAGTCTTGGGCTAGGGGCAAGGGGGAGGCTGGACTCACCTGAGGTGCTCTGCTGGTGGGTCTGGATCCACTCATGTAACTCTGGCTACCAGTTGCTTCACTGGTTGCTTCGCGCCAGGTCTGCTGTAGCGTACAATATGGTGCTTGAAGGGCTCCTATGTTCTGGTGTCCTTTTGCTTTCCTTTGGGTTTGCAAAAGGTTCATTGTCGTGGCTAGAGTCCTCTTCCTCTCTATTTCTCCTTGTTTTAAATATTTTTTTTCCATTTTATAACAACATACAGGTGTTTACATTTCACAATTGTATAAAGGGTCCATGTCCAGTATGACTATTACTTCCATGCAACACCTATTTCTAACCATGAACTATCCCCTCTGTAGGGACTGGATTACATTCCACCCGCAATACTCTATGATCACTTTTACCAAAAAAGGATACAAGTAGTTAAAGTAAAGGATACACAAAGGGCCCTGTGCAAGTGGTTCTACCAGGGAGCATTCCTTTAGCTCCACCTGAACGCTTTGCTGGGGACCCGAAAAGGTTCACCGTGTTCATGAACCAATGCCGCTTGCACTTTTTATGCAGACCAGGAGCTTTTCCAAACGACCAAGCCAAAGTAGCCTTTGTAATGTCATACCTTAGTGGCAACGCAGCGGATTGGTCAATTCCATTAGTCAACCAGGATGACCCTCTTCTTCGGGATTTTCAGGGTTTTCAATTGAGCATGGAAAGACTATTCGCCAGACATTCACAGGGACAGGCCCTGGATACCGAACTTCTATCCCTACGACAAGGAAACCAGGACCTGCTAACTTATATCGCAACCTTCAATAGGTTGGTGGTGGAAACCGGATGGCCAGAGGTAAAGCGAATTACATTATTTCATCATGGACTTCGGGGTGAACTCAAAGATGTTTTGGCCCAAGTTGTGAACCCACCTCAGGATTGCCCAGAATATATAGACTTAGTGGTCCAGCTAGACCACCGACTTCAGAATAGAAAAGCTGATCGAGCTAAGTTCGAGAATCGGGTATTGGTTAAACCCAATGTTAATCCCAAAGGAACAGATGCATCAGAACCAATGCAGATTGGGGGGGGTTAAGGGACCCTTAACTCAAAAAGAAAGAGATGACAGATGCAGTTGTGTCTGTACTGTGGGGCCTCAGGACATTTTCTACAGGATTGCCCTATAAAACCATCCAAGAAAGTGATCGGAGTTGCTGATAGAAATCAAACAGAGCCTGATTCGGGAAACGACCACGCCCGACAAGCGTAGAGGTCCACTTGCTGTGCTTAAAGAAGGACACTCAGACCTCGCACCTAATCATACCAATGGTCCTTATTGATCCAGGCAGCCATCACGTATGCACGCAGTTAGGGCATACATTGATAGCGTGGCCGTAGGAAACTATGTGGACCACGAATTGGCTTCTAGGATGAATCTACCTCTCTGCAAAAAGACCACTTCGGATGTTATCACCACAGTCTATGGAACTGCAATTGCCTCTTGGCCTGTAACTCATTCGACCACAGAGATGACACTTTTGGTCAAGATGGGCATCGAGAGACTATTGTGTTTGACTTAATCAAAGCCCCGCAGTTCCAAATAATACTGGGGATACCTTGGTTGGAAACACATAATCTTTGTATTGATTGGCGAGAGAAGAGAGTAACCTTCCCGGAGTGTGCACACACCTGTTACCCGGAAAAAACCTTGAAAAAAATCCTGGCCACAGTCGCTAATCCAGTCATGCAGTAACCTCAGGAATATCAAGAATTCCAGGATGTTTTCCAAAAAGAACAGGCAAACACCTTACCACGTCATAGTTCATACGATTGTCAAATCGACCTCATACCCGGTGCACAACCTCCATGCAGTAGGATCTACGCCCTTACGGAACCCGAAAACCGTCACCTACGACAATACTTGAACCAATACCTTGCTAATGGCTTCATTCGTCCATCTAAGTCCCCCGCATCTTCAGCTTTATTCTTTGTGCCAAAAAAGGAAGGTGACCTCAGAACGTGTATAGACTACCGCGCATTAAACTAGATCACGGTGAAGAACTGATATCCATTGCCTCTGATCCCCGAACTACTAGACCAAGTAAAGGATGCTTGCATCTACACTAAATTAGATCTCCGAGGGGCATATCATCTGGTACGTGTAAAGAAGGGTGACGAATGGAAGACCGATTTTCGCACCAAGTTCGGATTATTCGAATATCAGGTGATGCCCTTTGGGTTGTGCAATCCACCAGCAGCCTTCCAGTATTTTATGAACGATGTCCTTCGTGAACTCATTGACGTCTGTGTTGTTGTATACATAGACGATATTCTAGTGTACTCCTCCTCAGAATCAGACCATGTTAAGCACGTTCGTGCAGTCTTTGAGAAACTACGCCAGCCCAAGTTATATGCAAAATTGGAAAAATGTGTTTTTCATGCTACAGAAGTTGAATTCCTTGGATTTATCCTGACTCCAAAAGGAGTCCGAATGGACTCTCGAAAGGTGGATGCAATTCTCAAGTGGCCATCACCCAGTTCAGTTAAAGGGGTGCAAAGCATGCTTGGATTTGCTAATTTCTACCGCAGGTTTATTCCTGACTTCTCATATGTTGTACACCCCATCACAGCACTTTTGCGAAAAAACAAACGCTTCTTGTGGACCGAAGAGGCTGAAAAAGCCTTCTAAGAACTGAAATTGAAATTCACGTCGGCACCTGTCTTAAAGCATCCACGCCCCTAGCTCCCATACATAGTTGAAACCGATGCATCCAGTTTAGCCATGGGGGCTGTCCTGTCCCAGAAGGATCCGGAAACGATCAACTTCATTCAGTAGCATTTTGGTCCAGAAAATTCTCGGCCCCCGAATTAAACTATGCGGTTACCGATAAAGAGTTGTTAGCCATCAAATCCAGCTTCAAGGCTTGGCGGCATTATCTTCTCGGTGCCAGGCATACCATTACTGTAATCACTGATCACAGGAACTTGCAGTATTTAAAAACAGCCAAGGCCCAATCATCGCATCAACTTCGATGGGCTTTATTCCTTGCCGAATTCGATTTTGTGATCACTTATCGACCAGGTTGTAAGAATGGTAAGGCAGACGCTTTATCCCGAATTGGGCTGGGAGAAGCACATTCGAACCCGGAACCGGTGCCTATAATTCCTGAACAAAGAATTCTTGGGATAACTATTCTACAGACCTTAGAAGATATTCATTTAAAGATCCAACAACTTTTCGATTCAGCAGCCCTGCAGGACTGGGTTAAAAAGGGCCCAGGTTATTCAGTTGTCAA
The DNA here is from genome assembly GCF_040938575.1 of Ambystoma mexicanum. Taxonomy (NCBI): domain Eukaryota; kingdom Metazoa; phylum Chordata; class Amphibia; order Caudata; family Ambystomatidae; genus Ambystoma; species Ambystoma mexicanum. The sequence continues at coordinate 211,442,859 of NC_090934.1, forward strand.
TGACCTACCTTACAATCAAGGGCGTCTATTTCTACCACACAAGGAACTACAAGAACAAGTCATCTCCAATTACCATGAAGCTCTGATGGAAGGGCACCCAGGTATTGCAAAAACTGAAGCTAAAATTAAAAGACAATTCTGGTAGCCCACCTGGCAAAAAGATGTAAAGTCATTTGTACTGTCTTGTGGCATCTGTGCCCAGAACAAAAGTCAAAAGAAGAAACCAGCTGGTATTTTACAACCTTTAGCTATTCCACCCACACCATGGCACACTTTGTCTTTAGACTTTATTACAGATATACCGCCATGTAATGGATTCAACACCATTCTAGTTATTGTGGATATTTTTTCCAAGATGGCCCACTTTATTCCTTTAAAAGGATTACCTTCTGCTTCAATCTTGGCCAAGGAATTTCTCGAAAATGTTGTTCGAATACATGGATTTCCTTCCGTATTGTTCTCTGACCGAGGTAGTCAGTTCATTTCGCAATTTTGGCAGAAGTGTTGTCAATTGGCACAAATCGACGTAAGGTTATCAACCAGTCACCATCCCAAAACCGATGGTCAGACAGAGAGAACCAACCAGACTCTTGAACAATACCTACGTTGGATGCTCCACCAAACCAAAAGTAATTGGAAGGACATTTTATGGATTTCTGAATACGCATACAATAACTCTGTACATTCAGGAACCGGACAAAGCCCCTTTTATACCATATATGGACATCATCCTCGAACCTCAGAACTCGACTCGCCCCAGCATTTAGAAATGCCGGAAGTAACTCATCTGCATTCTACTATTACACAAGCTTTAAAAGAGGCAACAAAACATTTGAAACAAGCAAAAGAGAAATACAAGAAAAATGCTGATCAACATAGAAGTGAGACCCCACCATATCGAATCGGAGACCAAGTTTGGCTGGCTACAACACATATACCTCTGAAAGGAACTCGGACTTTTAATCCTAGATATTTGGGACCTTACACCATTAAGGCCATTATCAACCCGGTGGCCATCAAATTAGAATTACCCTCTAATATGCAGATTCATCCTGTCTTTCATGTTTCACTTCTAAAACCAGTTCAACCCGGGACAAGATTAACCAAACCACCTGACCCCATCCTAATAGATGGAGAACCTGAATTCGAGGTAAAAAAACATCCTGGACTCTAAAATGGTTAAATCAAGACTTTTTTATTTAATCGACTGGAAGGGTTACAGACCACAAGAAAGGTCATGGGAACCTAGTGACCACGTTCATGCTCCTCGATTGGTGAAAAAATTCCATCGGGACTTCCCCGACAAGTCAGGGCCAAGGGGAAGAACAACTTTAGGAGGGGCCTTGGGGGGGAGTGCTGTCATGATGCCTATCCCCGGGCATCCAGATCAAGTCCATCAGCCCCGGGAGCAGGGATCCAGATACTCATTAAAACCCCAACAGCCCCGGCTGGGGGCTGTTTGGATTCAGTCCTGGCGCCTTAGGTGCCAGGCTCATCATAGAAATCAGTCCTGGCGCCATAGGCTCCAGGCTCATAGACTTTACTTACCTTATGCAGACCATGCTGCAAATGAGTCCAAGCCAACGTGAGGCCTGGATGGGACTATTTTATTACAGGGACTATTTTCTACTCGGGTGTGGTTCTGGGGAACTTCTTACCTGGGACTACTTTGCAGGCTATTTAAACCACGCCCGAACAGCAGCTCATGCTTCGTGTTATTCTGCATCCAGCAGCGTAACGCTCACCGTGTCTGCAAGTCAGCATCCAGTCTTCTGCCACGCCGCCTCGAATCCGGAGCTCCTAGACAAAAGGAAAAGAAAGGAGAAGAGGTTAGATCACGGACATTATTTGATTCCTTACCTGATTCCGGACCCACCACATCTCCGAGCCTGGAAAGGACATTATTTCAGCACGCGTCGCTTTGCCAGCAGAAGCGCCGCGTTATACTCACCAGTTCACCGCATCTTTCAACTCGGCGCTGCCTCCAAAATTTTCTTCGTCGAAACCAAGCACCTGGGGGGAAAACAAAAGGAATAACAAGGTGAGCCGAGAAAACCGACAAAGACAATCTCTTTACCACCATAGGCTTATCTGCTTTATCACCGGAGGTATTATATTCGCTGCATCTTTCTATGCCACCCCTATAAAGGGAAAGAAAACAGCAAGTTAAACTCATGCAACTTTTACCGGACAGTGTTTGGCAATACAGACTCTTACCTGAACGCCATCAGATGCCTCTAGGCAATATTCTTTTGGACCCAGCTGCAACCTAACGAGGGAATGGAACAAGAGTGAACATCGGACATATTGAACTCTTTGAACTTTATAGACACTGGAGTCAATATTCCTCCGGAACTCCACCAGTACCCTCAAACCAGTGAAGTAACTGGTATCTACGCGCCCCTGCATGCCATGTAGGATGGAGAGCTCATCATTTAAAAACATAACGTGAGGTTACCAAGAGGGGATATCGGAGGTGATTAGTGGGGAGAACGAGAACAGTTGGGGGGGCCATCACTAAAGTCCACGGGTGGCTAAATCCCTTTCTCCACTTGCAGGAGAATACTTCTACGAGTCCAGCAGACAAGATTAGGCGGGCCAGTCCAGACTGTCATCTCTTCACTACGCATCAAGTTGGTGGAGACCGCAGCTGTCCGGGTCCGATTGACTCCCCTGTGGGAACCAGGTGAGCGTAACAAAGCATACGGATTGCTGCCACCATGCCTCACAGGTGAATGCATGACACTGGAGGGGGTTTCTGTACTCCTGCCCTCTATATGGCAGAGTAGAAGTACAGAGCACCCCAGCCAAGATTCTCTATGTGATAGCAATGGACGGAGCAATCAAAGCTTCAGCTCTCAGGAGGTGGTGCGGGCTGGTTGGTACAGTGTAGTTGTGGCTGGTACAGTGTGGCTGGTACAGTGTAGTCCCCAAACCCCCACAAAGGAATGTCCACACACTATTTTAGGTGATAACACAGTTTTTTTTATATAAATAAGGTCCAATATATATACACAATCAATAGCACACTTTGTACTGTGGCAATTCTAATATGGTAAATAGGTACAAACGTCTATGTGGTACCACAGTTAACCCTTGACTCCTTTAAAATGCACCAACTGCTGACAGGTTCAATGAAATACAAGTCCAATAGCAATGTGAACAAACATCAGACATAGGAAGGAAGACAAATTAGGTTAAACAATGGGAGAATGGTTTATCCCACTACCATAAACAGTTCTGGGTGAGGATCCCCCAAACTGGGCAACCTGCAAATAAAGTGTATCAACAAGCCCAGTCCATATATGTTTAAGATAGTCTTGTTTCCTGCTAGAAATGTTCTACTAACCCAATGTACCTGGTTTAGCAGAGTTTATTCGACGGTTCGTTGAGGGATCCCTTGTGGGTAAACTCCCTTTAAAGCAGGAGCCACATGGCGTCAATGGACCACGAAGAAATGTGAACACTGTCATTGACTTAGCAGCTTCGACCTTCGCAGGTCTAGTTGAAGATTGGTCGCGGACGTCCTATGAAGATGAGGCGTGTGGTGCACCTCGATGATAAGAATTTGTTGCCACAAAGCAGATTTGTGAAAACATAGGCCCAGCTAGGGCATCAGCGTTGACGTCGACGATCGGGACTCGACCACGTCTGGCTTTCGGATCTTCGTTGACGTCTTTGTGGACTTTGGGTGGTGGGAAACCCACCAGCGGATTCTACGATCTTGATTTTCTCCAGTGGGACAAAGTGGTCTACGGTGATGGCAAGGGAGTCCTTGATTTCTAAGCGTCTTAGGCAATGGAGCGTTGCTGCTCTGGTCGTCGAGCAGCACACCGTCAAACTGTCCCCGCTTCTGGGCATCACGAATGAACCGACTTCCAGCGGTTACGGTGGTCCTCTGAACCCTGGTCGAAGACGATGGACTTCGATGTCCGAGTGCTTCACTTGGGGTTCTTGCCAGACCCTGTCCCCGGTCGGCAGCCTTTCAAAGGACTGACTTGATTGGATTGATTGATTGATTTGTTTATTTATAGAGCGCTTTATACCAAGGCTTCCAGGGCGCCTTGAAGAAGATTAGCTTTTTCATGAGGTTCCCTCCTAGCTCAGTGTTAAGACTGATTTTCTATACATTGGCCTGGTGGACAGATGTATAGAAGGCCAACCTATATTGTGACAAGGACAACTCTGGGAAGCTGTAGCCAAACCAGTTTAGGTAGCAGTGACAGGCGGTCTAGGCTAAGTTCTTCAGAGGTGGTGAGCTTGTAAAGCGTCCACAATGAGGTCACACAATGGGAGTCCCAAATTGCACTTAGACAGGATGTATAAAAATACAGTTATTTAATTATTGCCAAAACACACTATAAGAAAATGAATACAAGCAGGTAGACTTATCACACAATACTATCAAACTAAATACATTTCTGAAGCTTGTTAATCTGCTTAGAATCACATGTTGTGCATATGGTCCGACATCCAGTGGTAACTGCAGAGTATTGCATCTTGTCTTTCGGGGACCGAAAGGGGACGTCGGCATAGGCGTGTCTGTAACACTATCCCTATAGTGACGTGTGTAGTACCCAAAATCCCTCACGCGCCGAGGTCCCTCAGATGTTTTTTTTCCACCCAGATAACTGGTCGCCCTATAGCGGAGCTCTTACTAGAGACATTGTTTATCTTTACCGAATTGTCGGTTTATTCCCAGTTAGGTCACTTGGCCCAATCAGAACATCTTCGACGAAGACTACGGGGGAGTCGTCTACGGCTGTGGATTTCGGCGCCTAAGATCCGGCGGCCGGATTTTCCACGTGGTCGGGCCCTCTGGCCGACCTATACAGTAGGGAGAGTGGGGTTGGGGTGGCCATATTGTTTAGTATGGCTTTCCTCCTTTCCCCTCTTTTCCCTGTCGGTCTGGTAATCCTTCCCTTTTGCTATGGAAAGGACTCCTTTTAGATTCTGCCCTAAGCGTAGGGTCAGATATCCTTGGAAGGACGAACACAGGATGTGTAATGCCTGTCTCCCCCTAGAGCACGACGAGAAGCGGTGTGCGGCGTGCAAACTCCTTCAGCCCAAGACCCTTAAGGAGCGCCGTGTAAAGCAATGGGCCGCGTACGGTATGTCACGCGTGGAGCCCCCTCTCCCATCGCACACAACAGCTGAAAGTGATGGGGGTACTTCGGATGACCAAACATCAAATGCAGATGTTATAGACCTTGAGGCGGACTCTTCTAGGTCCGCGACACCCATTCCGGACCCTTCCAGGCTCGACTCTGGTCTTACTGCAGGGACTACACCCGGCGACAGGGGCGTACAAGCGCATCGCACTAAGCACACAACCCCTACGCCAATTACGACGCCTTCGTCGAAAAAGGTGAAAGCGCTAACGGGGCCGCCGAAAACTTCGCCGGTTCCCTCGGATCGTTCAGATCAAAAGCCTTCCCTGCATCGGCAGCAGTGTATTGCGACTGGGCAATTGAAACAAACCAAGGGCGCTACTCCAAAACCTACACTCGTCGAAGTTCGGGAGCCCGACGCTTCGGCGATTTCCAAGGCCTCAGTAGGCCTGAAAACTACAGCTAGGCCTCTACCCCGAAAACCGACTGCTAGGCCTTCTGTTGCCGCGGATGGTATTTCTACTGCCGACAAATCATCGGAGCCTTTGTCTCAGGACGATTCAGCGACTATCCAGAGTAGCATCGGAAGAATCGCAGAGGCGGTGGGCCTTACTCCAGTTCCGTCCAAGGTTATGGGCCAAGCCGCAGAAAAGATTTCGGCGGATTGGGTTCCTGATTCTGATGAGACTTACGTAGATAGTTAAGAGCCTCTCTCCGACACCCTGAGAGGTTCCTTTCGACGCCACAGTGCGGAGAACGTTGTTTCTCCTCGCGAAGGCCCATTTGGGTCCTCTAAATGGACTACAGAAAAATTTGAGGGTGGTATGGATCGGCTGGAGCAGATTATCAGTTCTTCTGATCATCCTCCCCCGAAAAGGGCTCGAGTAGACCCTAACCTCCAAATTCAAGAAGTTCAGTCTCAGGTTTTCCAACAAGAAGGCGTGGTCCATATGGACACGTATAGAGACATCTATAATGAAGAAGAACAAGCTTCTTTTCTTGAAAACTATGAGGAAGATCAACAGGATACGATGGACAACTGGGAGGAATTCCAGCCGGAAGGTCAAGACCCTTGGACACAGCAAGATCAGGACACTGATAATTTGTGCCTAGACTCTCCTCCGTCCACCCCGGCTCGCCAGGCCTCCCCTGTGGATGACCAAATGGCTTTCAACTCCATGTTGAAGAAAGCAGCTGAATACTTCGAAATTGCCACTCAACAGGCGGTACCTGAGCAGGATTTTGTGGAGGATAGTATTAAGGAAAAACCACCGGCGAGTCAATCCATCGCCCTCCTTAACTCTTAAGAGACGGGTAGCTCCCTCATTGGTCTCACCTGCTCAGACAAGGGCAGTGAACCCGAAAAATAATTTCGACCTTCTCCTTCCGACCCTCTGTATATCAAAGGGCACGCCATCCTAGACTCACTGGTAGTGACTACCACTCGAAAGAGGGCAGCGGTACCCCTTGCCACGGGAGAATCACCACCGGACAAGGAGTCTAAAAGGTTGTATGCCCTGGGCAAACGTGTCACATCAGCAGCTGCATATACCATTCGGGTTGCTAATAATACTACGCTATTAGCAAGCTACGCTGATGCCCAATGGAACTTGCTGCAGGAAGGCCTCCAGGAGGTTCCTGAACCTGCCACGGCAAAGCTTCTCGCCATTGTTTCGGAGGGAAGACTGGTTAACCAGAATGTGGTGAAGAACACTCTGGACACTGCAGAAACAGCAGGCAGGTCTCTTGCACAAGGGACTCTTCTGAAAAGACACGCATGGCTGCGTACATCAGGATTTAGACCTGAGACTCAGGCCTGCCTCATTAATAAACCCATTGAGGAGACTACCTCTTCGGGCAAGCAGTGGATGAAGCGTTGGAGACAGCCAAGAAGGAGCATGAGACTATAAGGTCATTGCACCAAATTACACAGAAATCCTCCTCCCAGAGGGGTAATAATTCTCGGCGGTCCTTTCGAGGGCAAGCCGGTGCTGGTCAGAACAACTACGGCACGGGTAACTTCAACACAAATCAAACATCTGGAAGCCCCACTTACTACCCCACAAGGGGTCAGAAACGCGGCAAAGGTAGAGGCAGAGGCCCCAATCCCAGAGGAGCCACAGCCTCTGGTCAGAAATGACCACCAAGTCCAGGTCCCCTCCCATGTCTCCCCGATCAGGGGGCGATTAACATCTTTCCTCAAGGCATGGGAGGGGATAACTTCCGACCAGTGGGTCTTAAAGACGGTCGCCCACGGTTATTGCATGGAATTCGCCAGACCTCCACAGTTCAGACCGCCGCACTCAATGCGCCTTTCGCCGGACCATCTGGAGTTCCTGATCCAAGAGGTAGAAGCACTGCTGAGAAAGGACGCCATAGAAGCCGTCCCTATTCTTCAGGTAAACAACGGTATTTATTCAGTGTACTTCCTTGTACCCAAAAAGGATCTCACCATGCGTCCTGTTCTAGATCTGCGCCCAGCCAACAAGTTTATAATGGTTTCGCATGGTAACACTGCAGGAGGTGATCCCTTTGCTGAAACAAGGGGACTTCATGGCAACATTGGACATGAAAGATGCATACTTTCATATTTCAATGTTGCCAGCGCACAGAAAAACCTAAGATTCATGATCCAGGACAAACACTACCAATTCAAGGTACTCCGCTTCGGCATCACCTCGGCGCCAAGGGTGTTTACCAAAGTCCTGGCAATGGCAGTAGCACACCTGCGCAGACTATCAGTTCCAGTTTACACTTACCTCGACGACTGGCTCATTACAGGGGACTCGTTCGATGCTTGTTTTTTCGAACACCCAAAAAACAGTAGATCTCCTCTTCAGCCTGGGTTTTTCAATCAACGAAAAGAAATCCAGCTTAGTCCCCAGCCAAGTAAAACAATTTCTGGGAGCCCTAATTCGGACGGAAGACGGTCTTCGTCTTCCCCTCCAGCGAGAGGGTTCAGAACATGCTCTCTCAGATTCCTCAATATGTAGCCAGTCGGGAGGTGACGGTACGTAAGGCCATGCGTTTGCATGGGAAATTGGCGTCATGTATATACTTAGTTCCCCACGCGCGGCTGCGCATGCGTCCCATGCAAGAGTGACTTAAGAGCCAATGGTGTCAGGCGAGCGGACAATGGGAAGATCTGTTAGTTGTCTCGCCAGCCCTCGCTCTCTCTCTGCAGTGGTGGTCAAGAGAAAACCTCTTGAAGGGGAAGACTTTCACCACCCCTGCAGTGGAAGCCACTCTCATGACAGACACATCTCTCATGGGGTGGGGGGCTCACCTGCTTCAGCAAACAGCACACGGAGTGTGGTCCCCTCAAGTAGCGTCCAACCATATAAACTTAACGGAGCTATTAGCAGTGTTCAAAGCATTGAATGCCTTTCAGGTGCAACTGCAAGGGAAGACAGTGCTGATCCTAACCGACAGCACTACAGCAATGTATTATCTGAACAAACAGGGGGGCACTCACTCTCCAGGGCTATCCAAGCTGTCCCAAAACATTTGGATATGGACTCTCAAACACAAGATGTTTTTGTTGTCCCAACATGTCCCAGGGGAACTCAATCTTCTGACAGACGTACTCAGCAGAGATTTTCCTCTGCCAGAAGAATACAAATGGCGACTGCACGAAGACATTGTGTCCAACGTCTTCGCAGAATGGGGTTTCCCAGAGATCGACCTGATCGCTACTCAGGAGAACGTCCAATGCCAAGACTACGCCTCCAGGTACCCCCAGAACCGATCCAAGGGGGGTGGTCTCTGGATAACTTGGTCGGGGAAATTTGTCTACGCTCCCCCCTACCCCCCGACTCCCCTTCTCAACAAGATAGTGCACAAGATGCACCAGGAACCAGTTACCATGATACTGGTGGCCCCCATGTGGGCCCGCCAACCCTGGTTTGCTCACCTGATGGAAATGTCCCTCTCCCCACCAGTCAAGCTGCCCTGCCCGTACAACATTTTGTCTCAGGACAGGAGGGAGACCCTACACCCATGCCCACAAACTCTGAACTTAGCAGCCTGGCTCCTGAGATCATAGATTTTGGACACCTGCAACTCCCTCAGAGGTTCATGGACATACTCAGGGAAGCAAGGAAACCTAATACACGTTATTGCTATGCCAGCAAATGGAAACGTTTTGTCATCTGGTGCAATTCCAAGGGCGTCAATCCCATCGATTTCTCACCCTCACCCTCACACATTGTGTTGTATCTAACCCACCTGTTGGACTCTGGGTTAGTCCTCAATTCCCTAAAGGTTCATCTGGCTGCTCTGTCAGCCTACACCACATCACAACAAAAGGTATTGTGGTGGAAAATACTGGTGATTAAAGCCTTTTTGGAAGGGGTTAAGAGGATTTATCCTCCCATCTCTCACCCAGCCCCTGGATGGGATCGGAATGTGGTTTTGACCAGGCTCATGGGAGCTCCCTTTGAGCCTATGCATAAAGCAAGTCTGAAAGACCTGACTTATAAGACAGCCTTCTTAGTGGTTATCACTTCTATCAGAAGGGATAGCGAACTACAAGCTCTTTCTGTTTTAGACCCCTTTGTCACAGTCCACAAAGATAAGGTAGTTCTGCACACACATCCCAGGTTTGCGCCTAAATTCATCTCGAAGTTCCATGTGAACCAGTCAATCGAACTACCCACTTTCTTCCAGAACTCTACTAACATGCCCGAAAGAAGCCTTCACACACTAGACATGCGCAGGGCAGTCATGTTTTACCTGGAAAGAACTAAACCACTAAGGAAGACGAAACAATTCTTCGTTTCAGTGGCAGCTGGTAGAGAAGGGGCCATGTCTCTAAATCTGCTATCTCAAGGTGGATTGTCAAATGCAAAACTATGTTACACTCTTGCTAAGAGAGAACTGCCCTTCAAGCCTAGAGCACACTCTACTTGAGACACTGGGGCATCCATAGCATTCATTGCAAATGTTCCTCTTGAGTCCATTTGCAAAGCGGCAACCTGGAGTTCTGTACACACCTTTACAAAACACTATTGCCTAGACACTAATTCTAGGGCTGATTCTCAGGTGGGACAAGCAGTACTAAGACATCTTTTCTCTACTGTTCCTTCTCACAACCCACCTCCAACTCCGGGTACTGCTCGCTAGTCTATGCACAGCATGTGATTCTAAGCAGATTAACAAGCATCAGAAGACATGCATTACTTACCGTAAAAGCATTTCTGATGATTGTATCTGCTTAGATTCACAGGCACCCTCCCTACCTCCCTACTCGGGGTGGAAGGAACATAGACATCTTACTACTTTCTCTCTTTACGTACTCACTCACTATAGCCTTGGGCTCCCTCATGCCAGAAAAAATACAGTCGGAGGGACCTCGGCGCGTGAGGGATTTTGGGTACTACACACGTCACTACAGGGATAGTATCTGGAGAATCCTCAAGATGGTCCATGGCAGCCGCAAATCTTTTAGATGCAGCACTAAAGGAAATTAACATCCCGGCAGTAGTACCAGATCTCACATAACCTACGAACCGCCAAATCAATCTGCTACTCTGCATATTCTCTTCACATAAGTGGTGATGTGACTAACAAGAAAACCAAAATTTCTAAGAAAAACAAGAAACCATGTAAAAACCTTTTTAAAAAATGGTTAAAACGCAAGAATAAAAAAAAAATAGCGATAGTCTTACAGACAAGCCTATGCCGACGTCCCCTTCCGGTCCCCGAAAGACAAGATGCAATACTCCGCGGTTACCACTGGATGTCGGACCATATGCACAGCATGTGAATCTAAGCAGATACAATCATCAGAAATGCTATTACGGTAAGTAATGCATGTCATATACATTCACCAGGTTATAATGCACAATACAAATCAAATACTCCTGCAAAGGAATGAATAGGTAAGTATTATACAACAAAAGATCCACAGAGATGATCCCTAACTAAAATTGCCCAACCCTAAGTTGCCTGGGGCCTTGTGCCCTAATGTTCAGGATACAGTTCCACAGAATTAAGGATGCAGGAAAAAATGCAGGTAGGGTTTCTGGGGCCCAGTGAAGGGTTCTTAGAGTTAGGGTTCAATGTAGACTAGGGCCCACAATTATCCCCAACAGTCAGAAGTCTTGCAAAGGAAAGCATTGGCAAAGCCAATAGTGTAAGAAATAGGATTATTATGAGCCCATTGACTTATAATGGGAGTATAGAGGTAGGTTAAAAGCTCTGTAACTTACCCCCCTTACTCCGAATCTTCCCCAGACTTGGCAGAACAAAGGAAGGTCGCCCTACTTTGCTTTTCCTGCCAAAATCCGCAGTCCTCGATTTTCAGGGGTTGCAGGTTTGAGAATGCCTCCATTTGCGATCTTTTGCTGGTGCAAGGACTCTCAGTTGAAGAATGCAAAAATAAATGATGCATCACCCCTCTCGGTACTGGACTCGTGTCAGGTAACGATGCACGCTGCGCACAGCGATGCAACAGGACTCAGTAGCCGCGGTCAGACTTTCCGGTCTTTCTCAGGTCCCCTTTGTGCTAAGACGCTGAAATTCCGCAGAGGGTGTGCGGCAGCTGAGGGTGTGCCAAGTTTCAAGCAGAAACTCGAAACAGCGATGAAGTTAAGACGGTAGGCTAAAAACGAAGCTGCTCAGCCTACAGGACGGTTCCAGGGCCCTTTCCAAAGGCGGTTTTTGTGCTGGGCACTGAGCAGACGTTGGGAATGGATGGTCCCTCCACTCCAAGGATTGTAGCACCTTCGCAGGGCTACTAAAGATCTTGAGACAGACAGGGCTTCAACAGGGATGCAGTAGAATTCAGTTTGCCAGGCTTCCTTCAATCAGGTATCAGGTTTCTTCATGAGTCTCTCAGCTGGACAGAATACTTGGCTCCTTCAGGTTTCTCTCTGAAGAATGCATTCAGGGGTCATCTTCTTATCCTAAAGACAGGTAGGAGTCGAAACTCCCACTAGCCAATAGCAGAACTAGCCCACACACACACCCTAGAGTGGTCAAATCAGGACCACTGGCGGAAACACTCATGCATACCTCTCAGACACACAGAAACCAGGATGTGGATTAGGGTCAGACTGACCCAGCCCACATCCTGCCTGCAAACACACATAGCCCTCCAGAAGCTGCTGCTTCCCGGGCGCTGGAAGTCCTTACAAGGATCTTCCCGGCCTCTGAGGCCAGGAAAAGAAGGCTAAACAACAAGATGGAAAAAAGAATAGCGAAAATCTCATGGCACGGCCATGTTTGACCAGTAGCCACAGTCAGTAGCCAAACGTGGTTGATGTGGTAAAGCTATAACGAAATTCCCCAAAAAGTGGGAAAATGTCACTGCTGCCACCAGCCCATCTTTTAAGCACATCTAGAGTAACCAAAAATCCTCTGAGTGTTAGTCTGGGGCAAAACAAAAACGTACCCCATTGCACTGCAGTGTAAGCTGCATTGTGCAATGATAAAAAGTTACCCCAAGTTATACAAAGTGACACGACTAAGGGAAACACTGTTTCCCAGTACGGATAGCCTTAAGGATATATCAGTTTCCCTGTGACATATGAGCAAAGGCCAGTGCAGTGAAGATGCAAAAAGTACAGGTCAGATTAAAAAATAAAAGCAAAAAGTTTAGGAGGTCCATAAAGATGGAAGGAACGGTGCAGTTGTCAACTGACTGTTCCTCTTCCTCAGAATTCCACAATTCTCCCCCCCCCCCTCCTCACCTGGACTTCTGTCTTCAGTGCTGGACTTCTTCTTTCTCTATAGGTTCCCTCCTTTTTTTTGTAGGTACAGCCTGTCACGGAAGGTCGCCACTGTGACCCCCCCTAAATAAGGGAAGGTCAGCTGACACCCTCTGGGATGGCCCAGAATTAGGGAAAAAGCCGGTAGGCACAAACAAACCTAGGATCTTGATAAGATAGCTTCTCAGGTTGCCGTAGTTCATCTTCAGCAGGGGACCGTAATTGCCAATGAGATCAAACTTGCTATCCGGTAGAATATGGGTTCCTGTCTGAGTTACCCTTGGACTCAGCCGTGAATATATCTGGGCAAGGTAAAGACCTGTGACAGCATGGAGCAGAAAGGTGTCGGACAGCCCAGGGAGAAGCTCCGGAGTCAAAAGAGGGTGTGACCGCAGAGTCGGAAGCAAAACAGAAAGTACCAGCGTTCCGACTGAGGGACGTGAAAACAAGAGAGGTAAGCAAACAGAGAAGGGAACAGGGGAAGAGAGATAGCAACCGAAAAGCCATCGAAAGGAAAGGAAAGCGAGTGGAGGAGGCGGCGAAACAGCCACGTGGCGTGGGGTGAAAATCGGGCAAGCCAAGAAGGGAAAAGAAAGAGATAGGAGTGCAGCGGCACTAGGCAGAAATTACAACGGCATATTAACCAAGGAAGCGAAACGCAGAAGCAGGGTTGCAACGCGTTGACTGCCGAGAGAAATGGAAACAAGTACCTCCCGGTGGCGGCCATTTGCAAAAGAACTAGAGGGACACCCAGTGAAACGGAAAAAGATGTAATGGCACAATTAATGGCCGACATGTCGCCAGCGATCCCAGATGCGGCGCATGACAGCAGTAAAGAGAATCTTTCCTAACACTCGGGAAGAGGTCTCCTAGCCAGTTTCTCTCTTGGATCAGTTTCTTGGAGACACGACAGCTTTCGGATTGCGTCAAAGGAAAGCAGCAGCAGAACCTTCTTCTTCCAGCTGGGCTTCAAGGTTAAGCATCAAGTTTTGACTTCAGCTTCTGAACAATTCTGGACAGTGAGAGGACCCCAGATATACTGTTCTGTTTCTCATCCACACTGCTTGGCCAAGCTCAGCAGCCAATCATTCAAAAGAGAATTCATGCAGGCAGGCAATCAGGCTCAGAGTGCATTCAGGCAATTCTCTTGCATCCAGACACTCACAACAAGGAATGTGGATTGGGGCAAGCATGCAGCCTTTCAGCACAACACAGTGCATTCATTCCGGTTTCGGGCAGGGCTGTCTCATTCATGGTGTCACACACCAGAAACCAGACACTCCTAACATGAAATGCATATTGGTCACGCATTACATTCACCCAGGTCCCACCCCAAGGGCGTACCCACAACATACTGTCATTGGGAAGGCTTCAGCCAGTCTGGCCTGGACTTCCGCACAATACCATATATGGAACTTCCATGCAACAGCCAGTCAGGGGAAGGGACAGAGTCAGGGCTTCCCAGGACTTCGGGAAAACAAGGTAACAGTCAATAGAAAGCAAGAGGCCACAGGGGCCAGCTTGTCTCATATCAGGAATCCACTGATTCCTATGGCAGGTCATGGGTATCCAAAAATGGAGAATACTCAGAACACCTGTGTAATTCAGCATGGAGCTGCCACCAGCCTATACTCTGCTCTGTGTGCCACACACAGGTGCCCAAAAACATACACTAGGGGTACAGGGTTGTACCCCCAGCCATGGGTGCCACAAGGGTATCCCAAAGGTCTGTTCACCACAACCAAAAAGTGCAAGTGCTGCACTGCTAGGAGTCCCACATGGACTCCTGTGCAGAAAACAACACAGAACACACATGATAAGGGAATACAGGACAAGGACATGGAGGCCCTGTCCCTCCAATGCATTTCCAGCAACACAATCGCCCCCCCTGGGACTGAGGTTAGGGTGGTCTAATTTCCTACGAGATTGACACCCTCCTCCAGACAGTCAACATACCTTCTGGAAAGGCCATCTGCATTATCATGACTGTTCCCTGGTCTATGCTCAATAGTGAAGTCTAGCCCTTGCAGGCTAATGGACCAGCTGACTAGTTTTGGGTTTTCATCCTTCATCTGCATAAGCCATTTTAAGGGCTTATGGTCTGTTTGGTCCTTGAAGGTAGACCCCGTAAGGTAGGGCCTTAAACGCCTAAGGCTCCAAACTATACTGAAATATTCCCTTTCAACAGTAGCCCACCTAAATTCGCTACTTTTGAGTTGCCAACTGATGCATATGATAAGATGTTCCCTCCCTTGGTCATCTAACTGGGACAAGACGGCTCCAATTCCGGTGTCGCAGGCATCAGTCTGAACAATAAAGGGTTTGCTGTAGTCAGGCGCACACAACACAGGTACGCTACACAGACTTTCCTTCAAGCCGACAAAGGCCCTCTGACAGTCTTCTGTCCAATTAACCTTCCTTGGTTGTTTTTGGCGAAGGCAGAGCTGTCAGAGGGGCAGCTATGGTTCCATAGTCTGCCATGAAGTTGCGGTAATACCCAGTGAGGCCCAAAAAAGCTCTCACCTGGGTTTGAGTAGTGGGAGTCCCCCAATCATGTACATCCTGTACCTTACTGGGGAGAGGATGGATTTGACCCCGTCCTACCTCATGACCAGGATAAGTGACTTTCCTCTGAGCTATCTGGAACTTGGTGGCTTTGATAGTGAGGTGAGCCCTTCACAAGGCCTGCAACACCGGATCCAAATGAGTCAAATGATCTTCCCAGGTTGAACTGTAGACAGCAATGTCGTCTAGGTAGGACACACAAGGTCTCCAGCCCACTGAGCGCATGGTTGACCAATCTTTGGAAGGAGGCAGGCGCATTCTTCAACCCAAAAGGCATGACTCTAAACTGGTAGAGCCCCTCAGGTGTTGAGAATGCAGTCTTTTCCTTGGCATGGTCCATCAGAGCTATTTGCCAATAGCCTGAATGAAGGTCAAAGGTGCAGACAAATTTGGCAGCACCTATGGTGTCCACGAGCTCATCAGCCATGGGCAATGGGTGGGCGTCAGTTTTGGTGATGGCATTGACCCCTCTGTAGTCCACACAGAACTGCCAATCCTGGGTACCTGTCTGGGAACCTGCCTTGGGGACAAGGACCACTGGACTGGACCAGGGACTGGTTGAGGGTTCAATTACACCCACATCCAACATCTTGGTGACCTCAGCCTGGATGTGGTTCTTCACAGTATCTGACATTTGATAGCAGCTGCTTTTGACAGGTACACTGTCACCAGTGTTAATTTTGTGCCTGCACCACGGGGTGATGCCTGGCGTCAGTGAGAGCAGAGGGGCATACTGCCAGAGCCAAGCCCTGCTGGCCCTCCGCTGCTCTGGTGTCAGATCTGGAGAGAGATGCACGCCCTCCACTGAGCCATCTTGAGGGTTGCTATTCAGCAAATCAGAAAGGGGCTCACTCTCATCCTCCTCTTGCTCTGAAGCTAGCAGAAGACATGAGACTTCTTCTTGCCTATGGAAAGTCTTGAGCCTGTTGACGTGGAATACCTGAGGGGCTAACCCAGGGACTCCTATGTCAACCAGATAATTGACTTTGCCCATCTTGGAGATTATTCTGAAGAGTGCAGTCCACTTCTCTGCCAAAGCGTTTGGCTTGGTAGGCTACATCACAAGGATCTCCTCTCCTGGAGTCCAATCCACTTGTGATGCTTTAAGGTCATGCCAGTTTTGTTCAATTCCTGACTAGCCTTCAGGTTCGCTGTCGCCTGGCCCATCATATGTGCCATCCGCTGTCTGAGGCCTAACACATAGTCCCCCACTTGCTTGGCAGGACCTGGAGGGGTGGCTTCCAAACCTTCTCTTACTAAGGCAAGGGGCCCCCTCACGGGATGTCCAAAGAGCAACTCAAGGGGGCTGAAACCAACGCCCTCTTGAGGCACTTTCAATAAATGAAACAAAACATGTAGATTAAATTGGGGAACCTTGTATGCTTGTACTAATGGATTGAATCCCTAAGTTCATAGCCCATGAAATTGTCCAGAAGGGAAAAACTCACACACATCAGGAGCTGTAGATATACATGGTTTGTATTAAGACAACAAAAAACAATTGTGAAAACTTACATATAGCAGAATTCAATATTATAAACAAAGACAAATGGTGAAGTCAAAATTTTAAATAGTCTTCAGTGCATAATTAACTTGAAGTACAAAACATAAACCATGAGGGAAACGTGAAGATCATGAGCGTCAGTAACTCGGCGCTCTTGTGGACCTGTAACCATCTAGGTCCTGAAGCAAGTGTACAGATTAATAAAGTATCTTGTATGTGAAAAGCATCTTATCTTTTGGGTGCCTAAAACAAATATACAGAATAGTGGTGTGAAGAGGAAGGACCTCTAGCTCACAACAACCGGCAGCCGGTTGACGAGAGCGGTCACGAGTCAGTACCCGAATGCGGTCGCGGCAGCGAGTTGCTTGAATGCGACCGCCACGAGTCAGTATCCGAATACGGTCGCGAATTGTTTGAACGAGACCGCCAGACAAGCAAACCTGACCGCGACTCGGAAAGGAACAGCGTCCGCGGTTCAGAAATTGACCGCGTGTCATAACTTGGCAAGGAAGCAAACGGCGCCCGCAGTGCGGAATTCGACCGCAGGTCGCACTTATACAACGTGTCGGATGAAACCGATAAGAAACATAACACACCCAATACGGCCACACGGACTTGGGGTTGGTCGGATAGCACAGACCCAGACCATGAGGCAGCAATAATACCCGCTCCCCGGGCCTGTTACTTACTACACTCACCTGAAGTTCTCTGCAGCAACAGTCAGAACCAGACAGGAGGGACATGGGAGAGTGTAGTGGAGCAACCCTCGACCAGAGAGAAAGGGGGAGGGGCTTCGGGGAATATTTATAGACGTGGCAACAAAGATGCCTCTGATTGGTTGATTAGTGTTTTGTCCCTATATAAGAGTGAAACTGACAAAGGACTGTGTGTGTTTCTTCCACGCTCTTTCAGAACATTCGACCTGTGGGAGAGAGAGTCACACCAGAGAGGCTCTGGGCCTATGAAGATTGAAAGGAGGAATTTGAAGACTCATCCATACCGAAGAAAACTGAATTTAAAGGATTTTAATTTTCTTCATCCCTGCCTTCCTGCCTCATCATTACAAGTGGATTATCTGGTGTATGGAAAGCATCTAATCTTTCCTCCCTAGGGGCTCTTCCAAAGCATGAATCCATCTGAATCCAGATCAGCTACACGCTCGATTGAGTTAAACAATTACCGCAACTGCGAGGAATTAGTGTTTTCCGCATACCCTACAGGGCACCAGCTGGTAGCCTAAACAGATTGGACAGACTATTTGGGGCATACAAATAGCAGTTACAAACCTCTGAAGAAGAGCAAGGCTGGACCTTGTTAAATTCAATAAAAAATTTGAAACACTGGAAGTACACTTTAATGCAACACACTTTGGCGCTGTGAGACTGGTTTTGTTCTTCAGCTCTTCCAAAGCACCCAGCATGCCCTTGAGAGTTTTATTAAATCTCTCAACCAGACCATTGGTCTTGGGATGGTAGGAAGTGGAGAACTTATGTTACTCTGAGTTCCTTCCACATCACTTGCATGTAACTTGACATGAAGTTGGATCTTCTGTCAGAGACTCCCTCTTTTGGAAAAATGCACAGGAGAGCCCTGGCAGCCGCTTTGGCAGTAATGGTCTTAAGGGGTAAAGCCTCAGGGTACCTGGTGGCATGATCAACCAGGACCAGGATGAACCAGTGTTCACCTGATGTGCGAGGGTCAATGGGACCAACAATGCTGATGCCAACCCTCTCAAATGGTGTGCCAGCAACTGGCAAAGGCTACAGTGGGGCAATGACACTGCTTCCAGTCTTGCCAGACATCTGACAAGTGGGACCGGTCCGGCAGTGGGACTCCACTTCTACTCCCATCCGGGGCCAGTAGAAATGGGCAGAGAGCCTTTGCTTAGTCTTCATGGTCCCAAGATGACCAGCTAAGGGCACCACATAAGCCAGCTGCAACCGGAAGGGCCTGTAAACCTAGGGTACCACCAATCTCTTCAGGGCACCAGGTTCAGGCTTAGTGGGCTCACTACATACAAAGGAGCTCACCGTACCAATATATTTTGAAAGACATAGGCACTTCACATTGTGCCTTGGCCTGTTTTCTTAGACCCGAGAGAGAGTGGCACTCTCTCTGACCCTTACAGATGTCTCCCCTAGAGGGACCCCCTTCAGCCAGCAGGCATTGAATAATAATAATAATTTAGCATTTATATAGCGCTACGAACCCTCAGGCATCTGAGCGCTGCTTATTATTACCCACGGTGTGTGGTGCTCATTTAGCGACCTCGGACGGATGAAAGGCTGAGTTTGGCCCTGCCGGGATTCGAACCTGCGTCAGCACGCTCTGCACAGATGTCAAAGCGAGCGCTCTACTCGCTGTGTTATCGGACCGGCATGAAGGTCCGGGTTATCCTCTGGGGTATCCTCTGGGTTGAGCACCTCTCCTGCAGGAGGGTCTTCTGGCTGTTCTCCCTCAGGAGTTGAGTCTCGGGTTACCACTGGACCCAGCCCGTCTGGAGCCTGAATCCCAGTGGGGGCTGCTGAAGCAGCAGGAAGAGAAGGAGCCCTTTCACAGAGGTGGCCTTCTTGCTCTTCTGTCTTGCCTTGGGTCTTCCCTTTGGCTTGGGTACCTGACTAGCAGTCTGACCCGGTGTGACCTGTGACCTAGTGACTGCAGCAGCAGTCAGGGGTAGACCATCCGAGATTAACCCCAACTCCACTTGATCATTCCCCAACAAAAAGTTAGCAGGCTGTCAAGACCCTCGCCCAACACCCCCTCTGGCAAACCCATTGGGCAGGTGGAGTCAGGACTCGGGCCTCTAGAGCCTGGCATCCTCTTCAAAAGCCCCCATGGGGCCAGGCTTATACACCATGAAAACAATGTGCTTGGGAACTACTTTATTGTATTGTCAGCCAACATGGAGGCATCCACATAGCTTGGTTCCTAAGAACCAAGCTATGCGGTCTAGTGTTTTGGGTGTGGTAGCCTAGGGACTACTTTACCTGGACTATTTTGTTGGGGCTTTTTAAACCACACCCGAGCAAGACAACATGCTTCGCATTACTTTTTAGCTTGCAAAGTGACGCTCACCGTGTCCAGCTTTCCCTCGAACCTCGAAGAAGCAGAACCTGCAAGGAGACAAAAGGATCATCATTAGCAGCAGCATTTTACCTGCAGTCTTCATCTTTAAACACTCGCAGCTACTGAGAACAGCTTCCTCGAATCTGCACGCCTCCCGGACAGAACGACCTGAAAGAGGAAGACAGAGGCAACATTAAAGAAAGCAGTAGAGACATTTACAAATTACGAACTGCTCAAAAGGCTTACCTGGCTGGTCGCCTCTCGGCTGGCACCACTCCGGACATTCCACTTGCGCTGAAGAACACAGCGACCTACAAGGAAGGAAAACACAGTTTAGCAAACGCAAGACTTCGCAGCGCTGCGCATAGCGCTTACTTACCACATCATAGCGCTCTTAATGCGCCATCATTTACCAGCGGGGCTCATCCAAGCCAGTTTTCCCGTGCTGAAGCTCCGCATACCTAAGGGAGAAAAAAGGGACATTTTAAACAAATAAAGGCATGCAGCATAGCAACAAAACTAAAGAACAGCAATAAGACCTACCTGAACAATATCAAACGGGCCGGCGTCAGTGAAGTAACTCGACCGCACTCGCCCATGAAAGACAACGCACCCCTGCAAAGAAGGCAGGAGATAGAGCATGCCTAATTCTACCACAAGGTGAGGAGAGGGCGCCAGAGGGACTGAAATCATACGGGGGTGGAGGGAGGATACTTACCCCAGTCGGTCAGTCTTGAACACAGTCCTCCTGTATTTTCAGGCAGAACCTACCCCGCAGACCACGTCAGGGCAAAGCTGAGAAGCATACCAGCGAGTAACCCGGCTGGGTGGCGTCCCTGTGGATACCAGGTGAGCGTAACACAGGCACATTGTCCTGAACCAGGAGAGGAAGCTTTGCTGTCTTGTCCGCAATCGTGATGGTGACTAGGGCTACAGAAGATCGTTTGTGTGGCCCACCAGCTAATCTGGTAGTTCTCAGAGGAGCACATACGTAGTCCTCTGGCATGAACAGGGTCCTGTCCACCACTGTCATACTTGCCCCAATGATTCTCAAACCAGTAGATGGCTGGCCATTCAGGAGGACACTTCTCAAAAATCTGCAGGTGTTTTATGGGATTGTAGCCAGTACTTCTGCATACTGGTCCCAGGCCCCAAGGGACACTAAGGAGATCTCTGCGGGAGCACCAAATGTGATTCCTGTAGAGGAGGGGAGGACAGTGGCTTCCACCTCAGGCATGAAGTAAGGGTAGGTCAGGCTGACAGCCTTGACTCCAAGTGCCTTACCTTTACACTTGGGGTCACCCGTCTTGTGGTTCAGAGCCCCACAGTCTCAACAAGTTCCAGGAATGCGAGGTACGGTACTGGATCCACTGGGAGCCGGCTTTGCAGCAGGAGGACCACTACTCTTACTCCCACCACACTAGATTTTTGGTTCTTAGGAGAGGAAGGTTTTGGTTTATTCGACTGTGATTGCTTCTGGGACTCCTCATACATCTGAGAGGCCCCTCTCTCTTTGTACTTACCTCGCCACTGGGTTCCTTAGGGGACACCTGGTGGGAGACCCACTTGTCAGCCAGCCTGACCAGCTTAAAGGGATCCAAAATGTTCTAGTCAACACCAGACTGACGCAGCTCTGGTGAACAGGCTTCAGAAAAATGCTAAAAAAACAAAAGGTGGGACAATTCAACAAGCTATTTGACCTTGTATCCATCAATTCATCCCATCATGTTCATGTGTGCAGCACTCACCCAGTCAACCCAAGACACATTCTCTTTTATTATATTCCCTGAACCTTTTAAGGTATTGGGTAGGTGTCTTTCCAAACTTGGCAATCAAAGGAGACTTCATGCACTCATACTGACCCCTTTCTTCCACTTTCAGAATACAGTCATAACCAGTCTGAGGCACTCTACTTAACAAACACTTAGCCCAATCTCTTTTATCAACATCATGGATTCCACAATCCATTTCAAATGCTTCAAACCATTGGAGGATATCAGAACCCTCCACATTCACACCAACCAAATCTTTCACAAACTTGGTGGCAGGGGACCTGGCACTCTCAACTGGTTTGGCTGAAGTCTCCACTCTAGCTTTCTCTAACTGGATTCTCTGACATTCAAGTGTCCTTGTTTTTAAGTTCAAGATCCCTGTCTTTGAGCATCACTTGCTGTGCCAACTCCTCCTTCTTTAGTTCAGCTTCAGTTTCCAACGTTTTATATTCAAAGGCCAATTTCATCCTCAATAATTCAAGTTCCAAGGAATTTCCCGAAGAAACAGTGCTGGGTTTTTGAATAGAGACAGCAGGAGTGGTGGCACTCCCCGAAACAGATTCAATAACAATCTCAGGGGCAGGGTCCTCAATGGTTGCATCCCCCCCTTCATCAAGAGTATCACCATCCGACTGGTAGTCCGCCAGGGCAGCTATCAGCTCAGCCCTAGACTTATCTTCAAAGTCTAACTCCCTGGCTTCACAAGCACTCTGGAGAGTGTCTAAGCTCATAAAATGTAACATTTGCAATATATTCCATTGCTTGTAATGTAGTTATCTAGTACACAACTAAACCTCAAATTCACAAAGTGTGGTTATTTTGTAGGGTGGCAAGGTTACACACTGATTCCTAAAACCATTAGCATCCCACTCCTGCCACCAGTGTAAAGACTGGAGGGGTGTTTTTGTACTCCTGCCTTCTATATGTCAGCTTAGAAGCACAGAGCATCCCAGCCAAGATTCTCTATGTGGTAGCAATGGACGAGCAATCAAGGCTTAAGCTCTCAGGAGGTGATGCGGGCTGGTTCTTAAATACAGTGTAGTCCCCAAACCCCAACAAAGGAATATCCACACACTATGTTAGGTGATAACACAGTTCTTTATATAAATAACGTTTTATATATATATATTTCTGAGGCTTGTGGAATCTGCTTAGATCACATGCTGTGCATAGGCCGACATCTAGTGGAAGCTGCGGAGTATTACAGTTTGTTTTTTGAAACTCGAAAATGGGCGTCGACACAGGGCGTGCCAGTAATACTATCCCTAGTGTGACGTCCACTGTACCCAAGATCCCTCACGCGTCTAGGATCCTCAGATTGTTTTTTTCCACCGTACTGGTCGGAAGCATTTTGCGGAGTCCCCTGGCCTTAGCCATACTTTTGCTAAAAATTTAAAAGATTAATCTATTGACATCCTTCCCCACCCCAACGTCGATCTTCGAAACTCGACGCCGGCTGGAGAAGAAATCGCCCGTCGGCTGCTGCATGACGAATTTGGGCCCCGGAAGGCCTCTGGCCTCGGCCCTGCAAGTAGGGAGAGTGGGGGGTGGTACATACTCTACACTCTTGGTATATAGGTACACCTTATACATTTCCTACACTTAACTGCCCGCTGCCTCAAGGTGCGTATGGAGGGTACCCCTTTTCAATTCTGCCCCAAGTGCAATCGCAAATACCCTTGGGTCGACAGGCACGCCTGGTGCAATCTCTGCTTGCCGAGGGACCACCCCGAAGCGAACTGCAGAGCGTGTAGTAGGTTTAAACCTAAGACACTTAAGGACCGTTCGACGAAGCGTTGGGCCCACCATGCCAGGCAGGCGGCCATGGCAGCGGAGGGCGCCTTCAGCGATGGCAGCGACGCCGTACTTTCGGACGGCGAGGGCATTACGGCGTCGAAAGACAGCCGAGCGCAGGTCCCCGACCTCGGAAGGTCGTCCGGCAGGGCGGCTATGGGGAAGACCCCCAGCGACACAAGCGCTTCACATACTACACACACTAAACACACTAAGTCCAACCGAGACTCGACGACGTCGAGTTCTCGGAAAGAGGCACAAACAGAACGGTCCGATTTGGTGTCCTCTGGGCGCTCTCGATCAAGATCGCTGCATGACTCCAGGCAATCATCCACTCTTGCCAAGAGTGCCTCGCTCCCTAGGCTAACAGAAGTTCGATCGTCGGAAGACGAAGACGACTTCCACCCCCAGGCCGCGCTCCAGGAGTCGGAGCCCGCAGTTAAAACCAGCGAGTCCCCACGCTCGAAGGACAGGGACACCACCCCCGATCCTCGACGCCAGGCGTCGAAAAACTCCAGAGCCACTAAAGGACAGGGAAAACATTTTTCCACGCACGGGGAGGGGGAAAAACAGCAGAAGAAACTACCTGTACATTCTTCCACACCTGTGAAACACTCCACTCCCCCTAAACAGACAGACAAAACCAGGTCTGCTGATAGGTCTACAACCAGCAAAGCTACTCAAGATAAATCCCATAGACTTGCTGAGAGAGTCATTCCCAGTTCCAAAAAATGGTCCAGTGAAGACATAGATAGGGTCATGTCAAGAATGTCTTCTTTGGCTGATTTTTATGATAAAAATCCAGAACATTTCCTCTCGTATGATCCACAAGGGGCCACACCCTCAGGCTCTACTGATCCTACCCCCCCCCCCGAGTAAAAAGCCCCGGTTTGAAACTCCGATGAGGTCAGAACCCTTCGAGGTACAGCCTTATGCAAGACCATACTCACGGTATCAAGGAGAGGCTTCCTTTGGTGAGGACCAAGAATTTGGTATGATAGAAGAGCAAACCGGGACGGGCTACTATGGGGATGATGAGGACCAGGAAGAAGAAGAGGAGGACCCTGAAACATACAGAGTAGATTCACCGGTAGAGAACGAAGCCCCGGTTACCGACTCCCCGGTCGATAACCAACCCCTCCTAAATGAGGTTCTCGCTCGCACAGCAGAACATTTCCACATTGACACCCACGGTGTCCAGGAGGAAAGGGACTTCGCAGAAGAGTTAGTGGGAGAAAGGAGGCCTGTTGCCCAGTCCATTCCTACCCTTAAGTCCATTCAGCGGAGAATAGATCCGTCCCTGGTGAACCCGAACCTCACCAGAGCAGTCAATCTCAGGGTTGAAAAACTTTTCAGGGCGGCCCAGTCTGACCCTCTCTATATAAGAGGACATCTGAAGCCAGACTCCCTAGTTGTCACCAACACTCGTAAGAGGGCTGGAACACCCTTGTCATCGTCCGAAGCTCCTCCCGACAAGGAGAGCAAAAAACTATACGGTTTCGGCAGGAAAGTAGCCTCAACGTCTGCCTATCAAGCAAGGATTGCTAACTCCACCACCCTGTTGGCCAGCTACAACTGCCATCAGTGGGAAGAAGTCGCGGCACTCATAGCCTTTGCACCTGAACCTTTAAAGGGCCAGTTAGCTCAGATTTCCGCAGAGGGTAGAGCCGTGTCTGGTTGCATTTTGAAAGCAACCTTCGACACTGCGGACAACGCAGGCAGATTGATAGGGGAGGGCACTGAAATCAAAAGACATGCGTGGTTACGGCAGTCTGGTTTTAAGGCAGAAACCCAGGCATCATTGTTGGACAAACCGGTGGAAACCGATCTGTTGTTTGGTAAGGCGGTCGAAGACGCACTGAAAAATGCCAAGGACGAATACCAAACACTCAAGTCCCTTGGCCAGTTAACCAATAAACCCCTAACCAGAGAGGGAATAGTAATTTTCGTCGCCCACGCGGCCAAAATTCCCAGAGAGGATCTAACTATTCCCAGGGGCAGGGTACACAGTGGAACAAGAACCAACAGTCTACCCAGGGTTACGGCAGGGGTAATAGGAGAGGTTGTGGTAAAGGCATAGGCAGCCCCAGCAAAGGAGGCGGCACGCCTCCACCAAAGCAGTGACGCTCAGTTCAGGGTCCCTTCTCACGCAACCCCAGTAGGGGGACGCATTTCCAACTTCACCCAGGCTTGGGAAGGGATCACATCAGACAGATGGGTGCTGTCAACAGTATCCACAGGATATTGTATAGAGCTACTGCAGCGTCCCCGGAACCATCCTCCATGACAAAGAGTACACTCCTTAGAACATCAGAAAATTCTCCTCGATGAGATCGCCATTCTGCTAGAAAAGGACGCGATAGAACTCGTCCCGGGACACCAGGTAAACAAGGGTATTTATTCAACTTACTTCCTTGTGCCAAAGAAAGATTTGACAATGCGCCCAGTATTGGACTTACGGCCTGCCAACAAGTATGTCAAGCCCCAAAAATTTCGTATGACCACGCTACAAGAGGTAATCCCCCTCCTAAAAAAGGGGGATTACATGGCAACCTTGGATATGAAAGATGCTTATTTTCATATTTCCATGTTCCCAGCGCACAGAAAGTACTTGCGTTTCAAGGTGGACAGTCGACACTACCAATTCAAGGTACTGCCCTTCGGGATAGCTTCAGCACCAAGGGTATTCACCAAGGTACTGGCGGTGGCGGCTGCACACCTACGCAGGGAGACAATCCCAGTGTACCCTTATCTGGACGACTGGCTCATAACGGGGGAAAACCCAGGAATTTGCAGGACAAACATTCAAAGGACTATCGACCTCCTCCACGAGTTAGGCTTCTCAATCAACGAGAAAAAGTCAAGCCTGGTGCCAAGCACCTCAAAACAATTCCTAGGAGCAATCCTAGATACCCAAGAGGGGTTGACCTTTCCTTCAGAAGAAAGAATTCGGAATATACTACTGCAAATTCCGCATTATCAGTCCGGTCAACAAATAACGGTACGCAAAGCAATGCGTTTACTGGGCATGATGGCGTCATGTATTTACCTGGTCCCCCACGCGCGCCTGCGCATGCGTCCCATGCAGGAATGGTTGGCGAAACAGTGGTCTCAGGCAAGTGGTCAGTGGGACGATCTAGTGGTCGTTTCGCCAACACTAGTACAAAGCCTTCACTGGTGGACAAGAGAGAATCTCGCACAGGGGAAACCCTTTTACGATCCCGAAGTACAGGCAGTAGTCACTACAGATGCATGTCTGACGGGGTGGGGAGCTCACCATCTCCACCACACAGCTCAGGGTCTCTGGTCTCACTCAGTGGCCAAGAACGACATCAACCTGCTAGAGCTTCTGGCAGTATTCAGAGCGCTTCAGGCGTTCGAGTCCCACCTACTAAACCTGTCAGTGCAAATCCGGACGGACAGCACAACAGCCATGTTCTACCTGAACAAGCAAGGAGGGACTCGCTCGCCAAATCTGTCCAAGCTTGCCCAGAAAATCTGGATATGGGCACTCAGACGGAACATCTTCCTGTCATCACAACATGTTCCAGGGGAGCTCAATTCCCTAGCGAATGCTCTGAGCAGAGACTCCCTCCCAGAGGAACACGAATGGGTTCTACACAGAGAGGTCGTAGAAGATATCTTCTCTCAGTGGGGTTTCCCCACTATAGACTTATTCGCCACAAGCGAAAACAGACAATGCCCAGGATTTGCATCCAGGTTCCCCCAACCAGACTCCCAGGGGAACGCCCTGTGGATGAACTGGTCAGGGATGTTTGCGTACGCTTTTCCACCAACTCCTCTCATCAGGAAAGTGGTGAACAAGATGAACAGGGAATCGATGACGCTCGTCCTAGTTGCTCCCATGTGGGCAAGACAAACGTGGTTCCCACACCTACGCAGGATGGCGGTGTGCAAGCCCATCAAACTTCCAGCCTGGTACAACCTACTGTCCCAGCACCAAGGTCAAACAGCGCACCAGCAACCCAACTCAATGAACCTGGCAGCATGGCTCCTGAGGTCATAGAGTTTGGACATCTCAATTTGCCACAGAGGTGTATGGACATCCTAAAGGAATCTAGGAAACCAAACACAAGGCACTGTTACTTTGACAAGTGGAAGAGGTTCGTTATCTGGTGCCAGAGTAGACAAATCAACCCGGTTGATTGCACTCCTTCCACTATTGTTGCATACATGCTCCACCTGCTAGATGCAGGATTGGTTTTTAACTCACTGAAAGTACACCTGGCAGCCCTGTCGGCTTACACCACTTCCCATAGCAAGGTTTTGTGGTGGAAAGTACCAGTAGTTAAAGCCTTCATGGAAGGAGTAAAGAGACTTCACCTTCCTATTTCAAACCCACCACCAGGGTGGGACCTTAATGTGGTGCTAGCCAAGCTCATGGCCCCCCCTTTCGAACCCATGCATAAAAGCAGTCTCAAACACCTGACTTATAAAACGTCCTTCTTAGTAGCTATTACTTCTATAAGAAGGGTCAGTGAAATTCAGGCTCTGTCAGTGCAGGATCCCTTCTTTACTGTCCATAAAGACAAACTGGTTTTACGCACACACCCTAGGTTCTCACCTAAATGTATATCAAAATTCCATGTAAACCAGTCCATCGAGCTTCCGGCTTTCTTCCAGGACCCGCAAAGCTCGGCTGAGGTGAAACTACACACCCTAGATGTGCGTAGGGCGGTCCTCTACTACGTAAATAAAACCAGACCGCTAAGAAAAACAGATCAACTGTTTGTCTCCGTAGCTACAGGCAGAGAGGGGGATCGCGTCTCTAAAGGTGCCATCTCGAAGTGGATTATTAACTGTATCCAGCTGTGTTACTCACTCTCTGAAAGAAATCTGCCTTTCACGCCAAGAGCCCACTCTACTAGAGGCATTGGGGCCACTCTGGCTTTCATTGCAAATGTACCCCTTGACACCATTTGCAAAGCAGCTACTTGGAGCTCTATTCACACTTTTACTCAGCATTACTGCATTGACACCCATTCCAAGGCAGATACACAAGTGGGACAAGCGGTTCTAAGACACTTATTTGCTCATGACCCTTCTCACATCCCACCTCCTTCTTCAGGTACTGCTCGCTAATCTATGCACAGCATGTGATATAAGCAGATTCCACAAGCCTCAGAAGGGATACATTACTCACCGTAATCGTATTTCTGAAGCTTGTATCTGCTTAGATTCACATGCGACCCACCCTTCCTCCCCTCTGAGAGAAGGCGCATGATTGCTTGTAGTCTTACCTTTCTGTCTATCTGCTTGGATTATCTGTACTCACTCTACTTCTCATGCGACCTCATGTCAGAAAAAATACAATCTGAGGATCCGAGACGCTTGAGGGATCTTGGGTACAGTGGACGTCACACTAGGGATAGTATTACTGGCACGCCCTGTGTCGACGCCCATTTTCGAGTTTCAAAAAACAAACTGTAATACTCCGCAGCTTCCACTAGATGTCGGCCTATGCACAGCATGTGAATCTAAGCAGATACAAGCATCAGAAATACGATTACGGTGAGTAATGTATCATATATATATATATATATATACAATCAATAACACACTTTGTACTCTGGCAATTCTAATATGGTAAATAGGCCATAAATAGGCCATACTTGGCCCCTTACCCATCCTTGCCCCCTTACACTGGAATTCTCTACCTCTCTCTATCCGCTCTTCCCCACCTATTCCTCCTTCCGCTCCTCATTGAAAGAACTTCTTCACTCCCCTCTCTGATACCTTCCCCTCTTTCCATTCCCTCCCTCCCTTTATTACTTCTCCCTGTCCTCCTTATCTTTATCTTTCCCGTCCCTCTTATGATCTCCTCTCTTTTATCGCTCACTTCACTCATTTTTTCTCTTCTTCTCTTTTCTCCTTACCTACCCTCCCCTCTCTTCTTGCAAATTGTTCTGAATGCCAATTTCAAGACTTGATTAATGTATACTGTTTTGCTTCTACTGTTCCATGTTTGATGTGTTTCTTGTTGTTAACTGTAAAGCGCCTTGGATGAAGGCGCTATATAAAATAATAATAAATAAATAAATAAATAAAGGTACAATGTCTATTTGGTACCACAGTTAACTCTTGACTCCTTTAAAATGCTCCAAATGCTGACAGTTTCAATGACATACAAGTCCAATAGCAATGTGAACCAACATCAGACATAGGAAGGAAGACAAGTTAGGTTAAACAATGGCAGAAAGGTTTATCCCACTATTATGAAAGAGTTGTGGGTGAGGATCCCCCCACCTGGGCAACCTGTAAATAAAGTGTATCAACAAGCTCAGTCCTTATATGTTTAAGATAGTCTTGTTTCCTGCTAGAAATGTTCTACTATCCCAATGTACCTGGTGTAGCAGAGTTTCTTCAATGAATCGTCGACGGTTCCCTTGTGGGTGAACTCCCTTTAAAGCAGGAGCCACAGGGCGTCGATAGTCCTCAAAGAAATGTGAAGGTGCAGCTTCCACCTTTGTGGTTTTCGTCGACGATCGGTCGTGGCTGTCCTGTGAAGATGAGGCATGAGGTACACCTCCATGACAAGAGTTAGTTCCCACAAAGCAGATTGATGAAGAACGTAGGCCCAGCAAGAGTGTCCAGTCATCGGTGTTGACGTTGACGATCGGGACTCAACCACGGCTGGCTTTTGGATCTTCGTCTGTGTCTTTGTGGACCCACCAGTGGATTCTCCTCAGTTCGTCGACGACCTTGACTTTCTCCAGTGGGACAAAGCAGTCGACGGTGATGGCAAGGGAGTCCTTGATTTCTAAGTGTCTTACGCAATAGAGCGTTGCAGCTCCGGTCATCGAGAAGAACGGCGTCATGCTGTCCCGCTTCTGGACAACACGACTCGACTGACTTCCAGCGGTTATGGCGGTCCTCCGAACCATGGTTGTAGACAATGGACTTCGATGTCCGGGTGCTTCACTTCAGGTTCTTGGCAGACCCCGTCTCCGGTAGGCAGCCGTTCGAGGACTGGCTTCCGGGGCACCTTGAAGAAGATTAGCTTTTGTACAATGTTCCCTCGTAGCTTGGGAAGAGGTCTCCTAGCCAGGTCTTCTCTTGGATCAGTTTCTTGGGGATATGACAGCTTTTGGATTGCGGCAAAGGAAAGCAGCAGCAGAACCTTTTTCTTCTAGCGTGGCTTCAAGGTTAAGCATCAAGTTTCGACTTCAGCTTCTGAACAATTCTGGACAGTGAGAGGTCCCCAGATATACTGTTCTGTCCCTCATCCACACTGCTGGGCCAAGCTCAACAGCCAATCATTCATGAAGGCAGGCAGCCAATCAGGCTCACAGTGCATTCAGGCCATTCTCTTCCATCCAGACACTCACAACAAGAAGCGTGGATTGTGGCAAGCACACATACTTTCAGCACACCACACCGCATTCATAGCAGTTTCGGGCAGGGCTGTCTCATTCATGGTGTCACACACCAGGAACCAGACACTCATAACATGAAATGCATATTGGTCACGCACTCCATTCACCCAGGTCCCACCCCAAGGGCGTACCCACAACATACTGTCATTGGGAAGGCTTCAGCCAGTCTGGCCTGGACTTCCCCACAATACCATATATGGAACTTCCACCCAACATCCAGTCAGGGGAAGGGACAGAGTCAGGGCTTCCCAGGACAGGACTTCGAGAAAACAAGGTAACAGGCAATAGAAAGCAAGAGGCCGCAGGGGCCATTTTATTTCCTATCAGGAATCCATTGATTCCTATGGCAGGTCATGGGTATCCCAAAATGGAGAATACTCAGAGTACCTGTGAAATTCAGCATGGAGCTGCCACCAGCCCATACCCTGCTCTGTGTGCCACACACAGGTGCCCAAAAACATACACTAGGGGTACAGGATTGTACCCCCAGCCATGGGTGCCACAATCGTATCCCAAAGGTCTGTTCACCACAACCAAAAAGAGCAAGTGCTGCACTGTCAGGAATCCAACATGGACTCCTGTGCAGAAAACAACACAGAACACACATGATAAGGGAGTACAGGACAAGGACATGGAGGTCCTGTCCCTCCAATGCATTTCCAGCATCACATCCTCCCACCTTCCTCTCCCTAACTAGCCAGAATATAGTATCCCATTTCTTCTTTCGTCTCTTGTCTTTGCACGCCTCCCATTGTTATCTTAACTCACTTCTTGCAACTCTTCCTCGTCTTTTCCTGTTCCCGTTTTGAATAAAGTTAGTGTGAGCTCCGTCTATTGTAACATGTCCTCACCAGCATCTTGATTTTGACCACTAATCACCTGTTTCCATACCCCTGTCTCTGCTATTGTCCATTTTTGCAAGTCTCTCCACCGCCTCCACAAATGGACCCATCTCTGATTTCCATAGCATTGCTATGCAGCGTTTGGCCAATACATATGCCAGATCTTTCAGTTTCCCAAGCGCTTTCCCTTTCTTGCCCCTCGGGAAGAGCCCCAGTATGCATGCCTCTAGGGATTGAACGTCTAATTCAATTTTCCCTTTGTACAGTTTTTGTGCAAAGTCCCCCCAAAACCTCCCTATGACAGCACATTCCCAAAACATATACAGCATTCCAACATTTACAACCTTACATTTGGGACAGCTCTGTCTACCCGCACCTTTGAATCCAGCTATTGTTTTCGGTGTTAGGTAAGCTCTCTGTGTTACGTACATTTGTAGCAGCTGCAATCTTGCATTTCTGGAAACCTTCTTCTGATAATTGGACGCCTTCTGCCATTCCAGGTCCGTAAAGGCCTTTCCTGGTTCTGATTCCCATCTCTTCCTGTTTCGCAGTTTCCCTCTTCAATGGTTTTCTAATAACACATCATACATCCTTGATACGGTATGCCTGCCTTCTGAGATATTTATTATTGTTTCCACTTCCTCACACCCTATTGTGTCTCCCCCTATTGATGGCCACCTTCCCTTAATCTTATTCACAATAGATTGGCATAGAAGGTATTGTCTTCCATGTATTCCTGTTATTTCCTGTAAATTCTTGAAAACATAACAAGGAACCTACCCCCCTCAAATCCCCTACTGTTATAATCCCACACGTCTCCCAATGAAGTCGCACACCAGCCCTTAGTCCTCTGTTATCTGTCATTACCGCTGGCAGGGTTATATGTGGTGATATGAGGTCTTTGATCTTACGTTTTTTTACAGGTTCTGTGCCACATCTGTGTGCCCATTTTCACCAAGTGTGGGTATTCTTGTGGTTCTGATGGGGTCAACCATCTCTTTTCAGTGTAGGTGTTGTATTGCTGGCTGTAGAAGTGCTGTTTCCATTGTAGGATCATCCGCTAGCCAGTTGATTATCTACTGCATCTGACTTGCAAGGTAATATAGCTCAAAATTCGGAATTCTCAGCCCCCCCCTTTATTGTAGGGTATCTGAAGAGTACTCAGAGCCACTCTATATCTACTGCCTTGCCATGGAAATCTCCTGCACTCTTTTTCTAGCCTTGTAAATAATGAATTGGGGATGTTGTAGGGAATATTCCCAAAGCAATGTAGCATCCTGCGTAGCGCCACCATTTTTAATAATGCTGCTCTCCCCATTACCGACAATGGTAACTTCGCCCCAGAATTTAATTGAGTTCACTAATCCTTCCAGCACTTTTAAGGTATGTGCGTGTGTTCCTGTTTTGGGTATTGATAGATATCTAGTGGTTTGAGGTTCTATGTTCCCACCCGCGAGGAACGGACGCATATTGATACAGCGAGCACCATCCCAATAGGGAAAGATGTAGATGCCACCCACTATCAGAACC
Organism: Ambystoma mexicanum; assembly: GCF_040938575.1. Lineage (NCBI taxonomy): Eukaryota > Metazoa > Chordata > Amphibia > Caudata > Ambystomatidae > Ambystoma > Ambystoma mexicanum. The sequence continues at coordinate 211,476,152 of NC_090934.1, forward strand.
AAGAACAACTATTCAAAAATTGCCATAAACCAGAACATGGACTGCTAGATGCTGCAGAATTTTCAACATTAACAAAATCGCACAATTGTGAACTACTTACCAAAACTGTAAAGAACCATAGAAATGTGTTTCATCAGAACCTTCATTAATACAAGACTAAGGAACAAGTCTTTATGAATTTTGACTGCAAATTTCTACACTATGTATTGCACTGTACCTATGATAGCCACAGAATGTACTAAACCAATGTACTATTTCCCTAAAGAAACACAAGAAAAGGTGAAACCAACGCACATGCCTCCTAGCAGAGTTAGGTTGGCACAAACCACTGAGACACTTTTGTTGTAAATCACGGAAGTTGTATTAAAATCAACGAGCCTGTTATCACTAGCTAGTGTCCATTTGTAAATTATTGATGACAAATTGCATGCAACTATATTACATACTTGAAATACGCATGGGCTAACATAGAAACTCAAACCCCTACTCTTCAATTACAGACCAGTCAATGAATACCGGTCCCTATATAGCCTTGCAGCCACTGACTTCCATAAAGTCTGGACTAGTCAGAAACCCATTAAGACAATAGAAACTAATAAAAAGGGTTAGAGCGCACCAACTGATACTATTCACCAACTCCAAAGGAATGATAGATATCTAGCCCAAGATATAGGAAGGTATATGTCTCCCATGGGAGTGATAGTATTGGTAGTTCCACGCTGCTTTCCTCAGCACGCTTGGCTAGTGTGAATAGACAGGATTTACACTTGTTAAACATAATTCCAGACAACCCACTAAAGTTTTCAAGTACTTCTAATATGTGTTGCAGGTTCTCCTCAAGGTTTTGTGAATACAATAGCATGTCATCCACGTACATGAATACTACATGCCACGCACCATCTATTCTGATTCCCGCCTCCTGGTATTCCTGCCTCAATTGTTTCCATTGCTATGATATAGAGCATCAGAGACAGTGGGCAGCCTTGTCTGGTGCCTTTACGTAAATCCCATCTCTTAGAGATGATGCCACGCGTTCTGACCCTAGCCATAGGTTTAGTGTAAATCGGTTTTATCCACTGCATATACTTTGGCCCAAAGCCTAATTTCACCATTGGCGCATAGAGCCAATCCCAATGGACTGAGTCGAATGCCTTTGTTGCGTCTAGAGAGGCCACTGCACAGTACTCGTCCCAGTCTTTTATACTGCTAATCACGTGATGTAACCTCTGTAGAGTACAGGAAATATTCCTTCCTGGCACATAACCTGTTTGGTCAGGGTGTATTAGCTCTGTTATTACTCTCCTGAGCCTATTCACCACTAGTGCTGTAAGGATTTTGTTGTCCTGATTGAATAGGGACAGGGGCCTGCAGGAGCCAGTCTATATTTTTTATCAGGCTTATCACAGCTGCTCTCATACTTCCTGGGCGCATCCCTGTTTCAAACGCTTCCGTGTATACTCTCAGTAGGATCGGTGCAAAGCTGTCTGTGTATTGCTTATAGAATTTGCCCGGTACCCCGTCCATGCCTGGTGTTTTACCTGAGGGCAGTGTTCTGATTATGGTCAGCACCTCCTCTGTCATTATAGGTTCTTCTAACATCTGCACTTTCTCTATCCCTAGTTGTGGTAGGGCTATGAGGTTGTAATATTCATAGAATGTATTGTTCACCCCCACTTGAGTATTGTACACAGAACCCTCTTTATTCTGGACTGAGTGTATTGGCATTTTCCTACTATCGTTCTTGTATAATCATGCCAGCAGTTTGCCTGCTATATCCCCTTCTGCATGTGTCTTCTCTAAACGTTTCGCACAGCTGAATTTGCCCAGTCTATCCCATTCTATTAGACAATTATGTCTTAATTTGAATTCTTCAACCAAATGATACTCTCCTGCGCTGTTCCTTCTCTCTACCTTCACTAATTAGTGTTCAATTCTGTTTAGTGATGGCTTTGCACACCCTTTCTGCTTTGGCTATCATCTCTCCTCTGCTCACAACATTTGAATGTATCTCATAGCGTACCTACAGATTTAACACTTCCCTCGTTAAACATAAAAAAATCCTCTGTGTGTTTCTGCACATGTTTGTTGAACGCCATGTCATTTGAAGTCTCCAGGTTGGTATTGCCGGTCCAGGTGCAGTTATGACCCACTTCAGTTCTAATGGGGCATGATCTGACAATACTCTAGCTTTATATTACACCTCCTCAAATTCCCTCATGTGTTCCTCTCCTGTGAATAGGAAATCTAGTCTTGTATGAACTTTGTGTGGAGTGGAGTGATGCTAGTAATCTCTCACTAATGGGAGGAGTGTCCTCCATATGTCCACCAGGTTAAAGGACTCTAAGAGGGTATTAAAAACTTTTGCTGGCGGTGCAGGTCTTCTGAACTTGTCGTCTGACCTGTCTACTTTGGGATGAAGTGTGCAATTAAAGTCCCCACCCCACAATAGGACTCAGTTTCTGTACAGACTTAATCTTGCATATACGGAACGGAAAAATGTCATAGCATCATGGTTCGGTGCATAAGTGTTCACTATACATATTTCCTTATTTTCTAGTGTGCGGTGGATCAGTATCATCCTGCCTTCATCGTCCGACTTAGTATGTAGCATCTTCAGTGGGATTGTCGGGGCTACCCAAGTGAGAACCCCCCTGGCATAAGCTGAGTATGTGGATCCCACTAGCACACCTGCCCATTTCTGTGCTAGGTTTTCTTGTCTAGTTTTGTTGAGGTGTGTCTCCTGTAATAAGGCAACTACAGTTACATGTCTTTATGCCGAGGTATTATATACCAAATCACTTATATATCAAAACATATACCTTGAAAACCTGAATATTTAATTTTAAATTTTTTTAATTGAATTTTTTTTTTATTTTCTGAGTGTCCCCCCAAACACCTGTTTCTGACCCCTAAAAACCCATCCCGACCATTTCCACCCCAAAAATTAACCCTTTACCCCACCATAAATATATTCGATATAAGGGTTTTCAAGGTATATGTTTAGATATATAAGTGATTCGATATATCATTTTTGATATAAAGACTGTATACTGGCAACTCCTATCTTGTTCCTGCAGAGATACGTAATTATTCTGGGTCCCTTCACATAGTTATTAAGACCTCAAATGTTCCAGGTCATTACTTTAATAATACCCTCCATTATATATACGCATAATTGTCCTTTGTTGTTGCCTCCCTATCAGGGTTTTGCCTCCATATGTGACAGATTTAGCGATACTCTTGGGCTTTTCCCCCATTCCGGTTAACAACTCCTCCCTCCCCTTTACCCAACTCTCCCTTCCCAAACTTTAACCGCCCAGCAATGCAGTGCATGTTCATACAAGCCCGCTTCCGCTCCCTCCCCTCCTAGTTGACTGACCAGGCATTCGGTTCCCAACGGCTGGGTAGTTATAGCGTACCCAAACTGAAATGTATGGGGAAGTTAGGGTGTCTCTCTGTCCTGTGACACCCTTCCTTTGAAGACTGTGACCTCCTATCATGCATTCCTGCTCCATGGCCATTGTTCAGATACAGCAACCCTTATGTCTAATTTCGGGTTCAATCCCCGGATCTATTTCCAAATGTCATCTTATTGTCGGGCTCTTGAGACCTTCACTCATGCTTTCTACCAGCGGTCTTATCTCATAGTGCTTGTTCCTTACCCAAACTCGTATTGTGTCAATATCTTTCCGATGTTGGCACTTTCACACTGTCCATCCAGTCTTGTGCTTCTTCCGGATTGCCGAAGATCAGTGCTCGTCCATTATGTAGTATCTTCAGCCTGGACGGGTAGATTAGCATATATTTCAGCCCTGCCTTCCTGAATCTATCCTTTGTTGCAATATATCGGGCCCTTTGTTTCTGCACTTGGAAGGTGTAGTCCGGGTAGATTGCTAGTTTAGCCGAGGCCTTTTGTATAGTTTCCCCCATTCTCGAGAATGCCAAGATCTTCTCTCTGTCCTTGTAATTTAGTATTTTGGCGATGATGGGCCTGGGAGGTGCACCTGGTGGTGGTTTCCTAATTAAGGATCGATATGCGCTCTCCACTGTGAACCCCTGTGTGAAATTTCCTGGTCCCAGTTCTTGTAACAGCAAATGTTTAACAAAGTGGGTTCAGTTCCCTCCATGCCTTCAGGCGGACCCAGGATTCTGATGTTGTTCCTTCGAGCATGGCCTTCTGCGTCCTCAGCTCTGTCTTCAAGCAATTTTACTTTTTGCTGCAGTATTTTGACATCCGCAGTTTTATGAGACACTTCCTTGGTGTTGTCTTTCACCTGTACTTCCAATTGCCCCGTACGGTCTGCTAATGCACGTACATCTTGTCTCAACAATCGTACATCCACCATTACTGCATCGATTTTTGCTTCCAGAACTGTCCTCAGTGCTGCTATGGTGGCTAGGATTTGCTGTCCACCGTGCCTTCAACCAGTACCATCAGCATTGCTCCTTTAGTGCCGTTTTGTCCTCTGGTGAATGATTCCATGGTAGTCTGTTTACCTTTTACTTTTCTGGCCATTCTCGTATCCATTCCTGCCTTAATTACTCTCTACTTGCTTGGCCCCCAATGTGTCTAAGCTCCTTAGCAGGGAAGCCTTCTGATCCTCAGCACCCCATATCCATATGCCCCATTACTGATTGCGCTGCCTGCGCTGAGAGCTTTAAGGCTTCTCTCCTCCCTTGGCTCCGTCCGTGCTATAGGATAGGCTAGTGCTGTAGGCGAGTGTTGAGCTTAGGCCTTCTTGCATGTTTGCATGGGTCTTTGTTCCTGCCCAAGTACCAGCGTTTCTTGTATCTTCCGTTTTTGCAGCGTTATCCGTCTTTCATGTATTACAGTGCTTGTGGCTTTTCGCACCTTCTTGCTCTACCCACCTCCCGTGTCATCCCACTTTGTCTGGCTTCATATCTATATATGCTGGGCAGTTTCTAAGGGCTCCCCTTACTTGTGCAGTTATTTTTCCGCCTGCTTCCCCCTCGCTCCCCTTACTGCTCACTATCCGTCTCCAGCCTCTCCTCTCCTCCGGTCTGCTGGGTGTGCGAGGTCCATATTGATCCGCATGTGACCACTAGGCTTCCAGTGGTCCCCCTTTCTCCAGTGAGCGGGTTCCCTTTCTCAACCTTGCTCTTGTACTCCTTCGCGCAGGTCCCCGGGAGCGTCTTCAGCATTGTTGCACTCTGTCGGCCATCATCTTGACTGCCTTCTCGGTCCAACGCAGCTGGGAATACTCGTTCTTCTGCGTACCTGGGACACAGACTGCTCAGCGATTGTTCTCCTTTGCAGTCTCTCACTGTTTTACCTGTTCTTGGCCCCAAATATTACTTATTTCTTGCAGCTTTCTACGGATCAATGCAGGATCAAGCAGGAGCTGCTACGAGGCAAACCTTCACTGCATGGCAGTTAGCTACGCCCCCTCTATCCTTCTCCTTGTTTTCTTATTAATGTCGCTTTCTTCTGACCTCTGTGTTCTTGTTGTCTTCTTCTTATTACAGGGGACAAAGGTCTCTGCGGCGTGATGCAGTGCACACAGTGCTACCTGGATGAAGGAGCTAATGCAGTAAGTAGGTGGTTTCTTGTGCTCTCCGATGTTACAGGGCCATCCGGTAGGTAAATGCTATGTCTTTTTATATTTGTAGGTACAGGTACGGGTTGATGGCTCCAGCGATCCAATGGATCCTTGTTAGGTGCACGTTGATGGCTCCAGAGATCTATGTCAGGGGATACACAGTAATCGTCCTGCTGCCTTCATGACTAGATGTTAGGATTCCATCCGCCCCTGTACCCAAGCCACACAAACTGCTTCTTTCTGCTTCTACTAAAATGCCTCTAACATCACGTTTCTCTGTTAAAAGTACTGACACATCTTGTTTTCTTCAGTCACACCCTGGGTTTCTATCTATTAACAAGAACCTACGCCAATTTGTTCCCTTGTACTTTCCCCAACTACAGTCCCCAGAAGGCTGTGCATCCTGGACGTTATGGCCGCAACTGGAAGTTGCCATGGAAGCTGTGGCGGCCATGAATTGACGTACTTCTGGCACGTTCTGACGTTGGTACCATCACATGATCTCTTCACGGCTTTTAAACATTGCTTTCTCCGGGTTACGGTGCTTCTGAATTTGCGGAAGTGTGCTTCGTTTCCTGATACCTTGCATTGCTTTTGATTCCTGCGGATTCGACCTCGGAATTGTTTGTCTGGATTTCCCTTGCCTTCTCCTTGCTGGTTACGTCACCTGGTTTACACTGCCCTTACGGATTTTTGACCCGGATCTGCCTCTCGGAACTCTTTGCCTGCTACGACTCCAAGTGCCAGGTTCTCAAGACTTCACAAGACCGAACAATTGTTGGTTTGTTTTCCACGGTGCTCTTGTCCTTCATTATTGCCCTTGTCTATGAATCACTGTGAAGCAACCCACCAGTGCGATTTCCCCTGCAGCACCTGGACCAGAGACCGCTGGTTGTGTGCTTGCAGCGGTTTGTCCTTGTTCCGTCGCTTAACATGTCTGGACTAGAGACTTGATCGTTAGGTGTTCTTGTTTTGTCGGGAATAGGTTTTGGAGGTTGCTTCGTTGGTTCCACGGTTTCCACGGCAGCAGCTACACCTTGTCTACTCGGAACACACGACCAAGGAATAGCGCAAGAGACAGTCACATTAACTCTCACCTCCCTCATTCGTCCCCAGCAGTTCTTTGTTACATAGAGGTTAGTCTAACTTGAGAAGTAGTATTATTCTATCTATCTGTTTTAACAACCAAACTAAGTCTAGTCTTTTGATCCTAGGTAACCTGGTCTTCCGGTTGGTTCCTTCATTCGTGGAATTCATCTTGGTGTGTTTGTGGGGTTCCTTTTTCAAAGAATACGATCCGCCTACTGTGATTTAGGAACAGCCAGTTGGTGCTATTGTTGGGAAGAAATCTTCGGCTACACTACGTGGTCGAATGTGCTGCGGATTTCTGAACTGGAACAACGTGAAACAAAGGGCGTGGCTTAAATAGCCTTGGGTCCATGCTCTGATGAGCTGGAACAACTCTCAGAGCAATAAAGAAAAGGGAAACTTAGTGGCCGTGCTGGATGACTGGCAAGGTCTTAACGTGGTGGCCACCTTGTTGTGTTTCCCCATGCCATTTGCTTCATGGTACAAGCGCCAGCAACACACAAGTGTAGTCTAGCCCTCCACAGCCCATGGGTTTTTTCTGAGAGCAAATGTGTCACGGGCAGTGGGCATTTTTTTGCCTTGGGATTCCCCGTTTTGACCCTGGGACTCCCCGTGACCCAGACACTGCCCTTGGTGCTCTCCAATCCCAACCAAACAGATATTATTCCTGTGGACCCTGCCCTCCAGATCCTTATTCTTACTGGACACTTGTTAGGGAGAATTCTCTCTTTAGGCTGAATTTCCTAACCTAGTGAGTCCCCCAGCAGCTTTTCTGGATTTCTGGAGTTTGTTTATTTCTCCTGCCAAGAGTGAGACTCTTTTTCCCCCACTCTTGGACATGATTTATGGTGTTCCTTTGACTGTTAATGTGTTTTATGGGCTATGGGGTCCTTTACTCCATAGGGTCTCATGTGTTTTTACTATGTGTGTTACACAGCACCCTCCGTGGGACTGACTACTGTCTCCCAGGGCATGTAAAGTCACCATTGGCTTTACAAGTCCCAAATTATTAACAGAAACCGGTACAAACCATCATATTGTGGACGTACTGGTCGGGGCAATTCGATTGCCCCGGGGTGTGTTAGTCGAGGGGGCATGTCTCCGTCCCCCCTGATTGAGTTTTGGCTGGTGGCAGTGGATACTACTTTTTATATTCGACCGCGAATATATCCCTATGGGATTTTCCCATTGTTCGAGGCTACCAACTTTAATTATTTAATTCTCATAGCCTCAAACATACCGCCGGTTTATTTAATTAATATTAATTCGCCGGTTGGTATTTTTTGCCAGGACTCGATTCTAAAATGGCGTTTGTGTTCTCTTCTGTGACTCCAACCCAAGTCGAGCCCTTTGTTCCACTTTTTGGCGGGCTTCTCCACAGAAGCCTCCAAAAGTGGTGCCACTCTGTCTGGGTACCACAGTGGGTGTGGGAGGGGGTTAAGGCACCCTGGACTGAGTTACCTTGGTAACTCAAGATGCACTCTTGTGTGATTGGCCCAAGTGGTGAGCCAGCCGGCTCACCACTTAGCATGGTTGATTGACAGCTAGGCTGAGTGAATGGGGGTGTGCTGCATAAAAGCAGGGCTCTGGGGACTGGAACTTCAGAAGTCGCCACAGGACCTGAGAATCCGACGAGGGAGAAGCTGAGCCGACCTACCACCACGACACCACCGGTGGAGCCCTGCGGAACCGACTCACCACTTCCCGACGACAGAGAAGATATCCCGGCTGGAGAGGCTTCTTTCCCTGACTGGTGGGCACAACCAGTTTACCTTCTTCTCGTCGCACCCCAGATTGGCTTGTGGTCGAATTGCCCGTGCCAAGCACCCCGGCAACCGGATAGCCACTTACCACAGGACCGCGAACTAAAGGGCCGCTTCTTTTACCTGAACTCCGCGGCTGGTTTCTTCCCTGGCAGCGCAACAGACTCCTGTCTTCCTCCCTGACGAGATCCTCTCTTCCCCCGGACGAAGCACCGACTTGCATCCGCTGCCAGGAATAAATGCCCCAGCTGGAGTATTCTCACCACTTTCAGGTACCGTGTCCGCCAGGCCTCCCTTTCTAAAGATTGCTACAAGGTAATAATAACCCCTTAACCTTCTGGAATGGGCTTGCCGCCTTGACCTTCTAACTGGTCCCTTTCGTTGGTCCAACTTTTTTTTAACCTTTTCAAGACTTTTGTGCACTGCAACCGTGTGACCTTGGACACATTTCGTTTTGATCCCCTTAAAGTGGATCCGGCCTACTGAACTCTAAACTCACGGTTTTACTTTGCCTTCCTCTCTTGTTGTGTTCTTGAAAAAGTGTTGGGATCTGTTTCAATTTATTCTCTGCTTTTCTCTCCCTTTTAAAACAAATTATTAGAGTGCCATCTGCGTTAAGCGCTCACCGCTGTCTGAAAATAAGTGGGGCTTTACTTAAGACTTGTCTAATATTCTTCTAAGGGAGTGTATATCTTTTAGTGACCGTGTTTCTGAATTGCTTACTATTAGTGCCTGCGTGTTTTTCTAGATGTGGTTTTAAATAAATAATTATATCTCTTTTGCACCAAGCCCTGGTCAGTGTTTACCTGTTCTACTATGTTCTTTTGACCTATTGTGAATACTCTGTATACTGCCTAACTCTTCTTGAGGGAAGTCTGACTGCTCAGCCACAGCTACCAAGTGAATCTGTGTGGTACAGACTGCTACCAAGTGGGTTTACTGCCAAACACCTGTAGTCTTAAATCTTTTGCAGTGGTCCCAGAGGGAACTGCAGAGGTTTTTGCCTAACAACACTGACCTAAGATGCACCGCCAACCCATCTTCCAGACCAAACACCCTGTGTTCCACCTCATCTAGGCAGTCGCTGTGCTTGTCCAGCCGGTTCTGTAACATATCAACCTTAGAGGAGAGCGAGTCCGGCTTTGAGTCCAGCCCACTGATGCCTGCCTTAAGGTCCAACAGTATCTCCCTAATGTCCACCTCTGGCACCAGGGCAAACACCCAGAAGAAGAGTCCATGGGCTCCAGCTCCCCCGGCTTGGACTAAGTCTGGGTGGTCCTGGAAGAAGGGCCCCCCTCGAATGTTAGGTTCCTCTGCAATTTTTCTTGTTTTCCCCATGGCAGGGCCAAGGGACCCCGGCAGCATCCTTTCACAGGAACCAGCAGGGGAAGGAGCACGGGCACGGGGCTCGATAAGAGCGGTGTGACCACATGCTCATGCTAACTCTCACCATCACTTCACTGTGGATCTCACCGCCCAAGCTTCTGGCCTCCAGGCCCCCCACAGCGCCCCACACCCCTCTACCCTCTGGACCTCCAGGTCAATTCAGCCAGGGGGTGAAATCAGGAGAGCCGGTATGTACCCCACGCAACTACATCTTTGTTGTGGTGCTCAGGCGCTCTCAAGCCGTCTAGACCCATCCGGGTATCGGGCGCAAGGTAGGTTAGGCAGGTGGTTGGCCCGACCTAGGTTGTTTGCGGGGGATAGGGCTGGCGTCTGGCGGCGAGGCCGAGCAAGGGCCATTTCTGCGTAGCTAACTGTTAGTTGGATTACCTTCCGAGGTCCGGCCACTTGTGCTTGCTGTGTCCTTTTATGGGGTCGTGTCTCATGCAGTCTGGGGAGCGTCTGTCCCCTCTGCGAGGTTGTTATCTTCTAGCCACATATTAGCGGCCGTTGGGTTCTCCAGCAATATCGCCCGTCCCTTGAAGATGACTTTCAGTCTCGAGGGGTAGAGCAGCATGTATTTCAAGTTTAGCTGTCTTAGTCTTGCTTTCACTGGTACAAATGAGTTTCTTTCCCTCTGAACTTTCTGGGTATAATCGGGGTAGATAGCTATTTTGGAGTTACCTCGTTCTATGGGACCTTCCTCTCTGGAATACCTCAGAAGGGTCTCTCTGTCCTGAAAGTTGAGTATTTTGGCAATTATGGGGCGAGGGTGCGAACCAGGTGGGGGCCTCTTTTGGAGGGACCTATGTGCCCTTTCGACTGAGAACCCTTGGGTCAGCTTCTTGTCGCCTATCTCTTGTAGTATCAGAGACTCAGTGTAGGCCATTGGATTCGGGCCTTCGCTTCCTTCAGGTACTCCCAGTATTCTGATGTTGCCCCTTCTAGCCCGACCCTCGGCTTCCTCAGATCTTGTCTCTAGGGCTGCCACCTTCCTCTCTAGGTCTATGACTTTGGCTTTCAGGGCTACGGTGTCTTCGGTCGTTTCGCATATGGTTGTCTCGGCGTTCGTCACCCTCTCAGTCAAGTTTCTGGCATCTTGGCGCATGAGTTGGATGTCGGATCTGAATTCATCAATCTTAGTGTCTATGTGTGTTCTTAGCGAAGCTATAGCCTCCATTACCTGGGTATGGTTGTCAGCGGTTTCTCCCTCTCTTGCCTGTGCCGGTTCCGGGGTGGGAGGGCGAGTTTGCGTAGGGGTTTTTGATTTAGTGGAAACATACGAGTCCATGATGGCTGGTTTCCCTTTATTCCTGGCAGCCATGTTAAAGTTGTGCGTTGTTCAACTCGCTGTAGGGGCAAGGTGTGTAAATTATGGAGCAACCCGGATAGATTCAGGACCGGGCAGGTGTGCCAGGCTTATTTTGCAACGTCTTTTGTATGTTGGGGCCAGGAGGCAGGTTTGTGGCCCTCAGCACAAATTGGTTGGGTGTTAATTGTCCTGTGCCCCGGACCCTATTGCGTGTGCGTGATCCTCAAAGGTCCGAGACCAAATGACCTGTTGTACATTTATATCTGATGGAAGGCCTGGTGGACAGATCCTGGGGGGGGGGCACTCGCCGCTACTGAGGGTTATTATGTTACCCCCGGCACATGTGGTGGGTGCAATGGGTAATTCCCACCAACTCCTCACCTTAGCTGTCCACCTCCACTTCAATTAGGTCAGTTGGTCCGGAGCCCGCCACTTTCCCAGTGTTTCACAATTCCTCCTTGCCGCTCCTCTCCCTGGGTGCAGGCTCGAGCCCGCAGCTCTGGATGTCCGGGCGAGTGTACTTGGCGTCTCCGAGCTCGTTGCGGGCCTCTGGGCAGCGATGGGAAGGAGTCCCGGATGGCCAGATCTGGGCCTCCCAAGCCGCTTCCTCCGTTCCAGGCACAGGCGGCACACGATCAGCGCAGCCCCCAATCACGATCAGGGCAGGCACCCCGCAGCAGTCCACAGCATGGCGAGGGGCGCCGTAGGCGTGTCACACCGGCACTCTTGGGCTCCCGCACGGAAGACCGGGACCCAGAGCGTTCCCCGCAAGCTCTGGGAGGTGCGCCCACGGGAGCCGCGGTGGATGGCTTGGCCTCCTCAGGAGAGGCTGTATTCATCGGCGATCCGCCATCTTGGAAGCAGTTGAAAGCGGGCGGGGGGACCAGTTCAAGTGCGGCTCCTCACGACCTGTAAGTCCGTTTTCACGGCGGATCAGCTCTATCTTGTCGGGGACCGCTTCCTCTATCCTCGCAGTCACTTTTTCGTCCCCGAGGGTGCAAATCAGGTCGGCAACAGGATCAAGAAACTGCGCCACGGCCGGAGCTCGGCAATTCAGCCTCTGCATGCCATAAGCACCAGGCCACGCCCCCTCCTGATTCCTTCTAGCCCATGGCCATGCTCCACCACCGCACCCTGTCCACTCCAGATGGGGAACGGGGAGAGGCAGATCACTTGTCGCCGTCAGAGAGTGCCGTCCCACATCACAATCTGTTTTTGTGCCAGGGGAGCTGGGCTCAGAGCCCAATGACCTAGCAAGCGGCCGAGCACCTCAACAACCGTCTTGCTCCAGGGGGGCCTTTGAGGCAAGTCGCACTGGCTTTGCCAAGCTTTGAGATGTGCTCAGTTCGGGCCGATCACACTCCGCACCCCAACTCCACCAGCAAAATACACTGGGCTGTCTCCAATGTCGCCATTTATCAGGATTTATTAGAGCTCACACACGCTGTTCAGCGAGAGACCTCCATACTTGGCGAGCTCACTATCGTCCACCTGGAGCTGGTTACAGTTACCGGCAAGGCTTGTTGAGTGAATCTGAATGCTGTGCTTCATTCACCGCCTTCAGGCACACTGTGGTTGCAGGTTGCTCTGCTTCCCTCACTTCCTCGACCACTGGAACTATTTCAGGCTCACTTGGGCCCATACCCTTCTCCAGCACGGGTGTCTCTGGTCCAGCCACTTTAGTTGGGAGTCTCTTTCACTCCTGAGACCCTCGGCTTGCCTTCTACTTCTGGCCTTGGGCTCCTACATGTTCTTGGCTCTGCCATCACAGCAACTTGGCTCACATGGGGAAAATTTCACTTCCAGCGCGTCTTCCTCTGTGCAGTGTAAGGAAAGTATGGTATCAAACAGTGAAGACAGACACAAGTAATCACAGTTCAAAGGTGTTTATTGCACTTCAATTGGTTGGTTGAATGCCATTCTAAACCTAAATCTAAAGATGGGAGCAAGCTACGACCATCAAATAAAAATAACGCAGTCCTTGTCAAGTCTATCAAAATAAAAGAGCCTACACTAATTAACTTATTGCCAATCCTTACTTCTAACAGAATGGGGTGAGATAATGAAATATGCAAAAAGAAAAGTGTACACGGAAATAATATGTCAGGATAGTTGAGCAGTTGTCTTCCCTTCCCCACGTTTTCAACAAGGGCCAAGGTGGCACGTTCGAGCTTCACACACACTCTGGCTTCTCTGGCACAAGGATTTAGTTCAAAGCAAAGGTATCAGGGCCTTTTGCCAAAGCTTCTTTTCCAATAACAGTCTCTTACTGCAGAGGGTCTGTCGCAACAAATGAAGCACCAAAGTTCCTTTCTTATCAGGGCTTTCACATATTTCAAGATCTCGTTTTCAATATGCATCATGGGTCTCTCTCCGTCAGGCTTGGACTCCTTTTTACCACAATGTTCACAACTGGTCGCCCTCTTGATATAAAAAAAAAATCAAAGACTTTCGAATGTGCGATGGGTTTTGCTTAACCATCGCAGGACCACTTTGATTCACTTCACACAATGTTCTTACTTTCATTTCTGCCACCTCTTGGCTGGTTACCTTTAAATAGACCTTCGATTGAGCACTCAAGCGGTGCCGGACCACTCTGTCACTGTATCATATATTTCCTTCTCAAAGTTCAAACATTCATCAGAAATTTAGCTTTACTTGCGTCTTTCACCACACGTGTTTAACAATATTCGTTCCCGTGCTTGTTATACAATGTTGCCGCTTGCAACCTTGACTTCAACACAGACCAGACTTGCATCAGCCTCCCCAGCTCACCGGCGGTGTTGATCGCTACTTTGTTCTTGGAGCCAAGGATGATACCACAGTGGCTGCTGCTCCTTCCTGACTTGGTCAGCTACCCAGAGCGTCCTCTGGTATCTCTGACACACAATGCAGGATTCTTTAGCCTGGTTTCCGGGCCTTACGTTTTCTGATTTACAAGGTTTTTGAAAATAACGGTTTCCTGTCAGAAAGGTAAAGGGTATTGCCCTCCTTGCAAACCCTTCTTGGTTTGCCGTCTTTATCCCCTCGTTCAGCTGCATTCTCGAAACTGCTACTCCTTCGTGTGCTTTGCCTCGCTCAGAGTGTGCTCTCGTGCTCTGCCTTTTATCCATGTGGGGAAGTTTAATGGAAGTCAGTTATTGCATTACTTGCCTGACCACAGTAGCGGGACATGTCAGGTACACTGCTCGGGTGGGAGCCTGTTTTCTCCCAGAGCGGGCTGTCCTTGTGGAAGTGTTTGTGAAGGGAAAAGGGGGGTAAAGATCCCACATATCCTACCTGGTAGGATGGGGTAAAGGGGTTGCAGGGGGAGGGATACCACGTTTCGCCATCCAGTGTCCCACTCCCACTCCCCGAAGACCCCTCACCCAGGTGATCCTCTTACACTGGTCCACCCCCAGGAAATGGATTCAAATCGATGGCCATGTCCTGGCCACCTGGATGACAGATACCGGGGACTAGTGGGTGAGACACTTTCTGGTTTCTCACACAACCCTTCCCCTATGCGAGGTGGATATACTGCGTCTTTTCCGAAGTCCTCAAATCTTAGGGCCCTGGAGAGAACAAGGAAAAGATATATCCAGGGGTTATTGCATATTCCACAATTTTCTTTCCCTCCTTTCTGGTAGAGGCGGGGTGTTCATATGTGTCTCCCTAGTGTATCCTATAAACTGGGATCGAGGTGGCGAACCTGTTAAGAGGTGTTCTTTATATTTAGTGGTACTCTTTTGGTGAATGGTAGCCTCATGCGATTCTGTTTCTGTCCACTCCCACACCAGAGAGGTTTGGGAGTAACAGTCAATTTGCCAACAATCCTGGGGTGTAAATTCCCTATGGGGTTTGGAAGATCTTGTAAGAGAGTAGAAAATGCTTGAAAGTCTCTTCCCATGATGACTTCCTCAGGGAGCCCAGGAATAATGGTGGATGATACCAGCCGTGATTCCCCCCTAATATAATGTACACAGGTATCTTAGGATAGATTTTATTATCTCTGTGTACACATGTGATTCTAACGAGTGTCATATTTTCTAAGTCTGCTGTTATCACCAAATCGGCCCTTATGGCGGTTTGTTTGCTGCCTGAATCAATTAGTTCCTTTACGGGCTTACCATTGACTAGGGGTTTTTCATACGTAAAGTCAATTGAAGACTGGCATAGACACATGCTGAAGGCTTCTAGATCAGCCACTGTTTCTTCCCAGTCGTCCCTTCTTAGGCACCCTATCTCTATAGGTTCTTCTTTTAGATTTTTAGGGCAATGTCGAGCTAGATGGCCAGTTTCTTTACATGAAAAACAAATAGGTGGTGACGGTTTGATTCCTTTAATTTCTTCTCTCCTGCTTTCCTCTCTACCCTTCAGGTTTGGTCTTCTGACTTCTATTCTTTCTTTCGGGATCCACTCTTTGGGTTTTGTGATGAACTCATGGTGACAACAAGTAAGACAGACACAAGTGATCACAGTTCAAGGGTGTTTATTGAACTATGTAAGTGGTATGCGGGTTGGAAAAACACCTAATCTAAACCAAAATCTAAGATGGGGACGGCTGTCGACCATCAAATCAAAATAAGGCAGTCCTAGTGGTGTCATGTCAAATAAAAGGGCCTATACTAAGAAAACCTATTGCCAAAAGGGTGTGGGGTTAAGTTTCAAGGAAAAGAAAGGAGTGTTCTCAAATGATAACTCAGGAGGTGGTAGCCTGGATCTCCCTTCCCCACATTTTGAGCATGGGGTAAGGTGGAGTTGGTGGAGCACAGTACAGTCTCTGGCTTTCTTAGCACGAGACGACAGTTCTAATGGCAGCTCTCAGGACACACTCTCTCAGTTTTCTAGCACGAGATGATAAATCAACTTTTGACCCTCAAGCTTTCAGTAATCAGAGCCGTTGATGGCCAAGTCTCGTTTCACTTGAAAATCTCTTGCCTTCGAGGACCTGGTGTGTTCAAACAACAAAACAAAAGTTCCTTTAACAAATGAAAGTTTGTTCCCAATAGTCACTGGGTGATGGGTTCACCCCTGGGTCCCCCTCTTCTGGCTGACCCCTTTAAATGTATTCCACGATTCAGATAGGGTGCTGATTTCACCCCTGGATCCCCCTCTCTGGGCTGACCCCTTCTCTATGTAATCCTAACCCTTTCTGTATGTAATCCACAATTCAGATAGGGTGCTGGTTTCACCCTTGGATCTCCCACTGTGGGATTCACTTCCCTCACACTGCTTGTAGATCAAAGTTTTTAGATTGTATTTTGCTTGACCCTCCGTATGGCCACTTTGACCTGTTTCGCCCGCCCTCCTATGGCCTTCTAGTACTTGTAGTTTCTCTCATATGGGACTCGACCAGAGTCTCTCGAATGAGCACCCACGTGGTGGCGCTTTCTCTCTGCAGCTGGTCTGCCCTTCACACTTGTAACAGTTCATTCAAAGTTCAATAGCTTTGGTTTTAAACTTGCAACTTTGTGATTCTCACTCATCACAGCCCAGTTCTTATCGGTTCTACCCTCGACTCACCGGTTGTGATGAACCGCTTGGCTGTTGGTTTCTTTGGAGTCAAAGCCGGAACCACGGGCGTAAGTGTTCCCCTCGCTCCGGCCTATCGGCATAGGCTTGCCTCATGTACTATTGACATCTGCTGCAGGACACTTGTGCTATTGTTCGCGGTCTTAGATTCTCCTCCACGAAGGTTCCGCGGGCCTGGGACAAAAAGGGCAAGGTCACGTCTCTCCTCGTCACGCACACACTTCCCTCCGTCTTTCTCCTTCTCTTGAACTGCTGCGTGGTAGCCGTCTCAGCGTGCTGTCTGCTGTGTTTGCCTCTCTCGTACTGTGTTTCAGGTGTGTGTGATTCTGATCAATTGCCTGACTTTGCCTTAACCTGGTATTGGGACATGTCAGGTGAACGGCTCTAGTGTTAGTCCGTTGCCTGTTGTATTGGGCGAAAGTGTTTGCGGTGCAAAAGGGGGGCAGTGTGTTGGAATGTCTTACGTGAGAGGATGGGGAAAAGGTGTTAAAGGAAGGCGGATACTGAGTCGCACCCGTTGGTGTCCCACTCCCAGAGGACCCCCCCATCCAGGTGATCCTCCCTCACTGGTCCACGCCCTGGAACTGGATCCAACAGCGATGGCCGTGTCCTGGCCACCTGGATGACAGATCCCCGGGACTAGCTAGGGATACACCTTCAGGTTTCTCACCGTTTAGAGAACCCTCCTCCTCTATCTAGTACCTGGGATTGGGAGCGGTATGTGGGTTTGTGTTACTTCCGTTCTTCACTCCTGTGTACAGAGTGAAATTTATTTACTGCGTCAGAGTGTTTCTGTGCAGTTTCTTAGGTCAATTGTTCCAGAATTATCATTTCAACTAGCTTTCCATGGTCTTGTTGTTACCATGTTAAAGAGGGATACCGTGTTATTAATTTGTTCCCCCAATTCGGGGAGTTCACCGGGGTTTAATCTAATAGCCCTTAATTTCTGTCGATAGAAGTTACAGGTTTGGCCTACCGTTTTAAGGAGTCTATCTTTTATGGGTTTAAAGGTAGTCCCCTGGGCAAGTTTAAGTTGGTGGTTGGCGGTCTGTAGCTTGACTTTCAATAAGGGACCCAAATAACATTTGTTAAGGTTTTCTTCCCATCCCAATTGCTCAGCTAATCGCTCAATATTCAAAAAGAAACTGCCCAGGTCTTCTCCTGGTATGGTTGTAGTAACCCTTGAGCTAATAGTGGTCTTGCCTGTAACTCGACTAATTTTGTAAAATATTCTTGGAGACAAGCCCTGGCCTGAATCTGATGTGTAGCCAGTTTGCACATGTTTTCCGGGGGAGTAAGGGATCCCTCTGTGACACTTTCAGAGTTGGAAAAAAAAGGGTCTCAACTTCCTCCGAGAGGGTTTCGAAGTAGTTTTACTCCTCTGAACTTGATCCTGACAGAAGGGAAGACCTGGGTAGGTTTATCTCTACACCCAATGTGCCAGGAACGTATGGTCTGGTACCAAAAAGGAAAGGTTCAGGGAAAGGTGGATTCAGGGCGCTAGGTCTAATGAAGTTGTGTGCGGGTCTCATTTTTAAAACTATTCATTCCCATTGTTGGATATTATAGTTGGAGATCGGAATGGTATCTAACAATACCTGGGTTTTGAAAAACAAATCTTGTTGACCAAATACGACTTGAAGTTGAGAGAACAAGGCCTCTTTTATAGTGTATATTCTATCCGACTCAAGGAGTTCAATAATCCTATTTTCTCCTTCTGGGTGTATGAAAATTACCAGCACGGGTTTTCAATTTTTGTCAATTGAATCGGAGCCCACATGTAAGGAAGGCATGGTATCAAACAGTGAAGACAGACACAATTGATCACAGTTCAATGGTGTTTATTGAACTTCAATGGGTTGGTTGAACTATCTAAACCTAAATCTAAAGATGGGAGGAAGTTACGACCATCAAATAAGAATAACGCAGTCCTAGTCAAGTCTGTCAAAATAAAAGAGCCTATGCTAATAAACCTATTGCCAATCCTTACTTCAAATACAAAATGGTGTGAGATAATGGTGTATGCAAAATTAAAAGTGTACAAGAAATAATATGTCAGGATAGCTGAGCAGTTGTTGGCTTCCCTTCCCCAGGTTTTCCACACGGGGCAAAGTGGGTTGTTCGAGCTTCGCACACACTCTGGTTTCTCTGCCACAAAGATACAGTTCAAAGCAAAGGTATTGGGGTCTTTTGCTAAAGCTTCTTTTCCAATAACAGTCCCTTACTGCAGAGGGTCTGTCACAACAAATAAGCACCAAAGTTCCTTTGTTATCAGGGCTTTCACATGTACAAGTTCTCGGGTTCAATATACATCATGGATCTCTCTCCTTCAGGCTTGGACGCCTTTTCACCGCAATGTTCACAAATGGTCTCCCTCATTCGGGCTTAGATCCTTTTAGCACAATGTTCACATTTGGTCTCCCTTGTACGGGTTCGGACCATGCCATCTCACTTTCTACGTTTTCCTCTTGATATCAAAAATCAAAGACTTTCGAATGTTCGATGGGTTTTGCTTAACCATCGCAGGACCACTTTGATTCACTTCACACAATGTTCTTACTTTCATTTCTGCCACCTCTTGGCTGGATACCTTTAAATAGACCTTCGATTGAGCACTCAAGCGGTGCCGGACCACTCTGTCACTGGTATCATATATTTCCTTCTCAAAGTTCAAACATTCATCAGAAATTTAGCTTTACTTGCGTCTTTCACCACACGTGTTTAACAATATTCGTTCCTGTGCTTGTTATACAATGTTGCCGCTTGCAACCTTGACTTCAACACAGACCAGACTTGCATCAGCCTCCCCAGCTCACCGGCGGTGTTGATCGCTACTTTGTTCTTGGCTGCTGCTCCTTCCTGACTTGGTCAGCTACCCAGAGCGTCCTCTGGTATCTCTGACACACAATGCAGGATTCTTTAGCCTGGTTTCCGGGCCTTACGTTTTCTGATTTACAAGGTTTTTGAAAATAACGGTTTCCTGTCAGAAAGGTCAAGGGTATTGCCCTCCTTGCAAACCCTTCTTGGTTTGCCGTCTTTATCCCCTCGTTCAGCTGCATTCTCGAAACTGCTACTCCTTCGTGTGCTTTGCCTCGCTCAGAGTGTGCTCTCGTGCTCTGCCTTTTATCCATGTGGGGAAGTTTAATGGAAGTCAGGTGTGAGTGATTGTCAGTTATTGCATTACTTGTCTGACCACAGTAGCGGGACATGTCAGGTACACTGCTCGGGTGGGAGTCTGTTTTCTCCCAGAGCGGGCTGTCCTTGTGGAAGTGTTTGTGAAGGGAAAAGGGGGGTAAAGATCCCACATATCCTACCTGGTAGGATGGGGTAAAGGGGTTACAGGGGGAGGGATACCACGTTTCGCCATCCGGTGTCCCACTCCCACTCCCCGAAGACCCCTCACCCAGGTGATCCTCTTACACTGGTCCACCCCCAGGAAATGGATTCAAATCGATGGCCATGTCCTGGCCACCTGGATGACAGATACCGGGGACTAGTGGGTGAGACACTTTCTGGTTTCTCACATACCCTTCCCCTATGCGAGGTGGATATACTGCGTCTTTTCCGAAGTCCTCAAATCTTAGGGCCCTGGAGAGAACAAGGAAAAGATATATCCAGGGGTTATTGCATATTCCACAATTTTCTTTCCCTCCTTTCTGGTAGAGGCGGGGTGTTCATATGTGTCTCCCTAGTGTATCCTATAAACTGGGATCGAGGTGGCGAACCTGTTATGAGGTGTTCTTTATATTTAGTGGCACTCTCTTGGTGAATGGTAGCCTCATGCGATTCTGTTTCTGTCCACTCCCACACCAGAGAGGTTTGGGAGTAACAGTCAATTTGCCAACAATCCTGGGGTGTAAATTCCCTATGGGGTTTGGAAGATCTTGTAAGAGAGTAGAAAATGCTTGAAAGTCTCTTCCCATGATGACTTCCTCAGGGAGCCCAGGAATAATGGTGGATGATACCAGCCGTGATTCCCCCCTAATATAATGTACACGGGTATCTTAGGATAGATTTTATTATCTCTGTGTACACATGTGATTCTAACGAGTGTCATATTTTCTAAGTCTGCTGTTATCACCAAATCGGCCCTTATGGCGGTTTGTGTGCTGCCTGAATCAATTAGTTCCTTTACGGGCTTACCATTGACTAGGGGTTTTTCATACGTAAAGTCAATTGAAGACTGGCATAGACACATGCTGAAGGCTTCTAGATCAGCCTCTGTTTCTTCCCAGTCGTCCCTTCTTAGGCACCCTATCTCTATAGGTTCTTCTTTTAGATTTTAGGGCAATGTCGAGCTAGATGGCCAGTTTCTTTACATGAAAAACAAATAGGTGGTGACGGTTTGATTCCTTTAATTTCTTCTCTCCTGCTTTCCTCTCTACCCTTCAGGTTTGGTCTTCTGACTTCTATTCTTTCTTTCGGGATCCACTCTTTGGGTTTTTGTTACACAGTTGATGGTCGTGCAGAGTATATCAAACTGACATCCACAGTAATACCTGTCAGAATGAATGTTAGGGCCAAAGATGGTAGTCCGTGGAGTCAGGACGCAGGAACAACCGGAAGAACCCCTGGAGCGCTGTAAGGGAAGGTATAGGGTTATGTAATGTTACAGAATGCAGTATCTGAGTATAAACACCCGAACCACTGAAATACCTGTGAGTGTTGGAGCGTGGACCCAGGGAGGTTCTAAGGACAACAGGTCCGGGTGAAGCTTGATAAAGTCCTGGCAGGCAACCCCCTAAGGCAGGACCGAGGTCCAAAACAAATAAGGGCTAGACACAAGGCAGTCCGTAGAGCAGCGTGGAGGTCGGCAACAGATGATCAAAGTTCCAAGGCAAGTAAGGGCAAGACACGAGGCAGTCCGTTATGGGAACACAGTTCGGCAGCCAAATATATCCAAAGTTCCAAAGTTGACAGGGTTTAGACGAAGAATAATCCGTAGTACAAAAGCCGTGGTCCAAAGTGAAAAAAAGTCCCGAACGAAGCGCGAGCGACACGTGATCCCAAAAGAACAGCTGTGAAGCAAGGCTGTCAGTAACTGGACTCCTTTTATCCGACGTAGGGAAACACGTGACAACGGTCACGTGACGCAAGTTACCAAAGCGTTGCAGTATTGCTAGGCAACTAGTCACGTGATCCGTGCCGTGTTGTGTCAGACAGTCCTCCGTGAACAGTGTGATTGTTTGTGATGCAGGAGCCTCCATTTAACTTGCCACAAACGTGAAGGGCGATAAACTCCAGTTTTGTCAAGCGTGCCATGTGGTGCCCTACAGTGTGGAACCTGTTGAGGCAGTAAGGTACCTCTGTTGGGATGTGTGGATTTGAGTGCTGCTTGAGAGGAGGACATAGAGGGGCGTGTCTTTTGTGCGGGGGGCGGTGTGACAGTTTTGTGATGAACTCATGGTGACAACAGGTAAGACAGACACAGGTGATCACAGTTCAAGGGTGTTTATTGAACTATGTAAATGGTATGCGGGTTGGAAAAACACCTAATCTAAACCAAAATCTAAGATGGGGACGGCTGTCGACCATCAAATGAAAATAAGGCAGTCCTAGTGGTGTCATGTCAAATAAAAGGGCCTATACTAAGAAAACCTATTGCCAAAAGGGTGTGGGGTTAAGTTTCAAGGAAAAGAAAGGAGTGTTCTCAAATGATAACTCAGGAGGTGGTAGCCTGGATCTCCCTTCCCCACATTTTGAGCATGGGGTAAGGTGGAGTTGGTGGAGCACAGTACAGTCTCTGGCTTTCTTAGCACGAGACGACAGTTCTAATGGCAGCTCTCAGGACACACTCTCTCAGTTTTCTAGCACGAGATGATAAATCAACTTTTGACCCTCAAGCTTTCAGTAATCAGAGCCGTTGATGGCCAAGTCTCGTTTCACTTGAAAATCTCTTGCCTTCGAGGACCTGGTGTGTTCAAACAACAAAACAAAAGTTCCTTTAACAAATGAAAGTTTGTTCCCAATATTCGCTGGGTGATGGGTTCACCCCTGGGTCCCCCTCTTCTGGCTGACCCCTTTAAATGTATTCCACGATTCAGATAGGGTGCTGATTTCACCCCTGGATCCCCCTGTCTGGGCTGACCCCTTCTCTATGTAATCCTAACCCTTTCTGTATGTAATCCACAATTCAGATAGGGTGCTGGTTTCACCCTTGGATCTCCCACTGTGGGATTCACTTCCCTCACACTGCTTGTAGATCAAGGTTTTTAGATTGTATTTTGCTTGACCCTCCGTATGGCCACTTTGACCTGTTTCGCCCGCCCTCCTATGGCCTTCTAGTACTTGTAGTTTCTCTCATATGGGACTCGACCAGAGTCTCTCGAATGAGCACCCACGTGGTGGCGCTTTCTCTCTGCAGCTGGTCTGTCCTTCACACTTGTAACAGTTCATTCAAAGTTCAATAGCTTTGGTTTTAAACTTGCAACTTTGTGATTCTCACTCATCACAGCCCAGTTCTTATCGGTTCTACCCTCGACTCACCGGTTGTGATGAACCGCTTGGCTGTTGGTTTCTTTGGAGTCAAAGCCGGAACCACGGGCGTAGGTGTTCCCCTCGCTCCGGCCTATCGGCATAGGCTTGCCTCGTGTACTATTGACATCTGCTGCAGGACACTTGTGCTATTGTTCGCGGTCTTAGATTCTCCTCCACGAAGGTTCCGCGGGCCTGGGACAAAAAGGGCAAGGTCACGTCTCTCCTCGTCACGCACACACTTCCCTCCGTCTTTCTCCTTCTCTTGAACTGCTGCGTGGTAGCCGTCTCAGCATGCTGTCTGCTGTGTTTGCCTCTCTCGTACTGTGTTCTCTGGCTCCACCTTTTATCCCTATGGGCAGGGACAGGGTCGTCAGGTGTGTGTGATTCTGATCAATTGCCTGACTTTGCCTTAACCTGGTATTGGGACATGTCAGGTGAACGGCTCTAGTGTTAGTCCGTTGTCTGTTGTATTGGGCGAAAGTGTTCGCGGTGCAAAAGGGGGGGCAGTGTGTTGGAATGTCTTACGTGAGAGGATGGGGAAAAGGTGTTAAAGGAAGGCGGATACTGAGTCGCACCCGTTGGTGTCCCACTCCCACTCCCAGAGGACCCCCCCCATCCAGGTGATCCTCCCTCACTGGTCCACGCCCTGGAACTGGATCCAACAGCGATGGCCGTGTCCTGGCCACCTGGATGACAGATCCCCGGGACTAGCTAGGGAGACACCTTCAGGTTTCTCACCGTTTAGAGAACCCTCCTCCTCTATCTAGTACCTGGGATTGGGAGCGGTATGTGGGTTTGTGTTACTTCCGTTCTTCACTCCTGTGTACAGAGTGAAATTTTTTTACTGCGTCAGAGTGTTTCTGTGCAGTTTCTTAGGTCAATTGTTCCAGAATTATCATTTCAATTAGCTTTCCATGGTCTTGTTGTTACCATGTTAAAGAGGGATACCGTGTTATTAATTTGTTCCCCCAATTCGGGGAGTTCACCGGGGTTTAATCTAATAGCCCTTAATTTCTGTCGATAGAAGTTACAGGTTTGGCCTACCGTTTTAAGGAGTCTATCTTTTATGGGTGCAAAGGTAGTCCCCTGGGCAAGTTTAAGTTGGTGGTTGGCGGTCTGTAGCTTGACTTTCAATAAGGGACCCAAATAACATTTGTTAAGGTTTTCTTCCCATCCCAATTGCTCAGCTAATCGCTCAATATTCAAAAAGAAACTGCCCAGGTCTTCTCCTGGTATGGTTGTAGTATCCCTTGAGCTAATAGTGGTCTCGCCTGTAACTCGACTAATTTTGTAAAATATTCTTGGAGACAAGCCTTGGCCTGAATCTGATGTGTAGCCAGTTTGCACATGTTTTCCGGGGGAGTAAGGGATCCCTCTGTGACACTTTCAGAGTTGGAAAAAAAAGGGTCTCAACTTCCTCCGAGAGGGTTTCGAAGTAGTTTTACTCCTCTGAACTTGATCCTGACAGAAGGGAAGACCTGGGTAGGTTTATCTCTACACCCAATGTGCCAGGAACGTATGGTCTGGTACCAAAAAGGAAAGGTTCAGGGAAAGGTGGATTCAGGGCGCTAGGTCTAATGAAGTTGTGTGGGGTCTCATTTTTAAAACTATTCATTCCCATTGTTGGATATTATAGTTGGAGATCGGAATGGTATCTAACAATACCTGGGTTTTGAAAAACAAATCTTGTTGACCAAATGCGACTTGAAGTTGAGAGAACAAGGCCTCTTTTATAGTGTATATTCTATCCGACTCAAGGAGTTCAATAATCCTATTTTCTCCTTCTGGGTGTATGAAAATTACCAGCATGGGTTTTCAATTTTTGTCAATTGAATCGGAGCCCACATGTAAGGAAGGCATGGTATCAAACAGTGAAGACAGACACAATTGATCACAGTTCAATGGTGTTTATTGAACTTCAATGGGTTGGTTGAACTATCTAAACCTAAATCTAAAGATGGGAGGAAGTTACGACCATCAAATAAGAATAACGCAGTCCTAGTCAAGTCTGTCAAAATAAAAGAGCCTATGCTAATAAACCTATTGCCAATCCTTACTTCAAATACAAAATGGTGTGAGATAATGGTGTATGCAAAATTAAAAGTGTACAAGAAATAATATGTCAGGATAGCTGAGCAGTTGTTGGCTTCCCTTCCCCAGGTTTTCCACACGGGGCAAAGCGGCACGTTCGAGCTTCGCACACACTCTGGTTTCTCTGCCACAAAGATACAGTTCAAAGCAAATGTATTGGTGTCTTTTGCTAAAGCTTCTTTTCCAATAACAGTCCCTTACTGCAGAGGGTCTGTCACAACAAATAAGCACCAAAGTTCCTTTGTTATCAGGGCTTTCACATGTACAAGTTCTCGGGTTCAATATACATCATGGATCTCTCTCCTTCAGGCTTGGACGCCTTTTCACCGCAATGTTCACAAATGTCTCCCTCATTCGGGCTTAGATCCTTTTAGCACAATATTCACATTTGGTCTCCCTTGTACGGGTTCGGACCATGCCATCTCACTTTCTACGTTTTCCTCTTGATATCAAAAATCAAAGACTTTCGAATGTGCGATGGGTTTTGCTTAACCATCGCAGGACCACTTTGATTCACTTCACACAATGTTCTTACTTTCATTTCTGCCACCTCTTGGCTGGATACCTTTAAATAGACCTTCGATTGAGCACTCAAGCGGTGCCGGACCACTCTGTCACTGGTATCATATTTCCTTCTCAAAGTTCAAACATTCATCAGAAATTTAGCTTTACTTGCGTCTTTCACCACACGTGTTTAACAATATTCGTGCTTGTTATACAATGTTGCCGCTTGCAACCTTGACTTCAACACAGACCAGACTTGCATCAGCCTCCCCATCTCACCGGCGGTGTTGATCGCTACTTTGTTCTTGGAGCCAAGGATGATACCACAGTGGCTGCTGCTCCTTCCTGACTTGGTCAGCTACCCAGAGCGTCCTCTGGTATCTCTGACACACAATGCAGGATTCTTTAGCCTGGTTTCCGGGCCTTACGTTTTCTGATTTACAAGGTTTTTGAAAATAACGGTTTCCTGTCAGAAAGGTCAAGGGTATTGCCCTCCTTGCAAACCTTTCTTGGTTTGCCGTCTTTATCCCCTCGTTCAGCTGCATTCTCGAAACTGCTACTCCTTCGTGTGCTTTGCCTCGCTCAGAGTGTGCTCTCGTGCTCTGCCTTTTATCCATGTGGGGAAGTTTAATGGAAGTCAGGTGTGAGTGATTGTCAGTTATTGCATTACTTGCCTGACCACAGTAGCGGGACATGTCAGGTACACTGCTCGGGTGGGAGTCTGTTTTCTCCCAGAGCGGGCTGTCCTTGTGGAAGTGTTTGTGAAGGGAAAAGGGGGGTAAAGATCCCACATATCCTACCTGGTAGGATGGGGTAAAAGGGTTACAGGGGGAGGGATACCACGTTTCGCCATCCGGTGTCCCACTCCCACTCCCCGAAGACCCCTCACCCAGGTGATCCTCTTACACTGGTCCACCCCCAGGAAATGGATTCAAATCGATGGCCATGTCCTGGCCACCTGGATGACAGATACCGGGGACTAGTGGGTGAGACACTTTCTGGTTTCTCACATACCCTTCCCCTATGCGAGGTGGATATACTGCGTCTTTTCCGAAGTCCTCAAATCTTAGGGCCCTGGAGAGAACAAGGAAAAGATATATCCAGGGGTTATTGCATATTCCACAATTTTCTTTCCCTCCTTTCTGGTAGAGGCGGGGTGTTCATATGTGTCTCCCTAGTGTATCCTATAAACTGGGATCGAGGTGGCGAACCCGTTAAGAGGTGTTCTTTATATTTAGTGGTACTCTCTTGGTGAATGGTAGCCTCATGCGATTCTGTTTCTGTCCACTCCCACACCAGAGAGGTTTGGGAGTAACAGTCAATTTGCCAACAATCCTGGGGTGTAAATTCCCTATGGGGTTTGGAAGATCTTGTAAGAGAGTAGAAAATGCTTGAAAGTCTCTTCCCATGATGACTTCCTCAGGGAGCCCAGGAATAATGGTGGATGATACCAGCCGTGATTCCCCCCTAATATAATGGACACGGGTATCTTAGGATAGATTTTATTATCTCTGTGTACACATGTGATTCTAACGAGTGCCATACTTTCTAAGTCTGCTGTTATCACCAAATCGGCCCTTATGGCGGTTTGTTTGCTGCCTGAATCAATTAGTTCCTTTACGGGCTTACCATTGACTAGGGGTTTTTCATACGTAAAGTCAATTGAAGACTGGCATAGACACATGCTGAAGGCTTCTAGATCAGCCTCTGTTTCTTCCCAGTCGTCCCTTCTTAGGCACCCTATTTCTATAGGTTCTTCTTTTAGATTTTTAGGGCAATGTCGAGCTAGATGGCCAGTTTCTTTACATGAAAAACAAATAGGTGGTGACGGTTTGATTCCTTTAATTTCTTCTCTCCTGCTTTCCTCTCTACCCTTCAGGTTTGGTCTTCTGACTTCTATTCTTTCTTTCGGGATCCACTCTTTGGGTTTTGTGATGAACTCATGGTGACAACAAGTAAGACAGACACAAGTGATCACAGTTCAAGGGTGTTTATTGAACTATGTAAGTGGTATGCGGGTTGGAAAAACACCTAATCTAAACCAAAATCTAAGATGGGGACGGCTGTCGACCATCAAATGAAAATAAGGCAGTCCTAGTGGTGTCATGTCAAATAAAAGGGCCTATACTAAGAAAACCTATTGCCAAAAGGGTGTGGGGTTAAGTTTCAAGGAAAAGAAAGGAGTGTTCTCAAATGATAACTCAAGAGGTGGTAGCCTGGATCTCCCTTCCCCACATTTTGAGCATGGGGTAAGGTGGAGTTGGTGGAGCACAGTACAGTCTCTGGCTTTCTTAGCACGAGACGACAGTTCTAATGGCAGCTCTCAGGACACACTCTCTCAGTTTTCTAGCACGAGATGATAAATCAACTTTTGACCCTCAAGCTTTCAGTAATCAGAGCCGTTGATGGCCAAGTCTCGTTTCACTTGAAAATCTCTTGCCTTCGAGGACCTGGTATGTTCAAACAACAAAACAAAAGTTCCTTTAACAAATGAAAGTTTGTTCCCAATATTCGCTGGGTGATGGGTTCACCCCTGGGTCCCCCTCTTCTGGCTGACCCCTTTAAACGTATTCCACGATTCAGATAGGGTGCTGATTTCACCCCTGGATCCCCCTCTCTGGGCTGACCCCTTCTCTATGTAATCCTAACCCTTTCTGTATGTAATCCACAATTCAGATAGGGTGCTGGTTTCACCCTTGGATCTCCCACTGTGGGATTCACTTCCCTCACACTGCTTGTAGATCAAAGTTTTTAGATTGTATTTTGCTTGACCCTCCGTATGGCCACGTTGACCTGTTTCGCCCGCCCTCCTATGGCCTTCTAGTACTTGTAGTTTCTCTCATATGGGACTCGACCAGAGTCTCTCGAATGAGCACCCACGTGGTGGCGCTTTCTCTCTGCAGCTGGTCTGCCCTTCACACTTGTAACAGTTCATTCAAAGTTCAATAGCTTTGGTTTTAAACTTGCAACTTTGTGATTCTCACTCATCACAGCCCAGTTCTTATCGGTTCTACCCTCGACTCACCGGTTGTGATGTACCGCTTGGCTGTTGGTTTCTTTGGAGTCAAAGCCGGAACCACGGGCGTAGGTGTTCCCCTCGCTCCGGCCTATCGGCATAGGCTTGCCTCGTGTACTATTGACATCTGCTGCAGGACACTTGTGCTATTGTTCGCGGTCTTAGATTCTCCTCCACGAAGGTTCCGCGGGCCTGGGACAAAAAGGGCAAGGTCACGTCTCTCCCCGCCACGCACACACTTCCCTCCGTCTTTCTCCTTCTCTTGAACTGCTGCGTGGTAGCCGTCTCAGCGTGCTGTCTGCTGTGTTTGCCTCTCTCGTACTGTGTTCTCTGGCTCCACCTTTTATCCCTATGGGCAGGGACAGGGTCGTCAGGTGTGTGTGATTCTGATCAATTGCCTGACTTTGCCTTAACCTGGTATTGGGACATGTCAGGTGAACGGCTCTAGTGTTAGTCCGTTGTCTGTTGTATTGGGCAAAAGTGTTCGCGGTGCAAAAGGGGGGGCAGTGTGTTGGAATGTCTTACGTGAGAGGATGGGGAAAAGGTGTTAAAGGAAGGCGGATACTGAGTCGCACCCGTTGGTGTCCCACTCCCACCCCCAGAGGACCCCCCCATCCAGGTGATCCTCCCTCACTGGTCCGCGCCCTGGAACTGGATCCAACAGCGATGGCCGTGTCCTGGCGACCTGGATGACAGATCCCCGGGACTAGCTAGGGGGACACCTTCAGGTTTCTCACCGTTTGGAGAACCCTCCTCCTCTATCTAGTACCTGGGATTGGGAGCGGTATGTGGGTTTGTGTTACTTCCGTTCTTCACTCCTGTGTACAGAGTGAAATTTTTTTACTGCGTCAGAGTGTTTCTGTGCAGTTTCTTAGGTCAATTGTTCCAGAATTATCATTTCAATTAGCTTTCCATGGTCTTGTTGTTACCATGTTAAAGAGGGATACCGTGTTATTAATTTGTTCCTCCAATTCGGGGAGTTCACCGGGGTTTAATCTAATAGCCCTTAATTTCTGTCGATAGAAGTTACAGGTTTGGCCTACCGTTTTAAGGAGTCTATCTTTTATGGGTGTAAAGGTAGTCCCCTGGGCAAGTTTAAGTTGGTGGTTGGCGGTCTGTAGCTTGACTTTCAATAAGGGACCCAAATAACATTTGTTAAGGTTTTCTTCCCATCCCAATTGCTCAGCTAATCGCTCAATATTCAAAAAGAAACTGCCCAGGTCTTCTCCTGGTATGGTTGTAGTATCCCTTGAGCTAATAGTGGTCTTGCCTGTAACTCGACTAATTTTGTAAAATATTCTTGGAGACAAGCCTTGGCCTGAATCTGATGTGTAGCCAGTTTGCACATGTTTTCCGGGGGAGTAAGGGATCCCTCTGTGACACTTTCAGAGTTGGAAAAAAAAGGGTCTCAACTTCCTCCGAGAGGGTTTCGAAGTAGTTTTACTCCTCTGAACTTGATCCTGACAGAAGGGAAGACCTGGGTAGGTTTATCTCTACACCCAATGTGCCAGGAACGTATGGTCTGGTACCAAAAAGGAAAGGTTCAGGGAAAGGTGGATTCAGGGCGCTAGGTCTAATGAAGTTGTTTGCGGGTCTCATTTTTAAAACTATTCATTCCCATTGTTGGATATTATAGTTGGAGATCGGAATGGTATCTAACAATACCTGGGTTTTGAAAAACAAATCTTGTTGACCAAATGCGACTTGAAGTTGAGAGAACAAGGCCTCTTTTATAGTGTATATTCTATCCGACTCAAGGAGTTCAATAATCCTATTTTCTCCTTCTGGGTGTATGAAAATTACCAGCATGGGTTTTCAATTTTTGTCAATTGAATCGGAGCCCACATGTAACGAAGGCATGGTATCAAACAGTGAAGACAGACACAATTGATCACAGTTCAATGGTGTTTATTGAACTTCAGTGGGTTGGTTGAACTATCTAAACCTAAATCTAAAGATGGGAGGAAGTTACGACCATCAAATAAGAATAACGCAGTCCTAGTCAAGTCTGTCAAAATAAAAGAGCCTATGCTAATAAACCTATTGCCAATCCTTACTTCAAATACAAAATGGTGTGAGATAATGGTGTATGCAAAATTAAAAGTGTACAAGAAATAATATGTCAGGATAGCTGAGCAGTTGTTGGCTTCCCTTCCCCAGGTTTTCCACACGGGGCAAAGCGGCACGTTCGAGCTTCGCACACACTCTGGTTTCTCTGCCACAAAGATACAGTTCAAAGCAAAGGTATTGGGGTCTTTTGCTAAAGCTTCTTTTCCAATAACAGTCCCTTACTGCAGAGGGTCTGTCACAACAAATAAGCACCAAAGTTCCTTTGTTATCAGGGCTTTCACATGTACAAGTTCTCGGGTTCAATATACATCATGGATCTCTCTCCTTCAGGCTTGGACGCCTTTTCACCGCAATGTTCACAAATGGTCTCCCTCATTCGGGCTTGGATCCTTTTAGCACAATATTCACATTTGGTCTCCCTTGTACGGGTTCGGACCATGCCATCTCACTTTCTACGTTTTCCTCTTGATATCAAAAATCAAAGACTTTCGAATATGCGATGGGTTTTGCTTAACCATCGCAGGACCACTTTGATTCACTTCACACAATGTTCTTACTTTCATTTATGCCACCTCTTGGCTGGATACCTTTAAATAGACCTTCGATTGAGCACTCAAGCGGTGCCGGACCACTGTCACTAGTATCATATATTTCCTTCTCAAAGTTCACACATTCATCAGCAATTTAGCTTTACTCCTGTCTTTCATCACACGTGTTTAACAATGTTCATTCCTGCGCTCGTTATACAATGTTACTGCTTGCAACCTTGACTTTAACACAGACCGGTCTTGTATCGGCCTCCCCAACTCACCAGCTGTATTGATCTCTCTGGTGCTACATTGTTCCTGGAGCCACGGACGATAGCATGGCGGCTGCTGCTCCATCCCCGACTTGGTCAGCTACGCAGAACAGCCTCTGGTATCTCTGACACACAATGCAGGATTCTTTAGCCTGGTTTCCTGGCCTTACATTTTCTGATCTACAAGGTTTTTGAAAGTAACAGTTTCCTGCCGGAAAGGTCAAGGGTATTTCCCTCCTTGTGAACCCTTCTTCGTTTGCTGTCTTTCTCCCCTCGTTCAGCTGTCTTCTCAAAACTGCTACTCCTTCGTGTGCTTTGCCTCGCTCAGAGTGAGCTTTTATGCTCCACCTTTTACCCATGTGGGGAAATGTAATGGAATAAAGGTGTGAGTTATTGATAGTAATTGATTCACTTTGCCTGACCATAGTAGCGGGACATGTTAGGTGCACTGCTTGGGTGTGAGTCTGTTTTCTCCCAGAGCGGGCTGTCCATGTGGAAGTGTTTGTGAAGGGAAAGGGGGGGGGGTGAGGATGAAGTTCCCACGTATCCTACGTTGTAGGATGGGTTAAAGGTGTTACGGAGGGGGGATACTGCATCTCACCATCCGGTGTCCCACTCCCACTCCCCGAAGACCCCTCACCGAGGTGATCATACTGCACTGGTCCACCAGCAGGAACTGGATCTAAAAGCGATGGCTGTGTCCTGGCCACCTGGATGACAGATCCCCGGGGACTAGTGGGTGAGACACCTTCTGGTTTCTCACAGCAGCCTCAGCAATACAGGTTTTGGGAATACCAAACCCTCGCAGTACTTGCAGGTGAAATCTGCTGTCTCTACTTTCCGGCGTCCCATCTGTGCTCCCACTTTCACATACATTACCAGCCTTGTGCTTCTCCTCTGCTGCTACTACTGCCAGCCTTCCAACCCCTCCTCCAGCTCCTTCCTCCTCTGCTTTCCTGCTGCAGCCATTTATGCCTCACAGGTTTGACAATTGGCTTGACGTGTGAGCCATTATTCTCAATTGCCTGACTCCTGCCATTGCTATTAGGCTTAATTTCCTGACCACTACATCTACATGCCTCGTCAGCCCTCTTCCTCGTCTCAGTCCCTCTAGGATTCTAGGACATGTAGTTTGTTTTACCAAAGTTAGGTTTTTCCACTTCTTTAGTCTGGCAAAAAGCCATTACCAGGGTGCGATTACGGGGGAAGTTTAAAGAGGGGTTTATCCCTGTCTTTTTGGTCTGTTCCCTCCCACCCCCATGTGATCATCTCACAGTACATCGCCCCCAGGTTCGGGATCAGGAAGCGTCTGCCTTTCCCTGGCCAAAAGAGGAGGGACCCAAAACAGGTTTCTAGGGAGAATTATATCCGATTCTTCACATTACTGAATGATGAGAAGAGCAGAGGAGAGGGCGTCCAAGGAACATCCTTGGGCAGAGAGTCTACTGAGAGGCTCTGTGCGGAATGAGCTTCCCCGGAGGGATTTGCTCGTAGGAAGCAGCAACCAAAGAACAGAGAGAGAGGAGAAGCCTATCTGTACTGAAGTCATCAAGGTGGTCATACCCCGAGCGGTGCCAATGCCGGAAGTAACCAAGAGAAGTGAAGGATACCTGCCGTATGGTTACCAGGAGGAGAGAGAGAGGAACCCTCTGCAAACTGGGACCACAGCACACAGTCTGGTACCTGAAGGCACCCTCAAAGGAAGCCATACTGCAGAGACAAAACAAAGAACCAAGTGGAAACGCCAACTCAGTGATGCAAGCCCGAACCCAAGAAGGTAACAAGAAGAGCGGGAGAACCGCTAGACGGCTGGCTTTGTCAAATGGCTATACCCTATCCACCATAGGAAGAGTAAACCTAACTATGTGACCCCCTCATACTCCTCCCAGTATTAACAAAAGATATAAGAGGATTGAACCTAACTATGGGACCCCTCATACTGGTCCAGTGGTAACAGACGTTATAGGAAGAGTGAACCTAACTACAGGAACTTTTAAAGCTCACAGAGTAAGGCTGTCCTTGTAGGCAGGATGATACACACTGGCTCTGTTTCTAACACTCTAAGCAGTTCCAAACCATTGATTGAGGCCTGCCTGGCCTTCCACCTTAAAGTCTCTTTCTTGACTTTCAAAATTGTATTCCAATGTAAAGTTCACAAAAGTATCCCTCTGCGGGCTCAGACCTTACAGCACACAGTACATGTAGGTCCCCCTCTGCCGGGCTCAGACCTCTCACATCATAGTTCAACACAACCTTCCAAGGGGGCTCACTTCCCCAGCTTATGGTACTTCTGGTCTCCCTCAATCGGGCTCAGACCCCTTTCGGATGTCGAGGACTTTCGAATGGGCGTGGCTCTCTTTACAGACAGACCACTGCAGGACCACTTTGACTCAAAGTTCACGATTACTCTCACTTAATTCACGTTTGCTGTTTGTTCACCTTTTAGCTTCAAAAGAGACTTTCAAATAGGCTACTTCCTTTCACCGGACCAATCTGTTACTTAGTATCACTGATCTCACAGCTGCCTTTTACTTCAAAGTTAATTCACAGGTCTGCCTTTCTTCACGTCTCATCCACACACGTGTAGCCTTCACTTGTGATATAGTGTTGCTACTTCATTAGCTTTAACACCCACCAGTTTCTCAGGTCACTTGCCAACACACTCAATTTAGGAGTTAAGGATAGTAGCACAGGCTTGGCCACGCCTCCCTAACTCTGCCATTCACCCGGGAGGGTTGCCGGCGTCCTTGAAACACAATGCAATCTTCACTTGTAGGATCTGGCCTTCTTCACATGTCTTTCAAAGTCTGTCGGAGGCAATGACCTCCAGTAGGGAAGCCTCTGGGATTTTGGCCCGCTGCTCTCGTCCCTTGGTCCTTTGCTCTGCTCCAGTAGGTGTGCCTTTGTCCCGAAAATTCTGCTTGTACTTGTGCTCCGCCTTGCTCAGAGTGTGTCTTTAGGTGTTGCCTTTTATTCGTGTGAGGAGAGCTAACTGGTATCAGGTGTATGCTCTTAGTGTAAAGTGCCTGACTTTTCCTGACCCGATTAACGGGACATGTCCAGCACGATGTGAGAGAGTTAGTCTGGTTACTCTGTCACCCTCTTCCTCGGCTCAGTGTTTGTGTACAAAATAGGATGGGGTAGATGAACAAAAATGGGTGGACTACTGCGTCTCACCATCGGCTGTTTCACCCCCACTCCCCGAAGACCTCTCACCCAGGTGATCCTCCCGCACTGACCCACCCCCACGGTGTGGATCCAAAGGCGATGGCCGTGCCCTGGCCACCTGAGAGAAAGATCCCAGGGGACTAGCGGGTGAGACGCCCTCTGGTTTCTCACATACCCTTCCCCTATGTGATGTAGCCACATCAGTTTAACAGGGTAACCGTGAAAGGAAATCAGCGTTCACCTGTTCTTCACCTTTTCAGTGTTCCACAGTGAAACAGTAGGGTTGCAGGTCTAAGAACCATTCCATGACTCGATGGTTAGAATCCTTCCTTTGACTTATCCATACTGACGGTGAGTGGTTGGTGACAAGCGTGAACCTTCTCCCTAGAAGGTAGTATCATAGATGGACAATTTCTCCTTTGATGGCAATGGCCGCTAATTCAAACGTAGAGTAGTTCTTCTCGCGCAGGAAGAGTTTACGATTAGTGAATAGGATGTGTTGTTCTAATCCATCGCATATTTGCAACAAAACTGCTCCCAACCCTGTGAGAGAGGCATCAGTCTGTAACACAAATTCCTTCAAAAAAGTCTGCTACTCCACGAGGAGGCAATCTAACAAATAAACTACGAAAACAAGAAGCATTTTTGATTTAAGTGATGGATGCGACCTACACTGGTCTGAATGTAGATCAAGAAATACACCATTTTGTATGATATATGTACAATGTCTTGCATGTATATCACCATGTTCTATGTACACATGAGGTCATAACCAGGACATGTACATATTGGGATGATGATTACAGTTAGAAAGTTACTACAACTCGCATTCAAGGTTTTGATATCCCAATTCCATGCACAATGGTCATATGTGGCCAGATCCAGAAATGTGTCCACAGCCTGTAAGACATTGTAACACACATGTATATTTGACACATGACACTGAATCATTTTCAATTATCTTTTCCTCTTACCTAAGATATCGCACTGTTCACAAAACCTCACAAATGTCTTATTGGGTGATTTGAGTACCCATCCGCCCCCTTCTTTTCAGCCTTTCTTTTCGCTGCATCCAGCACATTTACATATCCATCCCAAACGGAGCAAGTAATCTATCTTGAACCTCTTGCTTCATTTGATCAGATGTAATTCACATACCACTTTTGTAACACATAAGTCTCTCAAACCACAACACAACACACGTATTTAGGACATCTCACTACATAGGCAGGTTACAAACATGACGTTCTCCAGATGATAGTCTATCCTTCATTTATTTTTTTAACTACTAGCCAACAATTACTGTAATCATAATCAAAACTTTCTTTTATGTCTCTCTTCCAATTGGCACCCGAATCGGTCAGCTGCTTCACGGAATATCTAACTTATACACAACACTTATTTCAGGTTATATATGTTCTCACGATCCCGACTAAAAATGGCGATCGGCAACAACACGGGTGACGTCATCACGTCACACACGTGATTTGTGTCACGTTTCTCCATTCATCGTAAACAAAGGAAGTATGCGCTCCCTTCGCAGCATGTCGGCAATCGCACCGTACTGCCAAAATACCGGGTATCGAACTTCGAAAATACAGGTGAGCGTAGAAAAATGCTAAGCGTTATACGTATAACTTATGCCACAGTCCAGTGACTTCATTGCGCAAAATGTTATGTAACAGCCCATAAATACCATGTGTTCTTACGGCAGCGGTGGGCAGGATTAATATATATATATATATATATATATATATATATATATATATATATATATATATATATATATATATACGTTATTGTTATTTTGACAAATGCTAAGCGTCACACGCCCTATGCATATAACAGTCCATTGTCAGGACCGGCGGGTGGAAGCTATGGAATTGCTGGCGGCATTAACCAATTCAGGGTAGCGCTCTAGTCCTCAACTAACATGGCGGCCTGCACTATAACTTCCGGCTCCGCCCCTTCTGCCGGTGCATTGTATCTGTTACCTCTTGCTACTTCGCTCGCACTCCTGTGCCTACTCTTGCGTATATTCTTGTGTTTACTACCGTTCTCTGCATCCCGGGCTTCCGGGATCCCTCTCATACGGTGTCTTGTGTTTTCTGTCCTTTCTTACTTATACGGTATCCTGCCG
This sequence comes from Ambystoma mexicanum, assembly GCF_040938575.1. Lineage (NCBI taxonomy): Eukaryota > Metazoa > Chordata > Amphibia > Caudata > Ambystomatidae > Ambystoma > Ambystoma mexicanum. The sequence goes on from NC_090934.1 coordinate 211,513,039, forward strand.
TTATACCGCTGCCCTGTTTCGGTTTGCTTGTACTCTCGCTATCTGCGCTTTCGTCCTCCTTGCTTGCATTCACGGCGCCTTGCCGGATAAACCCTGCAGCTTTCATTTTTCACACGCGAGAGGCAGTGTTTCTTTTGTCTTGTACACGAGCAGCTCTCGCGACTTCCATTTCCATACTTTACTTTGCACCCGCCGCCTGTCCGTTCTTACTTGACTTTAGCTTCCATTTCTTTCGGGGTTTGAGGTTTCTTAACCACAGGTTTTTTCTATTGCATTTCCTGTCAGCTCCAGTGCTTTTTTCCCTGAATTTCTGTTCATTCGATCCTTTCCGGTTCCTTCATCATTATTGAGCCCTTCTCATCTTGCAGCACTATAATCATTGCTGGACATTGGTCTTTGGAAGCTACTTTTCATTACCTCCGCAACACACCAGAACCAGGGTTTTTTTCTGCCTTCCGGCTTTTTCCCTGGGGCGAGGCTGGCCCCCCTGGGGGTCTCCCTGGGCAGTTTCTCATCTCTGTCACGGTGGCCTCTGGAGGGGCCAGACCTTATTTACACGAAAGAAAAGGTCGGAAACTAAAGGACAACCAACCCAAGGAAAGGAAGAAGGATAAAAAGAAGCCTGAAGCTGCACTTAAGGATAGCACCTCCGAGGATTCAGGTGAGGAGAAGGGGGAGTTTGAACCTGATCCTGACAGCATACAACGCCCAACTCACACAATGGCTTCGTTGGAGCAATACCAAGAACTGGTTGCTGTTATGCAGAATTTAACCGTGGAGGTTCAAGCCCTGAGAACAGAGAATATTGCACTCAGTCAACAGGTAGTTCTACGCCGGGATGATTATGGCGACTTGCCAACTATGCCACTCTCCTTCGGAAAGTACAGCGGGTACCCTGGAGGCCTCAAGGACTTTCTAGATGCATGTAAAGTGTACTTTGCCTTCAGGACCCATGCTTATGATACGGCCAGATCAAGGGTCGGTTTCATCATCTCTAACCTTTCCGGAAACGCATTATCCTGGGTCACACCGTTAGTTACTAATAATGACCCGTCCCTTAATGATTATGACCGTTTTGTTGAGCTGTTCAAGGAAAGGTTTGACAGACCTGAGGTGTTCTACTCCTCCTTGGAAGCCATTCTGGATGTTTGTCAGGGAAACACTGATCTTCAAACCTACGTTTCCCGCTTCTAGAGACTAGCAGCCAAGGCGGACTGGCCAGATTCGGCCCAACAGACCATTTTCAGACAAGGCCTTCATGACGAAATTAAGGATGAGCTTGCTAGAGTAGCCAGACCAGCTTCCTTCCGAGATTTGGTAACTTTGTCTCTCCAGATAGAATTCCGTCTACAGGAAAGGCGATAAGAAAGAAGACGACCCAGAGGAACCCCTCAGACTATAAGTCTCCCTTCCCCTTCTCCTCAAGCAAGACCCTCAGCCTTAGCAGAAGAACCCATGCAGATCGGAACCACCCGAGGTCCTCTGACTCCAGAAGAGCGAAGAAGACGAAGGGACACTGGATTGTGTATGTACTGTGGTTCTTCCAAACACTTACTGAGAGACTGCCCGGAGGTACCCCCTCGGCGGAAGGAAAACTTCAGCCCCCGCTCTGCTGCAAGGGAAGTGTCGGGGGACTTGACAAATACCCTTGCAACAACTCAAGAACCTTAGACAACACGGAAGAAAACAGTCTGATGTGGTTGTCTGAATCTGCTCCCACCAAGGTATTGGCCATGTTGGACTGCAGAGCAGCGGGCAATTTCATGGACCTTAGATGGGCCACGGAACACCAGGTGGCTACCAGACTCAAGTCAGCTCCTATACCAGTAGAGGGTGTAGACGGCAGGCCTTTATCATCTGGACCCATCACCTCAGAGACTTTCCCGCTGAAGATGGAGATGGGCCACCATGAAGAGATTATGGTATTTGATCAGATCAGAGCAGCTCATTTTCCTTTGGTTATAGGGATCCCGTGGTTAAGAAAACATAACCCGCACATCAACTGGACAGACAACAAGGTGAGCTTTGATTCACTGTTTTGTAAGACCAACTGTATGGACCTTTCCACTGCCCAAACTACCAATGCTAGATCGGAAGAAGGAAGACCAGCCCATAATCCCATGATCATTTCTTCTGTCCATCTTCAATATCAGGCGTTTTCTGAAGTGTTCATGGATGCTATACCCAAGATGCTGCCTCCGCATAGGGCAGAGGACTGCGGCATCGACTTGATACCAGAAGCCGTAGTTCCCTTTGGGCGCATGTATCCTTTATCGCTTTCGGAACGGAATGCCCTTCGGGACTACTTGAATGCAAATCTACAGAATGGCCTTATCCAAGAATCAAAGTCTTCCTGTGGAGCCTCTTTATTTTTTATCCCCAAAAAGGATTCAGCAGAGTTACGTCCTTGTATAGACTATCGAGGCTTGAATAAAGTTACCATCCGTGACAGATATTCCATGCCACTGATACGGGATATATTAGAAGCCGTACAAGGAGCGGTCTACTTCACGAAGCTCGACCTAAGAGGTGCCTATCACCTATTGCGTATAAGACAAGGAGACGAGTGGAAGACGGCATTGCGCACCCCATTTGGCCTATATGAATATAGAGTGATGCCGTTTGGCCTTGTAAACGCTCCAGCAGTATTCCAAAGATACATGGATAAGGTGTTTTCCGATATGTTGTTCATAACGGTGGTGGTTTACCTTGATGACATCTTGATATTTTCCAAGATATTTTCCAAGACACTTTCAGAGCACAGAAGACTCGTCGTGCAGGTGTTGCAGCGTCTTAAGTCCCATCAGCTACTGATCAAACCGGAAAAGTGACAATTTGAAGCTACATCAGTATCCTACTTAGGATTCATCCTATCCAAGGAGGGTATAGAGATGGATCCGATCAAGATCAAGGCTATCAGAAAGTGGAAGGAACCTACCAATATAAGGGAGCTACAGAGTTTCCTGGGTTTAGCAAACTTTTATCGAAGATTTATACCCAATTTCTCTAACACTGTGCTTCCACTCACTTCCCTGTTGAAGAAGGGCGTAAGGTTCGTCTTTGATGAGGAACCCAGAAGAGCCTTTATAACCCTCAAGGAATGCTTTTCTAAGGCACCCATATTGGTCCAGCCGGATCCGACTAAACCGTACATTTTGGAAACGGATGCTTCCTTAGGTGCAGTCGGGGCCATCCTACTACAGAAGTCAGAGGACGAGGTGGAACATCCTGTGGCCTATTACTCCAAGACCCTGACTACTAGTGAGCGCAACTATTCAGTACTTGAAAGGGAACTTTTGGCAATCAAGTTGGCATGTCAAGAGTGGCGTCATCTATTGCAAGGGCTGCTCACAGCTTTGACATCAGAACAGACCATCGTAACCTTCCGGTCTTACAACAAATGGAATGCACTAATGCACGCCACGTGGGCCTATTTTTTCCTGCAATATGACTTTGACATCACCTACATTCCAGGTACAGAAAATATGAAGGCGGATGCCTTGTCTCGCAGTCTAGGGCAAAGCGCCGGAACCTACATGGCATACAAATTGGTCTTCCCAGGACTCAGGATTGTTGCATCCACTCTCCCCTTTCTTCAAGATTTGATACCCCAATATCAAACAGGCTTAGATCTCCTTTCCTCTATCATCCAAGGTAAGGATGGGTTATATTATCATGGAGAAGCTTTGTTCATTCCCACCAAAAGACTTCAGACTCTAGTCCTGTCCTGGTGCCACGGCTCCCCTTTAACAGGACACCCAGGAGTCAGAAAGACTTACAACCTGCTACGCAGGGGCTTTTGGTGGCCTGCCCTTCGGAACGATGTTTGCCGGTATGTTTCTACCTGTTCGGTTTGTGCCTCCAACAAACATCGAACTGGAAGACCGCTAGGACTACTACAGCAACACTCCTTACCTGAACGCCCCTGGGAACATATTTCCACCGATTTTATTGTGGATCTTCCTCCTTCTGATGACATGACCGTAATCATGGTAACCGTCGATTCTTTCAGTAAGTTAGCTCACTTCTCCGCTTTCAAGCATGTTCCTTCAGCCTCAGAGGCAGCGGCAGTATTCCTCCGAGTTATAGTCCGCTTACATGGTTTGCCTCGGACAGTGGTTTCAGATCGAGGACCTCAATTTACTTCGAAATTCTGGGCTTCTCTTTGCCAGTCACTGGGGATTCACAGGGCTCTTTCTTCAGGTTACCATCCTCAGAGTAATGGACAAACCGAGAGATTGAATGCCAGTCTGGAACAGTATCTAAGGTGTTTTTGTAGCCCTCAGCAGGGGAATTGGTATCGCTTCCTTCCGCAAGCAGAGTTCGCCTACAACAATGCCCTTCATACATCTATCCAGATGAGTCATTTTTTTTGTACCTATGGGCATAATCCCCAACATTTGCCCTGGCTCAGTGCCCCTTCCACCAAGACTCCTGCTGTGGACGGAGTTCTGAAGGATTTACATGAATTACATGAACTTGCGCAGAAAGCGCACCTGGTCAGCCAACAAGCACAAAAGAGATGGGCAGACAAGGGTAGAAGCCCCAACCCTACGTGGCAGGTTGGACAATTGGTCTGGTTGTCTACCCGTTTCCTGCCTAGGTGGGTCCATTCTGGTAGGTTCTCCTCACGGTTCCTCGGGCCTTTCCCCATTGTGCAACGGATCAATCCTGTAGCCTTTAAGCTCAGACTCCCGGACTACCTCAAGAAGGTGCATCTGGTCTTCCATACCTCCTTACTCAAGGAATACAAGGAGGATCCTTTCCAAAGACCTGTCCACAGGGTACATGCTCAAGTTAACTCAGCACCTGAAGAATACGAAGTGGCCTATTTGGTTGATTCCCGGTACCGCCGGGGTAGGTTACAATACCTAGTGCATTGGAAGGGTTATCCGTTGGATGAGAGGTCCTGGGAAACGGTGAGCCATATTCATGCACCCCAATTGATAAGGAGATTTCACCACTTTCACCCGAGCAAACCTGGGGGACCACTGAGGAGAAGGGGGTATACTGTCAGGACCGGCGGGTGGAAGCTATAGAATTGCTGGCGGCATTAACCAATTCAGGGTAGCGCTCTAGTCCTCAACTAACATGGCGGCCTGCACTATAACCCCCGGCTCCGCCCCTTCTGCCGGTGCGTTGTATCTGTTACCTCTTGCTACTTCGCTCGCACTCCTGTGCCTACTATTGCGTATATTCTTGTGTTTACTACCGTTCTCTGCATCCCGGGCTTCCGGGATCCCTCTCATACGGTGTCTTGTGTTTTCTGTCCTTTCTTACTTATACGGTATCCTGCCGTTATACCGCTGCCCTGTTTCGGTTTGCTTGTACTCTCGCTATCTACGCTTTCGTCCTCCTTGCTTGCATTCACGGCGCCTTGCCGGATAAACCCTGCAGCTTTCATTTTTCACACTCGAGCGGCAGTGTTTCTTTTGTCTTGTACGCGAGCAGCTCTTGCGACTTCCATTTCCATACTTTACTTTGCACCCGGCGCCTGTCCGTTCCTACTTGACTTTGGCTTCCATTTCTTTCGGGGTTTGAGGTTTCTTAACCACAAGTTTTTTCTATTGCATTTCCTGTCAGCTCCAGTGCTTTTTCCCCTGAATTTCTGTTCATTTGATCCTTTCCGGTTCCTTCAACATTATTGAGCCCTTCTCATCTTGCAGCACTATAATCATTGCTGGACATTGGTCTTTGGAAGCTACTTTTCATTACCTCCGCAACACACCAGAACCAGGGTTTTTTCTGCCTTCTGGCTTTTTCACTGGGGCGAGGCTGGCCCCCCTGGGGGTCTCCCTGGGCAGTTTCTCATCTCTGTCACGGTGGCCTCTGGAGGTGCCAGACCTTATTTACACAAAAGAAAAGGTCGGAAACTAAAGGACAACCAACCCAGGGAAAGGAAGAAGGATAAAAAGAAGCCTGAAGCTGCACTTAACTTAAGGATAGCACCTCTGAGGATTCAGGTGAGGAGAAGGGGGAGTTTGAACCTGATCCTGACATTCATAGACTGCATTGCGTGCCATTTTTTGCTGACTATAAAACTCCTGACCTAATATTTGTCCTTTAGGCAGCGGTGGGCAGGACTACTATAAAAACACCTCTGTCACTTTGACTCAGCGTGTCAACAAACAGTTCCCCATATTGGTACCTCCATTCTGTTCTGGAACATGACACCACCTATAACAATAAGGCAGCGCAGCTTAGCAAAATGTATTTTTCAGCTAAACTAACATGCACATTGGATGTTCTAATATGTCACATCCTAATGTCGGATAATTGACCATTCAACTGTAATTTAATATTTATGTCTTAAAACAGACCTATTACCGCCACAAGGGATTGGTCAAATCGTTTCACCAGATAGAGGGACTGCTATTGGAATCAACCTAAAAGACACAAATGATAACAGTAGAAACCTTATAAGTACGCCTTAAGAGCAATAGTTGTCTATGACAGTGAACTATTTTCCTAAATATGTGCTCTTCTCTTCTTGGAACATGCATATACATTTTTCTTTCATTTTCTTTCTCATTTCTCTCGTAGCAACATACAACACAACTGTTGGAAATACACCTACATTTACAACACAACTGTTGGAAATATACCTAATTTACACAAATGACTAATACATACAATTAGCCATCCAAAAGCCCTGATGAACTGTCTTATGTGTGACGGGGAAACACGTGTCGGAAAAGGGATTGGCACAAGAAATTAATTTGGACACCTAAGAGAATAAGTGCTCCAAACTACATTTGGAAAAGTGTTTGATTGATTTAAGAAAGTAATTTGGAAACCTTAGAAAAAAGTGTCACAAACTCCAATCTCTTCATCCACTGTGGAGTGTTTTCCTTTTTTTCTTTCTTTTTCTTTCTTTTTTGACTTTTTGAGCTTTGGACTCAAACTATGCATTATATTTTGGAATTAGTTCTTTGAATGACACTCAACAACCATCCAAAGTGAGTCAACTTATGAATAAAAATTGTTGGATTGAAATGAGAAAAGTCTTTCTTTGAGTGATATGTAATTACCTATGGTTTTTCAAGTGAGCGCAAGAACTACAGGGTCCATCATTTTCTTTTCTTTTCTCTTTAGTGTTCCTACCTGTACAGTCTCAGGCCAGGTCCCTGATCTTGCAGCCCCTTGGCTAAAATACACACACCAAATCAATTCGGAGAAGCGCCTTGAAATCCGGTTAGACTGATGTGCCCATTTTTTTACAATAAACGTCTACTACTGTTGGGATGGGGTTCTGACACAAGGTTTGTTTTAGGTTGTTGTAACATGCATCGTCCTCATCAGTCCAATGAATCTTCTGGGTTTCGGAATTCCTGAGTCTGTCTGTTAATTTGGCTGTTCTATCTGAAAGATGTGGGATAAACCTACGATAATAACCAATCAATCCTAGGAATGCCCTGAGGTCTCTCTTGGTCTTGTGAGTGGGGGCATCGAGCACGGCTTTCATTGTTTCTTGTTGGGGCTGGACACTGCCATTCCCTACAATGAAGCCTAGGTATTTCATTTCTGATTGAGCCAGCCTAAATTTGGATGGATTTGCAGTTAAGCCAGCCTCTCTGAGGGTTACCATAATATTAGAAAGATGAAAAAGATGGTCTTCCCAAGTTTTACTATAAATGACTATGTCATCAATATCGGCCCCACAGAAATCGGAATAGGGCTGTAATATCCTGACTATGAGTCGTTGCATAGTGGCTGGGGCCCTGTGCAGGCTAAAAGAGAAAACTTTGATTTGAAATAGTCACAGGGGTGTCGAGAAAGCTGGCTTTTCCTAATCAGGTCCATGTACTGGGACCTGCAAATATCCCTTGGTTAAATCTAGGGTTGATAGGAATGTGGCGTTTCCAAGTTTATCTATTAACTCATTGATGCGTGGCATATGATGGGCATTGAAGGTGGATATGGTGTTAATGTGCCTGAAGTCTATGCAAAACCTCCAAGAATTATCGGGTTTAGTTACCAACACAATAGGGGAGGACTATGGACTTGAAGAGGGCTCAATAATGTTTGCCTTCCACAAGGTTATATGTTGGATTCCCAGATGGAGCGGAACTAGCAACTCTACGCAAATTGCTTTGTCTAAGCGGGTCGACCTCTGGGACTGGCTAGAAAACTATGAGCACTTGAGCAAACTTAAAAAATACCAGTTTGCACATTATATGCTATATTCATTCAAGAACATCCAGAACTATTTGAATATGTGCCCTTCCAGTAAACTTAGACATTTTCTTCTTCTATTGAGAATAGATCATCTACCGGTCCTTGCTAACAAAGGATGCTATAACCAACTGACCCCATGAGATAGATTCTGCCGGGTGTGCAAAAACACCCAAATCACTGAAACAGCTAAACATGTATTGTCTGCATGTCCCCTCATGCTAAAAGTATACTGTTTGTACTATGGTAATCATGTTCATGATCAGTGGAGAAACTTTGCTGAAAATGTTGGGGGGGGGACATGACCTCTGAAGAAAAGGTGCCCCATTCAAATGAATGAGGACAAAATAGTGTGCCATGAAAGTTGGAGGGGGACAAACATCCCCATCTCCCCCTAGAATTACGCCCATGTTCATGATCTGGAATCCATTGAGGAACCTATTTGTTGGTATTATTGTGTGAACTCAAATAGCCTAAAAGTACATATGCCAATGTATAATATATGGCTCAGGATTGAAACACTGTAGGGTATCTCCATTTAAGATCCAAGCAACTGCTCACAGCGGTTTATCTGTATTCTTGTTTTTATTTTAATTATCATTTAGCATTTATTATTTCTTAAACAATTGTTTTATACATTTTTGGAGTAACACCACTCTAGTCAATCACACTCGTATTGCTTTATTTAACATTTTTCCTCAGATAAATATGTGATCATTTATGGTTTTTAGTTTTATGTGTTTTACATTTTTCTAGAATTATGCTATTTGTATCTTTTTTGTTTTCATTTTATATAATCATGTGAAAAGTTAAACTGTAACACATTATTAAATAAATTAAATGTTTGCCTTCAGCATTTTTTCACTTCCTCAACCACTATTTGTTTTGGTGCTTCTGGGAGTCTATATGGTTTCAAATGGACAACCTTTCCCTTTGGGGTTCTGATATAATGATAAGTACCATGGACTCTCCCTGGTTTCTCGCAGAATACATCAGGGAATGCCATAATAAGGTCTATCAAATCTTCTTGTTTTTGTTTGGATATTTCTTGGGGAATAAGTTCAGAGTTGTCTATCTTCTCGGGTAAAAAACAAGACAATATCGAGGAGGTGGTGGCAGAAGGATTTTGTTTCCACTCCTTTAGGAGATTTACATGTTAACGGTGGGCCTTTTGTTTTCTATCAGGTTGGGCTATTTTATAGGTACAGGTTCCTGTTTGCTCTAGCACCTCTTATGGCCCATGCCACTTTGGGATAAGGTAGGTAAGAGGACTAATACCTTCTGACCTACTGAGAACTATCTCAAATGTACCCTCTTGTCATAAGTTAGGCTTGAGCTTTATCCATGTGAGTGTGAACTAGACTCCGGATGAGTTTCATGTGTTCTCGCAATTGGATAGCTGTCTGTGAGAGGAGAATAGGTGCCTCTTCTCTCTCTTCCCAGGTCTCCCGGAGCATGTCTAAGACATCTCTTGGTTCTCTACCGTAAGGTAATTCAAAAGGGGAGAATCCGGTGGATGCCTCAGGGTTCTTTATTACTGCAAATAGGACCCAGGAGTTCATGCGATCCCAGTCCTTCCCATCTTCATCTACCAATTTTTCCAAATAATTTTAAGGGTTTTGTTAAATCTCTGTAGCAATCCGTCCCAAAGGGGTGGTAAAATGAGGTTCTTAAGATGGCAATGTGTAGTAATTCCTTGACTTCACCCATAAGTTTGCTCATGAAATTGGATCCCTGAGCCGTTAGAATTTCCTTGGGGGAAACCAACCCTAGAAAAGAATGGCAGTAGGTATTTTAAAATGTGTTGGGTTGGAGGCCATCAGGAGGCGAGCAGATGTGTGCAGCTTAGGCGTAAAGCTCCCCATCCACTGGGTCGAAAAAGGGACCCCTATTAGATCCCCCTGGAGTGACTCCACCAGAGCATGCCGCAGGGGAACTCCTGGTGCACACCCAGACGAAGTTGTGAGAAAATCCTCCTGCTCCGAAGTGAAATATTGCTGTAAATGACCGACTTGGAGGAGGGTGCCTGCCTTGCGGCCACAGGCCGACGGTCCCAGTAGGTGGTTTGGATCCGTGGTGTGGTCAGAGGCTATTGGCCCAGGACCAGCCCTGAACACCTGGTGAAGTGCACGCCACCACTGTGGAGACTGGTTCTCCCCCCGGAGGAGGTCCAGATGAACTCGGGGGGGGGGGGGATGTGGTGCCCCCAACCTGCTGAACCACGACGAAGAGGAGGAATGAGGGCCGCGGGGCCGCTGAGGTTGGTGACTTTGCCTCCCACTCCCCTCCCACCGGACTGAGATAGAGGACCCTGGGGGAAACTTTTGGAGTTTTGAAGAACCCTCCATGAAGTTACGAAGCCCATCTTTGAGGATGACACCCTTAACGAAACTAAAAAATAGAGGGCATACACAGGGATAGCGGCTCAGCAGTGGTCCCTAGGCCAGTCTTTGCCCGATTCCACTGTTACCTGGACAAGCACAGGATTCTGGAGAAAGCAAGGAAGCTGGGCCCAGTGATGTACGGCAACTCCAGAGTGATAATTTTCCAAGACCGATCTGTTATAATCTGGAAGTGGTGCTGCAGTGCTCGCGTGGCTCCCAGAATGTTGAGTGATTGTTGGAGCGTGAGGCATGATGTGCGGGTGTTCTTGGATTGGCAGTTGGAGACCGTACCTGCCGGGTGGGATGCTGCTAGTGTTTCCTCCATGGTTCTGACCTGCGCAGTATCTAGCATAATAAAGATACATGAACTATACTAGCTGTACGAGCGGTCATTGCAGCTACCTGAACACTTCACTACACTGGCGAGAAGGATTCAGCGCCGCCGCGGAGGGGGCTGCAGAACAGACGAGGACACTGCCCTCCAGGTATGTCATCCCACCCGGCGGGGCCAGCGACTTGGATCTGGAGTGATGGTCCAAGGGAGGACGGCTGGCCAGGTGACCCGATCCATATCTTTGTAGCCGGGGTCAAGAGCAAACTGGTCCCGGGGTCCAGTGTCGGATTCGTGGTGCGAGCTTACAGCGTCGAATATGTCCAACGCGGCACCAGGTCTGACAGAGGGAGGTTGAGAATGCCCAAGGGCAATGGAAAATGCTCAGCGGATTCTGAGAGAGGATGCCCAGGGCGCATGTACACAGCTCGAACGCAACGTGCAGGGTGCTGAGTTGGAACGCAGCGCAGCACAACCGGAACGCGGCATACATGATGTTGACTTGGGCCGCAGCTTGGTACAGCTGGAACGTAATGGGCATAATGTCGATTTGGAACGCAGTGAGAACTCCTAATGACCGGACTAACTGCATGGGAGTCAATGGAGGCATTTCTTGGTGAGAGCGCGGAAAAAGATGTGGCGATAAAGAGGAAGTTCTCGGGTGGAAATGGCTCTGCTATGTGTCAAGGGAAGAAGGCATATTTTCATAGAGGTTCCGTCTGCGATCAGGATGGGTGTCTGCACAAACTTTTTGCGACGGTTGTGATGTCCTTCTTCGAACACTGATGGAATTTGATCAGGCGCTGTTTGATTTCTACATAACGATAAACAACCTCACGTTGGCGGAGGATTAACTTTGAGGTTGTTGATTGAGGCCAGTATGTAAGTCGTCATTGATTGTATATTGTGGCCTCGGGTGTGGGGGGTGTGAAATGTGTTAGGAAATTATCTTTTTCTTTGCAGGGGATTTGGTTTGTGGTTGCCGGTTACCGACTTCAATACATGGTTTGGGCTTTTCTGTAACTAGGCAATGGACAGACTCGAGGGACCTGGGTGGAGTATTGGACATTATGATGACCAGGTTTCATTTTGCTGCTCGGATAGACTTGAGGGTGGTGAGGTTTCCTCAAATACTCCTGTGCTTCCTGTCTATTGATGTTATGGAGTTAATTGGCATTTGGGTTAATAGTGAATGTGTTCTCGTTAAGTATGCTTGAGCTGTTGTGTGGTGTTATAGTTGCATGTGGTTAGGTGGTTTATGCCTACGCGCATTGAAGTGGTGCATGTGGAGTATCATGCACGAGTGAGTGGGCGTCATAGCACTGAATGCCGCGTGGGTTCAGCAAATGGGTATGCCTACGCGCATTGAGGTGGTGCATGTGGAGTATCGTGCATGAGTGAGTGGGCGTCGTAGCACTGAATGCCGGGTGGGTTCAGTAAACGGGTATGCCTACGTGCATTGAGGTGGTGCATGTGGAGTATCATGCATGAGTGAGTGGGCATTGTGCACTGAATGCCGGGTGGGCTCAGCAAATGAGTATGATGTTTCTGTTTTAGCAGTGTTTATTTTCTGTAAGTTGGCCTAGTTCGGTAGGCATGTTGGCCGTGTTGGGTCGTCAGCGGCCTTGAGGCTTTTCCTTTAGTGTTGGTAGCGGGTTTTGTTGTTGAGAGTGGTGTTGCTGATCATAGATGGCCGGGTGGGTTTATGGGTTCATAGATGGCCGGGTGGGTCTATGGGTTTTCTAGTGTATGTTTTTTGTGCACTGGGGTATTGTTGAGCTCCCCTGAGTCCTTGCAGGATCCGGCCGGGTCCTGTGAGTTGAGTTGGGGTTATTGTCAGGGATGGTTTGGTGTGCTGTAGGATTATTACAGTTGGCAATGGGTAGGGGCCATGTGGTGTAGGTGACTGGTGGTAACGCAGAGAATCGTTACTCGGATTTGTTGGTCGTGGTGTGACTGTTTTTGGAAAAGGTCATTTGTTGGTGTTGGTGTAAGGATGGGTTATGTGGAGTGTGTATGGGCTGTGTTCATGTGGATGTGCTGTGTATGTATTTGGAAAATGGGTTTGGCCATGTTGGTTTCAGCAGGGTTTCCTGTTGGGGGATTTGGTGTTGTCGGAACCTCTGGGAAGATGTGCCTGTTGTTTGCTCATGGTGAGCTGGGATTACGCTCGGGCGTGGCAGGCCTGAGGCCCTGAATGGCAGCTCAGGGCGGAAGGGGTTTTGTGCACTTAGGGTTGTGGTTGGTTAGTTGTGTGTAACTGTTGGATTGATTGGGTGTGGCGGTCCCGAGGGGCAGCTCAGGACTGGTCGATGTGTGTTTTTTTTATTTCAGTCCTCGAAGGAAACTGGTTTCCATTAGGTTGGTAGGGTAGCGATGGATGTGTGTTCAAACATTGCTGTAGGTTTTGAACGGGGTTTAGGTGTACTGTAGTTTGGTAGTTCTGGTCTTTTTCTAGATGTCAGTAGGCATTGTGGTCAGCGGAGAAATGTTGTGTTACATGGTTAGGTTAAGAGGGAGTTGGTGAGGTTCAGGTGACTTTTAGGGTCACTTCTTTGTGTTTGTATCCTGCGGTAATAGTTGGGTTTTTGTTCATGGCATGGTGGCCACACGTTCATGCACATTTTTCCTGTTTCTAAATCTTCGGAGGGCGAATTGTTATAATATGGAAGTGGTTCTGGAGTGCTTGCGTGGTTCCCGGAATGTTGAGTAATTGTTGGAGCGTGAGGGATGACGTACGGGTGTTCTTGGATTGGCAGTTGGAGATCGTATACCTGCCGCGTGGGATGCTGCCAGTGTTTCCTCCATGGTTCTGACCTACGCAGTATCTAGCATAATAAAGATACTCAAACTATACTAGCTGTACGAGTGGTCATTGCAGCTACCTGAACACGTCACAATCCTCCCTTACAATGGCCAGGAGACGACTGTGCTCACCCCTTACGAAGTGGCTGAATAAGAAGGGAGTCCTTTACAAGTGGGGATACCCGTTTTCTATCGCTTTCGAAGTGGACAGGGACAAATAGGAACTGTCCACGAGGAGGAGATACGCAGGGCCATGGGGGCGTTACTTGGAGACTCTGGAGCCCCTCAGGACTCCAATGAGAAAGAGGCTGATGAGGGTCAATGGCATATCAAGGGACCTAAGAGTCGATGAATCCCGGTATCCCGGAAGTGCAGGAAGTTGAACGAATCCCCGGCCGCCGAGACCTGAATGAAGCTTGTGTTGTATCTTTTCCTTATGTAACTGACGCTGGGAGAAGAGAGGGCACTTTTAGAGGGGACAGGCGTGGCGGAATTTGAGGGGTAACTATGGTAAGACAAATGGCCGCCGGGCACCTAGAGATAAAGTGGACCCAGCGAGGACAGTAGATGTTATTTGTTGTTAATAAGGTGCAGGGGGAGTGGCGCTCTGAAGGAAAGCGGTTTGTGGGGTGGGGACCCGAGTGACTGGGTCCTGTTGGTGGTTCGGTGTCAACCTAGTGATGGCAACTGGGGAGAACTGGGTGCCGGTTGGGGTGGGGTAGAGGGAAGGGACGGGGGAGGAGCCTGGTACAAGTTCTCCTATGACAAAGTTAGAATTGGTATGCAAAGGCTTGCCAGGCGGCAGAAAGGAGGAGTTTGAAGTGGGGTAACATGATGGCAACCTCAGGGAAAAGGTCCAAGGGAGCCGACTGAGGATTGGCACACTTAACGTCAAGGGGCTGAACTCTCCAACAAAGAGATCTCTGGTTGCAAGAGAATTTTGGAGCATTGAGCTGGATGTCATGTTTCTCCAGGAGATGACATTTTGTAAGGGTAAGGAACGTAGGTTTCCTGGTGGCATGGCCAGTCAAGTATATTGGGGCTGTGGTCCTGTGAGAAAAGCAGGGGTGGGTACCCTATTCAGCAAACCACTAAGTTTGAGGTGACCAAGATCTGGTTGGATGTGGAGGGCAGGGCTTGATGGTCTCTGGTACCATTAGAAAGGTGCGATTTTGTTTGCCACGATCTATGCACCCAACCAGGATCAATTGAGATTCCTGAAAAATATCCTTCTGAAAATACTGGTTGAGAGTGCAGGTCACCTCATCGTTGGAGGTGACTTTGATATATGGGCTGACATGAACTTGGACAAACAGGAGTTGCATGACAGGGAACAGGACTTGCTGAAACCGGGCTATGGGGCGGTCCAGGAGACTCTGGAATTGTATGGGTTACGGAATATGTGGCGCCACTTTCACCCACAGGAGAGGGGATATACCTTTTACTCGCCCCCCCACGGATCCTTTACTAGGACATATTATGTAGATGCCTCAAGGGATCTTTTGGAGGAGGCACAGAATTTAGAGATTCTCCCGATCACCTGGTCAGATCATGATATGGTTGCGTTAGATCTGGACTGGTCGGGTATGCACCCTAAGAGCACTAGATGGAGATGCAACAAGTCCCTATTCCACCAGGAGATGGCTAAGGAAATTGAGGAATTTTTCATTATAAACCACACAGACGAGGTGGACATGAGAGTGGTATGGGCGGCGGGGAAAGCGACCTGGTGGGGGTTCTGATTCGGTAAGGCGTGCAGAAAAAAAGGGAGCGGGCACTTATTAAGAATAGGCTCAGGGAAAAGATAAAATACCTGGATAAACAGGCGCATAGGCCAGGGCCGGGGAGGGCAGAGCGTATTAAGGAAGCCATGGGGAAGAGGGAGGAGCTACGGCCTCTCGGGGAAGGGATGATAATACACAATTTTCAATTTCTTAAACAGAAATAATTTTATGAGAAGGGGGATAAGACCGATGCACTCCTGGCAGCTAGGATGAGAGGGCAGCGAGCAGAAAGGTGGGTTGCTGGAATTGAGGGGATTGGGGAAAGATACAAGTCCTCAACAGATGGGATTCAGGAGGCCTTTGCCTCTTTCTACGAGACTCTAAACAACTCTGAGTGTATGCCGGGAGAGGGTGGGATTGAAGGGTACCTGGTGGACACTCCCTTGCCCAGACTGACAGAGGTGTAGTCGACAATACTGGATGTCCACATAATGGCCGAAGAGATTAGGACAGCGGTGAGGAGACTGCCGATGGGGAAAGCCCCAGGGGATGATGGGTACACCGCAGGATTCTACAAATCCTTTCTCAATGTATTGTTACCATTTATGACGGAGCTCTTCAACGACATAATGAACACGATTAAAGTCTGAGAGTCATACTCAAGGGCACTCATCATGGTGATACCCAAGGAGGGGAGAGATCCCAAGAATTGTGTTGCATTCCGCCCTATCTTCCTTCTTATTTATTTTTTTACTTTGTTTATTAAATGGTCATGTTACCAGCCACATGATACAGCATTGTAAACATACAGTTGTTCAACAATTCGGTCAATTTAACAACATCTGAAAAATTTCCAATAGCAAAGCAAGGGTTCAAGAGCTGTCATTATCAGATACCATTCCACATAAATACCATCTGAACGGAGCCCAGATGTCCTTTGGGTGACATGTCGTAGACACAGATAGAACAAATTGTACTTCACAGTCATTTACATGTGTTAGTTCACGAAGAAAATCGTCTAACTTAGGTGCATGTTTAGACTTCCAGTACTTTAAAATACATTTCTTACCCACAGAGAAAACCAATTAAACAATCTTTTCATATTCTCAGACGATTTACCAATATCCTTGAATAGGTAGTTGAGGGGAGCAAGAGAGGATGGGATATGAGTTATATCTTCTATGGCCTCAGCCACGCGGCCTCAGAACACCGTGATCGAGGGGCATGCCCAGTACATGTGGAAAGCATCAGCCTGTGGACTACCACATTTCAAATATTCACCGGTACAGTTTGTCATTAATTTAGCCATTCTGGCAGGGGTGTAGTGTAATTGGTCCAGGACCTTAAACTGAATCGACACTACCCAGAGTTCAGGGATATTGTTTTGGTTAGTTGATAATATTTGTGCCATTTATCATCCCCTAGCATGGTGCCCACGCATGTCTCCCAGGTTGATTTAATTGAGTTTTAAGAGGGGATATGGGGTTGTATTAGGCCATACAGTTTGGACACCCCGTTTCTCATACCATCACTGGCCATGGTGGCTCTTATGCATTCATGTGTGGCTGGTTCCTTCAGGAATGCTGGCCATCTTTTACTAAATGCAGCTCTCATTCGATGATATTGCAAAAGTTTCAACTGTCCAGCCCCGATTGTGTTTACAAAATCACTTTGAGTAACATACTCTCCCTCCAGGCACATGTCACCTATTTTCATCTGCTTAGCAGGTTCCCAAGTTTTCTGAAGAGCCTCATGAAACCTGGGGGAGATTCAGGAGAAGCACTATAGTGGGGCTTCTTTGTCATAGGGCATCTCAACATTGATTTTCCCAATTTGTTTTGCCCATGCACCAACAGTGGTACTGACTGGGTCAAATGCACAGGAGTCTCTGTGTTATGTAATAAATATTCCTGAACTTAGGTCAGTGGGGGGTGCAGCATACCTTTCTAACGGTACGTGTGTGGCTGTATCCTCAGGGTTACACCAATGTCTTGCAAATTGGGCTTGTGAAGCTAAGTAGGTTCAAAAATCGGGTGCCGGTAGGTCACCACTTGTGTATGATTCTGCTAATTTATTCCAGCTCATCTTTGCCACCCCAGGTCCCCAGACATATGTGTTGAAGAAGGCTCTTCCTGGCCACAAGGGGATATTAAGAAGTATAGCAGTTTCAGAAGGACCACCATTTTCAAAATGCCACCCGCCCATAAAGGGAGGTAGGGAGTCTTGCTCAAAACCGCAGCTTAGTAGATAACAGTTGCAAGTAGGCTTTGTAATTGTCCGCATACCACATTTGTCACTCTATTGATACCATTATACCTAAATAACGAAAGTGAATGGAAGCCCATTTAAACCAACCGATGTTGGATGGATATGTGGTATTGGGTGTGATAGGGAACAACTCAGATTTTGAATCACTTATTTTGTAACCGGAGTAGCGGGTAAATTCACGAATAGCTTTCATTATAGGTTCAAGATTGTGTTCTGGGTCGGGGACATATAAAGGGTGTCGTCGGCATACAAAGATATTATTTGTGCGGACCCGCTGATTCGGATCCCCCTGTGTCCATGAACCTGCCTAACAAAGGTGGCCATGGGCTCAATGGTGCGGGCGAAAAGTATTGGGGAGAAGGGGCAACCCTGCCTGGTGCCTCTACCGAGGAGGAACATCTCTGACACTGTTCAGTTTGTGAGGACTCTAGTCCCTGGGTTAGAATATATGAGTCCAACACATCTAAGAAAGTAAGGGCCAATCACAAAACAGCTCGGCACCTTGAACAAATATTTCCAAGATACAGAGCCAAATGCCTTCTCAGCGTCCAGGGCGGCTACCACTGCTCTCGCATCTGGACTCACCTGAGCCATCAGCCCAAACAATCGTCAGAGATTCAATGCAGTTGATCTTGTGGGGATAAAACCAGATTTATTCGGATGCATTAACTGGGACCTACTGGGGAGGAGCCTCATTGCCAGGATCTTCGCGAATACTTTAGCATCTGTGTTAATCAATGACAAAGATCTATAGGAGGCCATATTATCTGGGGGTTGATGTGGTTTTAATAACACTGTAATAATAGCTTCACGCATCAACTCCGGGAGCGTGCTTCGCTCCATCGCTTCCTGCCATACACCCAATAGGATAGCTGCCAATTCCGGGTGGAAATCCTTGTATAACTCGATTCCCAGGCCATCCGAACAAGGCGCTTTCACAGATGTCAGCGACTGAATGGCACTAACAATTTCCTCTTGTGTTATAGGTTGTTCTAGAGTGAGACTAGCTTCAGGCAAGATCTTGGGAAGATACTGTTTATTTAAATATCCCGAGAGTTTGTCTGCTGTGACCTCGTCACGGTTGGAGTACAGTGTGAAATAAAATTGCGTAAATGCATTTTTTATGCCTTTTTTCTTGGGTCACCATTGAACCGTTCGTATCTTGAATCCCTGCAATGGGGTTACGATAATTCTCGGTTCTTAATAGATTGGCCAGTGATCTGCCAGCTTTATCTCCCTCACCAAATCTATGTGCTCTGGGGTGGCCATATATACAGCTTCCCTATCTGCTCATTTGTAAAACTGACCTAATAACTCTTGGATGCTTGCAAGGGTCTCCTCCTCATGTGTTGTACTATATTTCTTCTCATTATTTCTGAGTCAGGATTCAATGTGCCCCAGCTCTTTTCTGATGTTTTTAAGTGAACCAACGGTTTTAGCCATGAGGATACCCCTGATCCACACCTTGAAGGTGGAGAGACACTGACAGACCCACCATTGAAGGCAAAAAACTCTGCAGTTTCGGTATGGAGGGCCTGATTGACGCAGGGGTCTTTAAGGATTGCAGAGGCATCCTCCACCTTGGTGTTTGTGGGGATGGGGGGAGTCATACAATTTGAGCCTTAACGAGCCCGGGGAATGGGTGGACAATGTACGAGGGAGAATATCACAGCCCTGTACCATGTTAGCGATCGAGTTGGATAATATCCAATAATCAATACGGGACTGTGGAATAGTACGTGAACTCCTTATCGTATGGGTGAAGTGTTCTCCAGACATCAATGAGGGCCAATTGTAAAAGGGTTTGTTGTAATGTGTTAGCTGCTTTAGTAAGCAGCCGTGGAGCATCCGAAGAACGATCCAGCTGTGTATCAAGGATGGTATTAAAGTCACCTCCCCAAATTACTCAGGTCTCATCTAATGGAATAAGCATATCCCCAATTGTCTGATAGAATTCCGGGTCATCAAGATTAGGGGGGTCATTCCGAGGTTGGAGGTAAGGGATTACCGGCGCCTGTAAGGGCACCGATGGCGGTAATCCCTTACCTCCGTATTCCGAGTTCCCTTTGCAGGTCCCTCTTTACCTCCTGCTTTTAGCAGGAGTAAATTACGGGACCCGCAAAGTGACCTTGGAGTAAATTACGGCACCGTAATTTACGGTGGCGTAATTACCTCCTTCCCATTCCCATTGAGCCCTATGGGGCAGAAATGGGGATGGGGAAGGGCTATGGTGAATGGGGAATTACCGGTCCATCCAACCTTGGAATGGACCGGAAATTACTCCATTCACCATGCCGGTATTCCATGGAGTAAATAGCTCCATGGTTGCCAACCATGGAGCTATTTACTCCATGGTGTAGTCCTAACTCGGAATGAGGGCCACGGTCCGTTAGTGTTTACCAATATCGTTGGGTGCCCAGATATTTCACCCCACACGAGAACATAACATCCCAGAGGGTCAATCTGGCTTCTTGTAAAACGAAACCCTAATGAGGGATGGATAAGTGTAAGGACACCCATGGCTTGTGTGGAATATTCTGTATAATATCACAGTGGGCCCCAATTAGTAGCAAACGCATCATTCACTTTCTGACGAGCATGTGTTTCTTGCAACGTCAGGATCTGTAGACCATGTCTCGCCACATACGTACTAACTTTCCTAGCCTTACCCGGGTTATTAAAGCCACGAACATTCCAGGTCAGCAGCTTAATTTGTAGTCCTTTGCCTACGGGACCCCTAGATGCCATTTACATTGAACTTTCCCACCAATTTCAGTGTGTGCTCATTTGTGCTCCATGCCTTTCTTTGTAATATGACCATTATTTTCAAAACATTTAACTTCCCCAAATCCCCCAACTCCGACCCTCCCTTCCCACCCGCATTTCTTACCAACAACCCTTCTGGGGGTGCTGTTCACACCACAGCCCCCGAGTAGCCATCCAGGCCTGTCATCCTCTGATACATATTCAATTATTAGCTGTGTAATGCCAGGACATCCCCCACCACCCGCACCTTCAACCCCAACTAGACGAGGTATCCCCCATAACACCTGGAACGGTCCCAAGGTGCGTATGCTGCAGCAACCATGTCCGCTGCAACTGCATGCCACCGTCTGGGCAATTCTAACCCACATATATGTTGGTGCCAACTAATTATTCTATCTTACAGTAAACCTAAAGGATATTACAGCGCAAATGTTTCAGTTTGCAGAGTCGCTCCTATCGTCTTCAGGTCTTGGGGCCTCATTACACGGACGGCGGTGGACCAAGGTGCTATTCCAAGGTTGGTGGGGCGGTAATTCCCCCTTCCCCCATTGCCCTTCCCCATTCCCATTTTTGCCCCATAGGGCAGTGTAGGGAGAATTCTCTCTTTAGGCTGAATTTCCTAACCTAGTGAGTCCCCCAGCAGCTTTGCTGGATTTCTGGAGTTTTTTTTTCCTCCTGCCAAGAGTGAGACTCTTTTCCTCCCACTCTTGGACATGATTAATGGTATTCCTTTGACTGGTAATGTGTTTTATGGGCTATGGGGTCCTTTACTCCATAGGGTCTCATGTGTTTTACCTATGTGTGTTACACAGCACCCTCCGTGCAGTAACACAGGGGTGTCATAGTGACACCCCACCATAGTCTCCATACCCTGGGACTGACTACTGTCTCCCAGGGCATGTAAAGTCACCATTGGCTTTACTAGTCCCAAATTATTAACAGAAACCAGTACAAACCATCATATTGTGGACGTACTGGTCAGGGCAATTCGATTGCCCCGGGGTCTGTTAGTCGAGGGGGCACGTCTCCGTCCCCCCTGATCGAGTTTTGGCTGGTGGCAGTGGAAACTACTTTTTATATTCGACCGCAAATATTTTCCTATGGGATTTTCCCATTGTTCGAGGCTACCAACTTTAATTATTTAATTCTCATATCCTCGAACATACCGCCGGTTTATTTAATTAATATTCATTCTCTGGTTGGTATTTTTTGCCAAGTCTCGATTCTAAAATGGCGTTTGTGTTCTCTTCTGTGACTCCAACCCAAGTCGAGCCCTTTGTTCCACTTTTTGGCAGGCTTCTCCACAGAAGCCTCCAAAAGTGGTGCCACTCTGTCTGGGTACCACAGGCGGTGTGGGAGGGGGTTTAGGCACCCTGGACTGAGTTACCGTGGTAACTCAAGTTGCACTCTTGTGTGATTGGCCCAAGTGATGAGCCGGCCGGCTCACCACTTAGCATGTTTGAGTGACAGCTAGGCTGAGTGAATGGGGGTTTTCTGCATAAAAGCAGGGCTTTGGGGACTGGAACTTCAGAAGTCGCCACAGGACCTGAGAATCCGACGAGGGAGAAGCTGAGCCGACCTACCACGACGACACCACCGGTGGAGCCCTGCAGAACCGACACACCACTTCCCGACGACAGAGAAGATCTCCCCGGCTGGAGAGGCTTCTTCCCCTGACTGGTGGGCACAACCAGTTTTCCTTTCTTTCTTCGCAACCCAGCCCGGTTTGTGGTCGAACTGGCCGTGCCAAGCACCCCGGCAGCCGGATAGCCACTCACCACTGAACCGCGAATCTCCGGACCGCTCCTTGTACCTGAGAAACTCTGCGGCTGGTTTCTTCCCTGGCAGTGCAACGGACTCCTGTCTTCCTCCACGACGAGATCCTCTCTTCCCCCAGACGAAGCACCGACTTGCACCCGCTGCCAGGAACAACTGCCCCCGCTGGAGCGTTCTCACCACTTTAAGGCACCATGTCCGCCAGGCATCCCTTTCTAAAGATTGCTACAAGGTAATAATAACTCCTTAACTTTCTGGACTGGGCTGGCCGCCTTGAACCTCTAACTGGTCCCTTTCTGTGGTCCAACTCCTTTTTGAACCTTTACAAGACTTTTGTGCACTGCAACCGTGTGACCTTGGACACATTTCGTTTGGATCCTCTGAAAGTGGATCCGGCCTCTTGAACTCTAACTTCACGGTTTTACCTTGCCTTCCTCTCTTGTTGTGTTCTTGAAAAAGTGTTGGGATCTGTTTCAATTTGTTCTCTGCTTTTCTCTCCCTTTTTAAAACAAACTATTAGAGTGCCATCTACGTTAAGCGCTCACCGATGTCTGAAAATAAGTGGGGCTTTACTTAAGACTTGTCTAATATTCTTTTAAGGGAGTGTATATCTTTTAGTGACCGTGTTTTTGAATTGCTTACTATTAGTGCCTGTGTGTTTTTCAAGATGTGGTTTTAAATAAATAATGATATCTCTTTTACACCAAGCCCTGGTCAGTGTTTACTTGTTCTATTGTGTGCTCTTGACCTATTGTGAATACTCTGTATACTGCCTAACTCTTCTTGAGGGAAGTCTGACTGCTCAGCCACAGCTACCAAGTGAATCTGTGTGGTACAGACTGCTACCAAGTGGGTTTACTGCCAAACACCTGTAGTCCCAAATCGTTTGCAGTGGTCCCAGAGGGAACTGCACAGGTTTCTGCCTAACAGGCATAATGGGAATGGGGAAGGTGCTAATTACGGCACCGCAAATTGCGGTGCCGTAATTAGCTCTCTGGTCCCTTTGCGGGTTGGTTTTTAACGCCTGCAAAAACCAGGCGTTAAATTCTCCAACCCGCAAAGGGACCTCGTAGTAAGGCGGTAAGGGTTTACCGGTACCGGTAAACCCTTACCGCCGTCCGTGTAATGAGGCCCTTGGACTCCTATTTTGATCTGCATCGCGGTTCCGAGGTGAAAGTGGAATTGAGGCTTCAACATAGTTCATGGCTTCTGCAGGGTTTTCAAAAATATGCGCCCTGCCACCGTGTTGAATCCGCAGCTTGGCAGGGAATATCAGAGCATATGGGATCCGGCGCATTCTGAGCTGTCTTTTCACTGGGTCCTATCACCTTCTTTGGGCCTACACACCCGCAGCAAAATCCAGATATATGTAAATGCTGCTCTCCTCGTACCTCAATGTTCCCAACTCTCCAGACATTCTAAGGATCAAGTCTCTGTCTCTGCAGTTTAACAGCCTTGCTATGATCGTGCGGGGAGGAGCCCCAGGTTTGGGTGCCGGAGCCACGGTGCAATGAGCCCTTTCAACCAAGAATTGTTCTGAGAAAGGGGTCGTAGCAAACAAGGACTTTAGGAGTGCTTCTACAAAGATTTCCATTTGGCCTTTAGATGCTGATTCTGTAACTCCGACGATACGTATATTGTTCCTTCTGGACCTCTATTCTAAGTCTTCCCACTTGTCCCTTATCTTGGACAACTCTCCCTTTAAGTATGTTATATCGCAGTCATGTTGGTCAACCTTATCTTCAGTCACACTTATTCTGGCTTTGGTTTCTGTTATCCGAGCGCTCTCTTTCTCCAATTTCGCCTTAAGCAACCCAATATTCGCCACTATGTCATCATGTTTGACATTCACAGATAGAAAGCCTGACTGCATAGTTGTTAACATGTGGCCTTCTCTAGGATAGCCTGTTGATGTTGACGGGACATTGCTAGCCTGGGGCGTCATCATATTTGCTACAGGGGTCTCGGAGTTAGTAAATGAATGCATAGGGCCTTTTTTCTTGCTGCCCGCACCTTTTGTCATTGTTGATCAAGCACACAAAGGATAGCACACTATGGTCAGACAGGTTTGCACCTTATTATCTCATGGGGGCAGCCCTATCAGAGCTCGTCGTTGCCAGTCCTGTGCACCCCTCAGAAGTCTAAATGGTAGGCGAATCCCCTCTACGCGTTCAGTGATGACTATATTCGCAGAGTTGTGTTTGTTCTTTTCTCACCTCTGCTTCCAGTTCTTGTGGTCAGGGTAGAGTTTACCTTTCCCGCGCCAGTCTCAGGATAGTGCCCCACCATGCTGCCAGACAAGTCATCAGTGCAGTAGGATACGGTCTATATGATGTTGCCCTGCTCAGTAAGACCGATGGCTGTTGCACGTATCTGTCATAGGGTCTTCGCTTGTGGAAGCCGGAGTAAGATGTATCTTCGCGCAGAGCGCAAGCACTCACCACAGAACGAACTATGTTGTGGAGTGGGTCCAGGCTGGATCTGCCACTGTTGTCTTCCATGCTAGCCTTAGGGCTAAGCACGTACCTCTTGCGGCTTCAGCTGCTTCCGGATATGGCAGCGTCACGTCCCGGGCGGGATGCAGAACGCTGGATGTTAAGTGTTGGGATCTGAAGGGGGCCACCGATCCACAGCGATGCTTGTCCTTAGCTGCAGCCCAGCAGCTAGCCATGCCGCATGTGCCTCACGGCCTTGGCGGTGTCTCACTGTGGCTTCTTTGCAGGTCCCGGTCCCCCACACGTGTGCTGCGGGGTCTTTCAGCAGTAGCCTCACGGTCTGCTCCCCACGAGTCAGTCATAGGGGGCCCCCTGTCACTCAAGCGGTCCGAGTGCAGAGGGTAATGGTACGCAGGTCACTGGAGGATAAGGACCCATTTACTCAGCAGCACTTCCCCAGCCTCTTCGGTGTTTGCAGCCACAACGGGATCGGCAGAGCACCAATACTAGCAATACTAGCAACCCAGCCATTCTGAAAAAAACAAGACGCCCCTGCTGGCGCTAATGGCCGACTTGGGCTTCAGGGATGTATGGATACACAAACTCGGCGAACACTGGGACTACACCTTCTTTTCCCACAGTCACAATAGCTACTCCCGAATTGACTACTGGGTGTTCCCTGCTAATGCCCTATATATGACAGAAGACTGAACTATACTCCCTACCACCTTTTCAGACCATGTGCCGATACGGCTACGTATAATTCTCCCTGATGCGGTACGCAAAGCCCCCACATGGCACCTTAACATAACGGCACTCAGATATCCATACCTTCTAGAACGAATAAAAGAAGACATAGACACACTTTTGCTAACTAATCTAAACCCTGAACACAAGCATATACCTGGTGGGACTCTTTTAAAGCCTACACTAGAGGCAAATGCATCTCACGGTGGTCATATAAACTCAAAGTCTCTGGTGAAAAAGATGCTCAGCTGCACAAAGATCTCCTTATTGCCGAAAAACAGCACAACCAGACACACGAGCAGCAGACTCTGACCCAACTAGGCACACTTAGGGCGAAACCACGTTCGTCAGTGCATGTCCCAAAATCCTACACGAATTGGACTGACGCGTACTATATCGAAAGTGACAGACCACTGCATATGATGGCGTTGGCACTGAAACAGCAACAGGCCTCACAAATGATCTCCTCGCTGCGTAACACCTGCAGAACCATCCTAACAGGAAATGAACTCATCAATGCTCGGTTTGCACACTATTACAAAGAACTATATACAGCCTCCAAGCCAACTACAGACCGGAATATGTGCGACTTCTTAAGAATACATTGTCCAGCCGTAAATATCCGCCACCCAGTGAGACGGCTTTAACGTTTCTCATTATTGCAGCAGAGATTGATCGCGCGATTCCTTCGCTCTCTTTATTCCCGTTGATTTCTATAAAGCCATGGCGGATACACTGGCGCCCAAGCTAGAAGCCGTATTCGCTGAAGCGACGCGCCGGAAGCGGTAGTTGTAACTACCGTATACAATGCTTGCAGCAAATATAGTGGCATTTCATAAAAAAAGGTGAGACCTGGATGAATGCAGTTCCTAGCGCCCAATTTCTCTAATTAATTCTTATGCCAACATTTTGGCGAAATGTCTGGGGCAAAGGATGGAGGAGATTCTTCCATCCTTGATCCATAAAGATCAGACAGGCTTCAAATAGGTATTAAGGGGAAATAGGTATTACGGGGACAATGTACGCAGATTACTCCATATTCTTGTCGATGACCCAGATACATGGAACGCCGTCCTGGCAGTTGAAGTTGAAAAAGTGTTTGAAAAAGTCCAATGGGAATTTATGTTCTTGGTCTTGGCGGAACATGTCTTCCCCGGCACTATTTATTAAATTAATTCACCTATTGTAAACTGAACCTTTACGGCATCAGTGTTCACGAATGGCATTACATCCCCCTGTTTCACCTCCAGTCTGGTACACGCCAAGGATGCCCGCTATCACTCATCTTATACGCTTTATCCATAGAACCACTTGCTGTCAAACTACGCACAGACCCGGGATGGTGAGGCATTAGGCGGGGTACGAAAGAGCATTGGGTGTCTTTTTATGCGGACGAACTGTTATTGTACATCAGCAGATGCTCTGCTTCCCTTCCAAGGGTCTGATCCCTCCTGCAGGAATATGGCCCAATGGCAGGGTATAAGATCAACTGGGGCAAATCCAAAGTCCCTCCATTAAGGCGTGATATACCCTGGGAGCCAGGTGGAGTCTCTCTTCTTGCTTCAACTGCGACATATTAAATACCCAGGGGTCAATATAAGCACTTCTATCCAATAAATTCGGGACCTGAACTACCCGCATATTCTTGACCAAATCCCACAAGATTTGTCGAGATGGGAGAATATGTCACTCTCTTTGACGGGCAGAATAAACGCCCTTAAAATGAACCTGCTGCCAAAAATAATTTACCTCTCTATGATGCTACCATTCAACCTCACCCTAAAAATGTATAAAGACTTAGACACAGCCATATCCAGGTTAATCTGTAGGGGAAATAAAGCACGCCTACAACAACCAATCCTTCAAGCTGCCAAGTCTGATGGGGTTTTAGCACTCGCGTCATGCAAGAGCTACTACCAAGCAGCACAGATCTTCTCGGTGAAACAATGGTTGGATCCCAACGATGCAGCTTTCTGGAGGGCCGCGGAATTGGCTATAATGGCCCCCTTAACCCTGGTAGAAAGCATGGCTATCCCTCCGACCAAGCTGCCATTGCAAATTAAATCAAATACGGTTATAGGACGAACAATCACACAATGGCACAGGCTGCGGCCCCTACAAGGAGTAGCCACCAAAATGGTGCCCACATGGATTAGTGTGCGGGTGCTACTATCCTTTGGGCTTGGTTACAGACTACACCCGTGACAAGACACAATGTGGTTGCAGATTCAGGTGATGGACCTGTGCGATGGAGATGAAATAGTGCCATTTCAAACGGGGCGACATTCACTGGTCCTTAGGGCAGGGAATTGGCTTCAATACAGAGTTTTGCACAAAGTTTAGCAAAACACACTACTAATGTTACTCGTCGAGCTGCCCCAGCCCTATGCGAATTTCGAGATGGGACAGTATTTCCATGTCTTTGTACGTTTTATGCTATGTGCATCCCGAACAATGTGGGTAGAAACCGTGCTCTGTCGACCGCAGGGTCATGTGACCTTGGCGTCCCAATAGACACTGGGGACCTCTATGACTACTTTTCTGCCATTCCGGAGACTTCCATGAACATCAAAAACAGGGAAATACAATTTAAGATTATTCTGCGAAGATATAACACCCCGGCTAGACTTTTCAGGATGGGTCTAACTCAAACGTCATCATGTTGGAGAGGCTGCGCAGAGTTGGGCACTATGTGACATATACTATGGTCCTGCCTGCACCTGACGCATGATGCACTGCCATATCTCACGCACAGGGGGTGCTCACCTCATACTGACCTCTAACACCATGCTATTTGTGTCCGGTTACATCGAATGGCACGAAGATGCACTCATTCATAGGCTGATGGGCATTATGCTCTTTACGGCACGTAAACGCCTAGTTATGCCTTGGAAAAAGAGTTCCTCACCCACTGAGGCAGTCTGGGCCAATTTACTGTCTAAGATCTGCGCATTGGAACGTGCGGCCTTAAAACAGAATTTTAACTCCTATACGGCACGAGCAGAGAGGTTCTGGGAACTACTGGACCCATACATCAGACAGGGAGACATTCATTACCACCTGGAGACACAAACCACCAACAAAGGGTTGCAATACCACTGCACATATCAGAGTATCCCAAGGGCTGGGAGTGGATTGTGAGTACGCTTGTAGGGGGAAGCGGAGGGTTGTTTGAACTCTTAGGGAAAGGTAAGATCGTCACTGTTCGCAGTGGGCAGTCAATGTCTGTATGAGACTCTACTGACACGCACATTCTGGGAGGTGCAGGGGGGTCGGGGGGCATGTGTGAAATCCGATGTAAGAGGAATATGCATTACTAGAATCTGTGAACGTATGCCCCTCTAGAATCTGCGAATTTATGCCCCATGGCATACTATATGGGATGCTAATCCTTCTACATTTTCTAACATTGTATCGGTTTCTCTGCTAGCATTACGCCAATCTTACTTACTTATTCAATTTATTCATGTTATTTTTTATGTAAAATTCACCTCAAATTCAGAAAATTACTAAAAACCTGGCTCTTCAAAACCAGAGACTAAAACCGAAACAACAATAAGACAAATGACTCAACAAAAAGGACCTTGACACAGGGGTCCACCTGCGAGACCCAGGGAGACGGAGGCAACGACTCCAGCCAACCCTCACCATCCCCCATCACCCGTACAGCCACAACTAGGTACCACGAGCTGTGGAACGGACAAGACACAACTAATCACCACACAAACGGAAGTATGGACACTAGCAGCTGCGCTAGTCATGTGGGGGGGTGAGGAGCATGCAAAGTTATTAAGGGAGCGGGCGGAGGGGACAGCTAAATCCTCAAACGGCCTCGAAAGGAGAAAAAAAAAAAAAAACGAGCACGTACCTCCTGAGGCACAGGGTGTACAAGCATCCCGTCGTGTAAGATTACACGAGCCCAACCGGCTCAATCCAGGATAGAGATGCCAACTAACCAATACCACTAACAACTTCCTTCTCTGCATACACCTCTCAAACTCCAAACCAAACACAACCACAAACCTCCAGCACAGCAAACCGCACGAACTTCACTACACTGCAACAACAAAACAAAAACACACATAGACTCGCACATCAGCACACGACGACTACCGGCCGCATACACCCCAGGCCCAGCCGA
The DNA here is from genome assembly GCF_040938575.1 of Ambystoma mexicanum. NCBI lineage: Eukaryota > Metazoa > Chordata > Amphibia > Caudata > Ambystomatidae > Ambystoma > Ambystoma mexicanum. The sequence goes on from NC_090934.1 coordinate 211,542,591, forward strand.
CGGAACCACCGGGCTGAGGCTGCCAACAGCACATCACTGCAATCTTGCACTTTTCCAGCCTCCACCCACTAACCCACCCCTCCCTCCCTCTTTCAGAGCCGCCAGAGCGCCAGGGGACCACTCCGGTGGTGATAGTGCGCGGTACAAATGACCTTTAACATTAACATGTGAAATAAGCAAAAATAGGGGAGGGGCGGGAGGGGTGTCATGTTGGCCGGTTTTTTCTTCTCTTTCTTCATTTATGCTTTTTAGGGGCCTATATGTGACTTTGGCTTTGTCGTATCATGCTTTGATCTGAAGTATTGCTGGGCGCAAGCCTCCTCTTTCTCACGTTTGTTGTAATGTGAAAAAGAAACAACAGATTAAAAAAACAACAACAAAAAAGAAATAAAGGATACATGTTGGTGGACAGCTAACTTTTTTCAGAGTTTGGACGCAACCGCCTTGGGTGTTTTTGAGGTTGGCAAGCTTGCTCTAGCATTTGGCTACAAGGATTTCACCCAGGCTGTCATGTTTTCAGTGCAGGCGCTTACCCCCAAGACACATAAATTTATCATCAAAGCACATGCTCGTATTGATATTTTGTTTTCTAGGGAATATTTCACTACATATTGCTGGGTTAGAAGATGAGCATCTTTTATACTTGACCAGCGTATTTAATGAAAAATGGCCTCCCTCAGGTTATTTTTCTGTTGTCTTTTACTATTTTTGAAAGGCCAATGCTCTTTTGTCTGGTGCGTTTTCTTCTATGGGGTAAGGTCAAGTGAACTACATTTGTATCTTTCACTTTAAGATATGTTCACTTACTGTGCGTACATTTTTGGGTACCAGCTTTTGATTTTCGCTTTGGGGGCAAAAGTTCCCACACCGAGTGAACCACGGGAGCATACTCATCCCCATGTAAAAACACCACATTGTGCAGCACGTTTTTTTATTTATTTTTACACTTGTAGAAAGCGCACAAAGCCCTTGGGCATCTAGGCGCTGTTGATGCAGGAATAGGAAAGAAAACATATGATTTACAGGAAGGTCTAAACGTATAACATCTCAGCAAAAATCTCCCAACCTGCTCATTTGCCTTTGCAACATTCTGCTATTGGATCCCCTGCTATACTACACCTGCTCCCCTCCTCAAATCAAGGCTTAGGGGTCACATTAATGAGGCTACCTTCTCATTTTGTGCTCAGCAGCACTTGATAAACGTAGTTATTGCTATTATTTGTTTTGACAGTCAAAATAATCCTTATCTGTAGCTTATCAAATAAAAGCATATTGCTAATTTGAACAATATGCCTAAATATACACACAATAAAAATAAGAACAATCATGAAACTTCTGCAAAAACAGCAGTTGGTTTCAGTTCGCAAAACACAATCACCATATTTTTGCAATGTCTTCCACGGGTAGTGTTTTTAAAAAAAGTTTCAAAAGACCTTTTTCAAGCAGTATTTCTATGAATTACATCTGGGAAGAGATGTGTTTAAGTTCCTGAATTGCAGACTGCTCTCAAGTCTGGCCTTCGCCACTTAACCAAAGTGAGTGCTCCCGCAACTTTTGTCACACTATGCCTGCCAAAAGTAGAAGTCTGTACAAGGTATTTGGCTGTCTGCTACTTTAATAAAATGCCTCACTTATGATATTGCCACAATGTTAGTATTGACAATTCATATACTGGACGTCGCAGTCTACTACTACCTTGCACATGGTAACACAATTTAACTTCCCATGATACCTTTGCGTACTAAAGACTCATTCTATGATATCACTAATGTTACTATTTATGCAAATTAGGGGGGCCCACACAGCTTTTGCCACCCAGGGTCCCACAAATCCTAGGGCCGCCCAGCCTGGGAGCCCCCAGACCACTGTCATGCTGTGTGACCACAGCCCAGTTGCAAGTCCAAGTCAGCCACCAGCAACTGGTGTCAGCCATGTGACAACAGCAACTGTAAGTGCATGCTTGGTGCCCCCAGCACCCATCGTGCTGGCCCGTGAGCCAGCTCGCAACAAATGTCATTGAAGTTTATGCTGGGTGCCCCCAGGACTGATGGAGACGGCTCGTGTGCCCATGGACCGCACCTCACAACATGAGTATAAACAGGCGCGCAATGCCATTGAGCATAGCCGGGCTTCAGCCCCCCCCTGAAATTTGAGCTGAGGGACAGGGCTTTTTGTTACTCAGAGAGGGGAGTGAAACCTTTCCTAAAACCGGCAGCTTAATAGTGTTACTATGTTTGTGCAGAAACATTTATTTGCACAAACACAGCAAAACTATAAAGCTGCTAGTTTCAGGAAAGGCTTTATCACTGCAGTGGCGGAGCCAGGGGGTGGGTGGGTGCTTGGCCCCTATGGCTTCAGCCTGGTGCCCAGTGCGCCCCCTTCGGCCTCCTGCTAGGTCTTGCTGTTTGCAGCCCGCGTGCCATTAATTCATCAGGCAGGGAGGCAGGGATGTTGCTAGGTCTGGAAAAGACCCGGGGCTACGCTAATGTCGGAACTGTCGGGACTGGGGGCTAGCTAGCCTTTTGGTTGAAACTCCTGAGATTCTATCCGGGGCTACAACCAAAAGACCAGGGGCTACAGACCCCCCTAGCAATGCCTCTGCAGGCATGCACGCACGCACACAGACAGTGTGTGTGTGTTTCTCATCTGTGGCACACTGGTACACTGCCGACGGTCGACCCTGTCCTGAGCCTGAGCTTTAGCCCAACTCGTAACGCATCGTCAGCCAGCTGCTGTGTGACTCTCGGTCAGTGGCGGAGCTAGGACAGCCCACACACACTCACACTCGTCTCTCTCGTGTCTCGCTCTCACACACTGTCTTGTGGCGCTGCTCGCATCTTGCAAATGCATGCATGCCAATTGCCACGCTGCAGAGAGAGTATTAAATTGAGTAGTTCAGTTGTTGACAGTAAATACATTTATACATCGATCAATCTACATCTATCCATTTCCTGGCCGGCCGGCCTGCCCTGCCTGTCTCCTCCCTCCCCTGCACCTGTTTCAAATTCCTCATCAGGCTCACTGGCTCAGGCCTCGAGTCGGGTGGCCTCGGACTGGAAAAGATGTACAGTGCACACGCACACAGCACTTTATCTCAGGGGGTGCCGGGTGTGTGTGGTGTGGTGGGCACTGGGCAGGGAGGGCCAGGGCACCGGACTTCAGCTCGAGAGACTGAGTCCAATAAAATTACCAATAAAAGTAACAACAACACTCCTCGCTTTACCCGGGCCAGGCCCACCACACTTAATTAAGGCAATGAGTCCTATTGACCATCACCGTCCTGACCGACCTTCACCTGACCTCCCCACCCCCTTCCTGTTTTCCTTTCTTTCTGCTGCTCTGATCTCTACAGCCATCTGCCAGCCGGCGCCTGTCTTGCTGATGATCCTTTACTTTACTTTTACTTTATTACATTAATATTGTGCAACCATAAACCCATAGGTGTGAGGGCGCAGACAAGACAAATAAAAACTTGGAGAGCTCAAGAGCATCAGGATCAGAGAGGAGGGACTGGGAGTCTTAAACTATTATTTGAAAAGGAAGGTTTTTAAGTCCTTCTTGAAGTTGCTCAGAGCTGCAGAGTTTCTCAGCTGAACTGGTAAAGTGTTCCAGATAGCCGGTGCTGCAAAGGCAAAGGCACCACATTGTGCTTTTTTGGTTTTGAATTTGGGCTGGAGAAGCAGATTCTGATTTTTAGAGCGAAGATTTCTGAGGTTAGGTTTTATTCCTATGTACCTTTGTAGGTAAATGGGCATAGAGCCCTCAAGACATTTAAAAGTAATAACCATGAGTCTGAAGGTGATTCGCGCATCCACGGGCAACCAGCGCAATGCGCAACGTGCTTCAGATATATGTGCTCTGTAAGTGAGTCCAGAAATCACTCTGACCGCTCCATTCTGAACCACCTGAAGGCGGCTAATGGTCTTTTTGCTAGCACCTGCTAGTAGGCTACAGCAGTAATCCAATTTTGATCCTATGATGGCACGAGCGATGGACTCTGCATTAGGCTGAGAAATAAGTGGTCACAGGTGGGAAAGCAGTTTAATATAATAGGTAGCAGAGGACACAGTACTGGCCACGTAAGACTTCATATTGAGTGATTGGTCCAGTACCACCCCCAAAATCTTTACCTTAGGAAGGGTGGGGATTAGAGCATCTCCCAGCTGAAAGTGTTTATACGCCGGGTCTAATTTAGCCAGGAAGCTATCAGAGCCCACGACCATAAGTTCCGTCTTTCCCCGGTTAAGGGCAAGATTATTCAACATCATCCAGTGTTCAATGATGGTGAATATGCGGTTAAGTTCTGATCCGTTTGCAAAACGGAGGACGGACGTTGTTGTGTCATTTCATGCAGCAAGGCAGGCAGGCTGCAGAGAGAGAACTGATGTACGTGCGCGTGCGGACCGGGCCCGGCGGCGCCAGCCTGGCAGGAGGTGGGAGAGGCTGCGCTGCTAGCCTAGGTGGAGGTGCTCATACATGAGGCTGATGCAGAACTACTCAGTGGCAGTGTGTTGTCATATTTGCACCATACGTTGCATAATGAATGAAAATCACACCATGGTGCAATCTGACAACAAACTGCTGAGCAGTTTGAGTTGTTATTTACATTTTCCAATTTCCCCCTGCCGCAGGTGGGCCAACTCCAGCCTGCCCTGCTGCAGCTGCGAACCAGGCTGATTTGCTATAAATGTGCTCAGGGCAACTATGGATGTGTGGGTCGTATGGGTTAAGTATGTGGATGATATTTTGTTATGTTCACAAAAGTAAAGCACATTGTCTCTGGTGCATATGTACGGTGATCTGGGTTAAAACCATGTGTTGTTGTGGACACTCTGTGGGCCCCGGCGGGCCCGCTTCGGTCCACGCTGAATATTCTGGTGGAATGAATCTCATAATTGCTATTGCTCCTGTGTGCCTGTCCTAGTGCGGCCTGGCCTCCGGACAGTCCTAGAGAGCTTTTCTTGCACTAAACGGACGGTATTGAACTTGAAGATGGGTCGGGTCTCGGGTTGCCCATTTTACGCTCATATAGTTAGGTCAGTCAGGTGGCAGGTGACCAGTTGCCATTCCGGAGGACTCAGATTCTTTGTTGTTTACAAATGTAAAGACAGCAGCAGCACTGCTATAATTTATTCCAATAACTTAGTGTGTGCTGCTGTGCTGCCCACTGCACTTATCAGTTACTGTGTAGGCAGTGAACAAAATTGTAGGCAGGGGGGCGTGGCTAAGGAGCCACGTAGGAGGAGGTGTCCCGGCTAGAGCTCCTGTAGATCCTCACATCATCCGGCAGAAAACTGCGCATTAAATGATGCAAAAAGCCTGAAACAGAGAGGATTGTGCATGGGAAGAGTTGGGGCACGTAGGAATGCAGTGAGGCACGGACCAGTGCAGCAACAACAATGCTGGCGGAGTCTGAAGAAAATCTCAGAACAAAAACGCGATGAAACAAAAGAAAATGGCCGCCGCCTAAGAGACAAAGAGAACAAAGGCGAGACCGGACGAAGTGCAGGGCAATTTGACTTTTCGCATGCGGCGGTAGAGGTGCCCTGTGCGGATCGGGCCGAGGCTGAGTGAGCAGTATACAGGGTGTGTGCACGGCACCCGGACGGGGCCTGAGAGATGCGCGGCCGCAGGTAGAAGAAGCCTTGTGAGCCCTGCGAGCCTCGGCACTGGCGATTGTGCAGATATGGAGGCTGCCTGAAGCGGAGGGGGGACGTGAACGAGGAGAAGATTATTATTATTATTATTATCTTTATTGTTTTTGGTTTATACAAACCTTTACAAAATGAATTCTTTTCATAATACAATCGAATATTTTAAAAGTTTACAAAAAGATACAAAAACGAAAAAAAGAGCACTTTTTAAAACACATTTGTCTAATACAATTCCGAATCAACAATTCATTATAAACAGCTAAAAACAGACAATACATAATAAAACTCTTAGAGTCTAGTACTTCTTAGTATATATAATAATTGTGCCAAGTAGCTAAGACATTATTAGTAATCTGAGGCTTCACCTCGATGTTTCTTAAAAGCTTCTTGAGTATTTAAACACTCAGACAGTCGTTATCAAATTCATGATAATTCACAGATAATTCGCAAAAATTCATTAATACGTATTTTTAAAACCGTCGAATTACCATGAAGCATTTCGAACCACAAGTTGTATCTATTTACATCCGATATGTCATGGACAAACATAGCAAAGTATTCTATTCTTTGTGTCAGTAAAGCGGGACAGACTAGCAACAAATGCATTAATGATTCATTAACCCTGGTACCAGCACAGTGTCTGCAGGATTGCTTTACCACATTCCTGCACCTTATATTCTGAATTTCATGAGTATTTAAGACGTTAAAACGAAATCTCATGAATTGATTTCTATATACTCTGGATGGATATTTTTCTAGGTATTTCTCAGGATAAGGTTTCCATTTCCAAAATGATATAGCTTGTGAATATAGCGAGGAGTTTAGTATTACCACATTGTTCTCCAGCCAGTCTGAGGCTTTTAATAATTCTTTCACTTTAAGAGGATTCCTTTTTAGAATTTCTAATGTGAGGCCTAAGTCACTTAGAATTTTCACACAATCTCTTTTTAACTCACAAATGAAATCCCCAAGCGTGTCAACTCCCAAGAAGTAATACAATGTGTTATCCTCAGACATCATACACTTACGAAGTAGAGATAATTTTTTCCAATGTACTGTACACTTTAAGGAGGACAAACCTAACTCATAACGTAGGAGTTCCATGGGCAAACATTTTGGTAGATACCTTAAAACCTTTCGGCACACTTGTGCTTCAACTGTTTTCAGATAAAGTACCAGTTCTTCAGAGTAAAACTCAAGACCGTATGTCAATCGTGGAATAGCTTTCAACCGATAAAACAGAATACAGGGCATCATTGTGAATCTGCCATATCTTCTCTCCACTGCTGATATCTGATTGGCAATAGCAGAGGCTTTTATACGAAGATGACTTTTTATAAAACCTAACGAGTAAGGTGATGTGTATATATAACCCAAATATTTTAGCATTGATTTGTTTTTTAATTTTAGACCACCACATAAAATCGAAAAAGAATCTTGTTTTATATTTTTCACACCTGTGTAGAATATTATTGTTTTATTAGGGTTTATCAGTAACTTTCTATTCAAAATGAATTTCTCAAATGCTACAATCAGCCTTTGCAGACCCACCTTAGTACCGTCAAACAACAAAAAGTCATCCGCATATGCAATCCAGTTCAATCTTATTTTGCCCAATTTAGGTGAAACTAAACCACTGTCATCTAAAAAGCTCCCTGCTTTTGAGACATAAAGATTGAACAGTGTTGCTGCCAATCTGCAACCTTGTTTTAGACCATTATGGGTAGAGATTTGATCAGATAATAGGCCACTATTGTTAAGTCTCACCCTAAGCACAGTGTTCGAATACAGAGCTATTATTACATCTAGCAAATTTTTTTCAATACCAAGCTCAAGTAAGGTTGTCCAAAGGGTTTTCCTGTCTACCATGTCGAAAGCCATGGATAAATCCATGGATGCTAAATATAGTGGCGGCTTGTTTTTTGTTCTAGCCATACTCAACAAATTTGTAACAATTGATCCACCCATGTCTGTGCCCATCCCTTCTCTAAAACCTATTTGTTTTATGTCTAATATGTTCATATTTTTTATCCATAGATTCAACTCATCCAAAACAATTGCTGCAAAAATCTTAGATTCTACATCTGTTAACATGATTGGCCGGTAATTCAAGGGACTTAGGCGGTTACCCTTTTTGTGTATCAGTATTACATATGACAGCTTCCAAGATTTAGGAATATTCCTCTCATATATAATGGAACTAAACAGGCAATTCAATAGACCTGCCCATAGTGTTACATTGTTTTTCATTGTAATGTAGGAAAGATTATTAGGACCGGGGGTGCATGTAGACTTAACTTTGTTTATGTGCCTGGAGATGTTGTTTAATGATATGTTCAGCGACCACAGCTGGTCATTAATATGTTGGGTTAAGAATAGGGTGTCTGATTGTTGGTACAACTTCTCAAAGTGGTCTACCCAAATGTGCCCAGCAATTGGATTTGTTGTCAGTTGTTGCTGAGACACTTCAGTTCCATTAATTATAGACCATATGTTCCTAGAGTTGCCATGATCTAGGGCATTAATCATTGCTTCCCCATCCTTTTGTGCCATATGTGCTCTATAAGACAGTAACCAGTTTTTATATTTCTGCTTGATCTGTTTTGTTTTACAGATCAATTCTGTCTGATTTGATGTTTCCTTTTTTGCTATACGCAGTTCTTTCCTTAACAAAGCCTTCCTATTTTGTACTTCAGTATCAAATACATGTAAACATTTTTTATTGAGTATTTGCGGAGATGATTTTATAATATTGCCTTTTGCCAGCATATGTGCTACATATGTTTTAAAACAGTCACCTGAGTAAGTTTCAAGTTTCCACTCAATTGACGAAGACAAGTAATCATGTAACATCAGTGTATTTAACTTGGTTATATTTTCAGGGGTCCATTTTACCTTAGTACCAGCAGCATTAACTATGATGTTCCCCATATTTTGCACTACATCTGAATTTACCTTCCTCCAGGGTAAAACTGTAGATAGCAATGCATGATCACTTTCCAACAGACCAGTCACCTTTAGTGAGCAAGAGTAATCTTGAAAATTGTTGCTTACAAAGATGTAGTCCAATATGGAACTAAGGCCCCGTGCTTGCCAAGTTGGAGTGATATTAAACAAAGGCTGCATTCCCCAGCTATACATGAAAACCACCCACATACTACCTCTGTACACTTTATTGCAAGCCCCTGAAGCCTCCAAATCTGTAGGTGCGATAATCCAGGTTGCATCATCATATTCTATGCTGCAGTCTGCATTCAGATCTCCTGCAAGCAGCAAAGCACCACCTATGTTAGAATCCAACCAATCATGTAGTATTTGATTAAACATGGCAAATAGCTTTAAAAGCTCTGTGTTTGTATGAGTGGCAGTATTCCAGTAGACATTTAACAGCATTATGGAAACATTGCCCTTATCTGTGGCCAATTTAAAAGTACCAACAATTGCACAATCCATAACCAGCTGTTCAGAAACCATCTTTATATTAGTCTCTGAGCGATAACCCAATACAAGGCCACCACTTGGACGGCCTTGCAGACCTTTAGACGCCTTCATATTAATTATGCCATAGCCATCCCATAATAAAATGCCTGTAGCCCAGGTCTCTTGCAACAAGACAAAGTCATAACACTTTAACATTTCAACAATTTTAGCATTAGTAATCAAGTGTGAACATCCCCTAGTATTCCATGATGCAAGATTAAAAGCTGTATCTACGCTAAAGTGGATCCTTCATAGATTTCAGCTTATCTATGGATTCCTTGAGAGATAGGGCTAGCCATCTCCATTCTTGTATGTCGGAGAGATGGGATTTGACTTCCGTCATTATCGGCTTATCACCTTCTTTACTGGTTAAGCACCTAACCTCTTGTGGATAAGTACCTTGATTTGAGTGGTGCTTCATATATCCTTCATTTGAGGCCAAATTTCCGTCAATTTTATATGACTCCTGATATTCCATCACATCAAATCCTCTTTTTTGGAGGGCACCCGCTTCTTTTAATATAAGTGTTCTGACCAAGGGAGAATTCATTATTAATCTAACATAATCATATCTCTCTTCGTGGATAAAATCTACAAGTTGAATATCTGAAGAGGTTATTAGGCGTAGTTCATCAATGTCATTAAATAAGCTTAGAATATACTGCCTATTTAAGGACCAGGGTCCCCCATCATCAAAAACATAATAAAGCACCAGACTTGGTTCATTTGGATACACAGGGCGCCTTAAATTATGAGACTCATTTCTCTTGATTGTATTGACCATATGGACAGACTCTTGATATCGTTCCTGTCTACCTTGATTCAGCCCTATACCTGTGTTTTGGCTTGATATTGGATCAGGCAACCAGTTGTTTCTGCTTACGCCACTTTCCATGATAGAATTAACATATTTACCCTCGGAGGGGCCCACTATGCTTGGAAAATTTGTTTTTGCTTCGCCTAGTTTGTGATTCAGAATATCTTCAATAATGCTACTAACTTCTTCCCTAGATAGATTAGGGTGTGCAATAATGCCTGTATTCTGTTTCACAGATTTGTCCATTTCTAATGTAATAGTTTCAACATTTTTTATCTGGGGAGACTCAGAAAGTTTGTCTTTTGCATTGATATCGGGATACTTTTTCTCCTGCATGCCCTTATTAGAATTGCCACGTAAATTGACCCCACTACTTTCATTGTCAATTTGGTAAGCCACTATATTTTCTTTATCTTGTGCTACTGAGGATAGGGAGCAGGCGGTGGGGGAACAATCTATAAATGTGGGAGTATTTAATCTAGATAAGGCATCCGGGTTCTTAAAGATGTCAAAAATGTCTTGAACCCCCCTTTCTAAGGCACGAAGATTACTATCAATCCTGTCAGAAGTAACTTTATTTTTAAGTACCGCCGACAGCGTAGAAGGGCCTTCTGTATACTCTGATTTATCTGGGCTTCGTGTGACGACCAATGGTGGGGCAGCCAATTTGGCTGATAAAACTGGTGGAGTTGGTTCTAATATATTATTATTGTCCACCACCTTGTCGGTGTTATTGTTATCTTTCTTGTTGGGCCAAGCCTCACGTATATCAAGAGTTCTCATAAATTTACGAGATGTAGTAAGGCTAGCCTTCGCTTGTTTTGCCTGTTTTTTTCTATTTTTTTTTCGAAATTTTTTCAATAAAAGCACCATTATCGTCATCACTAATAATGGTTGTACCTTCAATAACAGTCGCGGGATCATTTAAACCTGTTTTTACAATGTTGGTCTCAATCATACCAGGAGGCAATCCCTGCGGGGTCTTTAGGGGGATTGCATTTAAGGCCAATTCTTTTATCTCCATAATACCACTATTATCTAGGTGCTTTTTCATGCAATTGGGCTCAGTACCATATTTTGTAATCAATCGTGTTAACATTTCAGGTAAAGCTGTAAGAGCCAACACCATCTCATTTAGCAGTCTAGTATGATTCTTTAATTCAGATAGTACCGTTGCTTGATAATCTTTACAACATGATCCAGTGGCCATGACTGAATTTGCATTGTTTATTTCCAATACTGTGGTGGTGTCATAGCTTGAATCTTGGACCAGATGTTGTGATACGTCCAACATAGAGGTTATTCCTAAGCTAAAGATTGGTGGAGTATCATCATAAGTTAAGCTCTCGTTCAATCTATCTTTATTGCTGTCAGGTTCAATTACCCTGTTTACATCAATATCAGCAATTGAGCCCTCCTCAGCAAATAAAGATTGCGAACTTTCCGATAAATGAGCATCATTAATTAATGCTTTAGGGCTAATTGTAAGTCTTTGTTCCATAGAACAAGATTGTGCACAGTCCACCATCTCCCTTTCAGAATTAGTTAGGTCAGAGGCAGATAGGGCCATTGCACGAGCAATACTCATTCTAGTAGCCATATAAGGCTTAGACACGCTAGTGAGACGACACTTCGTTTTAGCAGTATTTACACCTACTTTAACAGATTTTTTCGGGCTTATGGCTCATTATACTACATCTATAATGAGGCTCCAACCACCATATTACCAGAAAGAAAAAGAGATTATGGCAGGTACCGTAGTAGAACAGGTAAATGTAAAGTTACCTAAAATGCGAAGAATTAGGCCGCCACCCCGCAGCCCTACCAGACCAAACAGACACAACAGGCCACTTCCAAGGCCACTTCGCATGGGCGCGCGCGCATGGGCGCGCACGCAGCTGATTTTAAAGATTAGCAGTTGTTGGGGGCGTGGCCTAAGAAGATAAGGAGATAACGTGAATATATATCCTTTACATATTACCAGCATATAATATAAGTATGCAGGCTGTTTGTATTCCGTAAGGAGTATAATCACCATGTAAGTCCCAAACAAAGGAGTACGGCAGCAGGCTTCCTTTCTTCCTCACGTAAACTCGTGCAGCGTGAGCAACAGACACAACAGGCCACTTCCAAGGCCACTTCGCATGGGCGCGCGCGCATGGGCGCGCACGCAGCTGATTTTAAAGATTAGCAGTTGTTGGGGGCGTGGCCATGTAAGTCCCAAACAAAGGAGTATGGCAGCAGGCTTCCTTTCTTCCTCACGTAAACTCGTGCAGCGTGAGCAACAGACACAACAGGCCACTTCCAAGGCCACTTCGCATGGGCGTGCGCGCATGGGCGCGCACGCAGCTGATTTTAAAGATTAGCAGTTGTTGGGGGCGTGGCCATGTAAGTCCCAAACAAAGGAGTACGGCAGCAGGCTTCCTTTCTTCCTCACGTAAACTCGTGCAGCGTGAGCAACAGACACAACAGGCCACTTCCAAGGCCACTTCGCATGGGCGCGCGCGCATGGGCGCGCACGCAGCTGATTTTAAAGATTAGCAGTTGTTGGGGGCGTGGCCATGTAAGTCCCAAACAAAGGAGTACGGCAGCAGACTTCCTTTCTTCCTCACGTAAACTCGTGCAGCGTGAGCAACAGACACAACAGGCCACTTCCAAGGCCACTTCGCATGGGCGCACGAGGAGAAGATTAAGCCGGGCCTGACCGGAGGGATACATTGTATCTGGGAAACAGGACTGACGAGAGCGGACCGCAACCTTCAACGGACTGCAGACGTGTGCTGAAGGAGATACAAATGTATCCAATACAACGGTGCTGAAGCACTAAACATTGAGGCACTGCAGCGCGAGATGCAGACGTGCAAACGCACGAATAAATAAATGGTAATTGAGCTGGATTGCTCAATTACCATTTATTTTATTTATATTTACCATTTGAGTATCAACTCAGCGGGCCATAAACTAAGAAGGAAGCATGAGACCTGTGATACACCAAGGGGAAAAAAAAAACGATCAGCCCTATGAGGAGAACTGAAAGTAGCGCTACCCAACGGAGGGTCACACCAGCGAAGCACTCATAACAGAGATGGTGGAAGATAAGCAGCACGAAGGGTGTACACTGCTGCAATGAGAACGACCCCGCATACCAAGAGTGAGAGACCACAAGTATAGTGGAACCACTCTGTGTGTGGCATTAAGCGTTTCACCCCGAGTGGAACACTGCAGAGGGGTCGGCCTCCCTTCGGGAGGATACAAGAATAGAGCTACAAGTGCCGTAGCGGACAACTGATAGTTGGCAACAAGTCGGAAAGCCTGAAATACAGTTATTACAGCGCTGCCATAAGAGACTAAAAGGTGGAACCCACCGTTGAAATTTTACGTGTTACAAGCCCCGTTGCAGTATCCTGAGGAGGCTAGCCAGTACAAGGGCATAACGGAAAGCAAGACTCCATAAATGATGATCCAGCCACTCTTGGGACATAAACAGGCTTACATAGGCACGCAGTGACAGGCAGTCACTGGAAGTGAGTAGGAAGGAGTGCGTACGGCGAACCCGAGGAGGCCGTGTATGATAACTGTAGTTGCAGCCGCACAGCTCGCCTCTTGAGGGTGGGGACGGGCAAAGGAGGCCATCGGAGCCCGCAGGGCCATACCAGTGCTAGGCGGAGGCTCTGGAATCCAGGTCGACTGGGGCAGGAGCCTGAGCCCCGAGAGGGAAGAACTCACCCACCGGAATACGTGGGAAGACACAGTCCATTCTGGAAATAGGAGAAGTTGCCAAAGGGCTTCCTGGGGCAACTTGGTACGCTCGGAGAGAGGACAGCACGCGCTGGGCCGGCCCACTTCACCCTGACAAATCAGGATGTCTAATAGGCCCATCAGATTGAAAAGCAAGCAGCCCACACTGGACGAATTCGCTAAAACACCACCGGGTGCCGAAGGGGCCAGGCAGAAAGACAAGACTCCGGTTGGGGGGCCCGGAAGTTATGGGCAACCAGGAGGTACTGGCGGCGATTGCAGACCTGAAAGTGGCCTTGGAGACCAAACGGGGCCTGGCAATAACCGAACTGAAAGCTGCACTTGAGCTCAAAGTCGGGGCGGTGCAGGAGGACGTCAATCTGCTCCGGCAAGACATGAGAACGCTTGCGGAGCGCACAGGGGACCTGGAAAAAGAGGTCGCTCCGAACACGGCGGCCTGCGCGGCCCATAAATCTGAACTTAATGCCTTGCTACAACGTGTGGGCAACCTGGAGAGTAGGGCGGAGGAGGCGGAGGGACGCGCCCGTAGAAGCAACATCCGCATGTTCGGATTGCCGGAAGGAGCTGAGGGAACCAACCCAGCGGAATATGTCGAGTCAATGTTATTGCAGGAGATAACCGGGGGAGCCCTGTCTCAAGGGTTTGCAGTCGAGAGGGCGCACAGGGCCCTGACGAGGAAGCCGCCGCCGGGGAACCCTCCTAGGCCGGTAATAGCCAACTACCGAGACCGGGAAAAAATCCTCGAGCACTTTCGGAAAGGTGGCACGATACAGAGGGGGGCAGCGAACATAACGGCATACCCGGACTATACCTTGCAAGTACAGCGCAGCCGCATGAACTTCCGGACCGTGAAAAGAAGATTGCGGGAAGCGGGTCATAGGTACATGCTGCTCTATGCTGCTAAATTGAAGGTGTTACACAAGGGTAGAACCTGGTTTTTCGACATTCCGGAGGATGCCATGGGATGGTTGGACGCGCAGAGCTGCCCTCAGGAATCAGAAGTTCAGGGAACTGACGGTGGAGATAAGTACAATGCGGCGGTGGCGCTCTAGGTGCCACAGCTTATGACAATGGGACTTGAATATAGCACTGTATATGATAGGCGAAAAAGTGGGTTAAGTGCTTTAGCTATAGTGGCAGTAAAACTTTCATAAATATAGGAGCTACACAGAGCATGCCCTCATACCCCCCATAATATATAGTAAGTTAGGTCGCTTGTAGTCCGGTGACACCCTGCTGGGTTCTGGGCCGGGCTTTCTGGGGCAGAACCAAACGCGGGGAGGCCTGAGTGCCAGGGATGGAGCTGGGCACTTGTTGGGGTTGGGGTCAAAGTAGGGAGGGGAAAGGAGAGGGTGAGGGGGTGTGCAGCATTTTGAAGTTGGGGAATGGGGTGTTGGGAAGAGGGTGGGAAGGGGTAGTGTGCAGTAGTTTGTTGTAGTTGGGGAAGTGATATGGGACGAGCCTACACCCTTGGGAAAACGAGATGAACCATGGGAAACCTTAAGATAGTCACTTGGAACGTTAGGGGGCTCAATAGCTATTTGAAACGTAACAAGGTTATGATGTATCTGCGCAGGCAGAAAGTAGACATAGCGTTGTTACAAGAAACTCATTTAACGCGAGATAAACTGGAAGTGATATGGAAAAAATGGAGAGGGACAGTAGTGGGGACAGCATATTCTTCCTACGCAAGAGGGGTAATCACGTGGGTGGCCCCACATGTCCCATTCCAGCTGTTGAGCTCTGCGGTAGAGGCAGATGGCAGGATGGTGGTTATGAAGGGGATGGTGGAAAACCGGGAGATCTGCATAGTAAACACTTACGCTCCGAACCAGGACACGGCTGTGTACTTCAGGACCCTGTACGGTAAACTCAGTGGTAGCATAGGGGGGGCGGTACTGTGGGGGGGAGACTTTAACTGTGTATTAAACCCCAACCTGGATAGATCAGATACGAAAGTAAATAGACCCATCCTGGCCGCAAAGGCACTGCATGCGCTGTTGGAGGATTTTGGGCTGACGGATGCTTGGAGGTCATGTCACCCGCAGGACAGGCAATATTCGCACTATGCAGCCCCACAGGGCCTACATACTAGATTAGATTATGTGTTTGTCATGCGGGAACTACTGACCGAAATACCGCTGGTGGAATATAAAGCCAGAGTCCTCTCTGACCACTCGCCACTGATGCTGGTGTGGCAATGCCGCCCCCCGAGGGGAAGGATACCCACATGGCGATTGCACCCAGAGGCGCTTAAAGATAATGTATTTAGAGAGGACATGCCAGAGGAAATATTAAGTTACTTTAAGATAAACACTGGCAGTGTCAAGACAGCGGGCACGCTTTGGGAAGCCTTTAAAGTAGTAGTGAGGGGAATTGCCATAGCCAAGTCGAAAGGCCTGTAGAATGGGGTCCTGGCCGAATTACAGGACTCCGAAAAGGAGCTAGAAAAGGTACTGGAACAGAGTAGTAATACGAAGGAAGACACAGAAACGATATTGGGTCTGCAGCAGAAATGTGTAGGACATTGGGAGAGGTTATGAAATCTCAACTATAAAAAGTATATAGAGAGACAACATGTTGGAGGAGACAAACCAGGGAGAGTCTTGGCGAGGCTCTACAAAAACGAGACCCCTAAGCCCCCAATCAGAACAATTGTGAACGATGATGGAGCAGAGGAGAGGGAAGAGCTAGATGCCCCGATCACCCTAGAGGAACTAGAGGAAGTGGTGAAGCAGCTGCCCACGTGTAAGACCCCGGGAACAGATGGACTCCCAAGCGAATACTACAAGGTATATAAAGCAGAGGTACTTCCCCCACTGCTAGAGATGCTCAACGAAGCATATGAAGCTAGGAAATTACCAGAATCTTTGCACGAAGCGGTTATTATACCACTTCCTAAACCTAATAAATTGGGTAGTGACTGCGGATCCTACAGGCCTCTGTCGATGTTGAACCTAGATAGTAAGATTCTAACGGCGGTCCTAGTAAATAGATTAAAGAAGGTTATCGATAAGTTGATACATCCTGACCAGACAGGATATGTCCCAAACAGAAACATCTCGTATAATTTGAGGCGACTCCATCGGGTGGTCGAACACTCAGACGGGGACACAGGTGAGATGGTGATAGTATCGCTTGACGCGATCAAGGCATTCAACTCGGTCAAGTGGCCTTGGCTAAAAGCCGCCCTAGCCAATTACAGCATGGGGCTGGGATATCTTCATTGGGTAGAACTACTATATAGTGCGCCACTAGCGAGAGTGAAGACAGGAACGGTGATCTCTGAAAGGTGGCAACTGGGTAGAGGTACCAAGCAGGGATGCCCTTGTCCCCCCATGCTGTATATCTTAGCGTTGGAACCTCTGGCGATTTATTTAAGGCAGCAATATGATGCAATATGCATTGTTGTTGGAGAGACGTCGCATTTAATTTCACTATATGCAGACGACATGTTACTGTATTTGCGGTACCCAGAAGAGAACCTTCAATACCTACTGGAAGTGATGCAAAAGTTTGCAGAACTATCAGGTATAGCTGTGAACCCCAGTAAGTCCTGTGTGTTTCCGCTGGGAAGATATAGAGGGATCTCGGTGGAAAAGTTGCCGGTTTTACAGATACCGTGGGAGGTCACAACCTTCAAATATCTTGGGATAGATATATACCATACGTTGGAGGCTGAACACAAGCATAACATGGAAAAAACGGTTACAAAAACTGGAGAATAGTATGAAAGTTTGGGCGAAACTCCCCTTGGCAATGATGGGGCGTGGGGTGATATTGCCCAGATTGTTGCATTGCTTCGCGAACATCCCATTCTCCATACCTCGGAAATTCTTTATCAGGTTGGACAGCATATGTCGGGAATTTCTATGGAACGGGATGAGGAACAGAGTAGCCCTATGGAAACTACAAAATCTGTATGAAAAAGGAGGCATTAAATTACCAAACTGGGAAGTGTATTATATAGCGAGCCAATTACAACATGTAGCTAAATGGCTCTCCGAGGAGCCTACATTAGAACATAGGCTGCACCAAGGGGACTGTGCTCCATATTTCTTGAAAGAGATGATATGGTTGCCCAAGCGGGAGCTGAGAGGTCGTCCAAGGATGTTAGGCCTTGGGTGGGAGATGTAGCAAAGGGCGTGCCGGTTGATGGATAAGCCATGCCCATGCACCCCGCAGACCCCACTGGTCACAGTGGTGGGAGCAGAAAAGCAATTAAGGTTAATGATCAGGAAGCACTGGGAACCGGTGGGAATAGCAACTATGGGGGATGTGTGGTAGGAGGGGAAGATGCTAGAATTTGAGGAGCTGGTGGAACATTGAGTGCCGGGCAATATATTACATATCATGGGATGTTGCAGCGTATTAAAGACACCTGGTCTGAGGTGGAACTGGCAGAGGAGGCGCATAACACATTGGTTGTGATATATGATATGGCGGAAGGGGGGCACGAAACATCTAGAGTGTATGAGATGATAATGACCCAAGTGGGCAAGGAGGTGGTACAACTTAGACTGGACTGGGAAGAAGAAGTGGGGGACCAAATGAGCGGTGAGATGTGGGAGAGGGCACAAGGATATCATAAAAAAGTGTCGAGAAACGCCAGGCTTCAGCAAATACAATTGTACATAACTTACAGGGCATACCTGACGCCATCAAAGATAGCGAAATTTAGAAATGCTGGAAGCCAAGTGTGCCCAAAATGTAATGAGGAAAACGCAGGGATGGTGCATATGTTCTGGCCATGCCCACAGATAGCAAGATATTGGGGGGACATAGCACAGAAAATGGAGGATAAGTGGATATGTATGAAGGTGGTTACCGCGTGGGCTTGCTTGTTGTGTGGGTTCCCCAGATCGCGTAAGCTTAAACATGTGAGTAAATTAAAAGATTTAGCATATGCACTGGCAAAAAGAAGGATCGCAATGGGATGGAAAGCATGTCACAGGCCCAAAGTGGAAACATGGTGGCGGGACTTGCAGAAGTGGGCGGAGGCAGAAACTGTGGCGTGGCAGGAAGCGTGTAGAGGGGACATAGAGGGAGAAGCGGGAGCCCTATCGGGCTGGATACAATTAATAGCAGAACTATTTGGGCCCTCGTATGATGGACCGAGTGATGGTGAGTCGATGAGTGCGGCTGAAGTGGACTCTCTACAACAAGAGGCGGGTACTAACAATGTGGGGAAGTAGGCTCGGGAGGGGGGAGGGACGAGGAACACAGTGGGTGAGAACATAATAAAGTATATGTATATGTGAGAACATTGTGCATCCACTGCAAGTTTGGTTTGGGTTGTTATTTTATTGTTTGTTTAAAATCAATAAAAAAAGTTTACAAAAAAATAAAATAAATTGTAGGTAACTTATTTTTAGAAGATGCATGTCGAAATAAGCTCAGGGCAACCGGTAGATAGGAAGCCTTTTTGGCTTTAGATATACATGTTGTGTTATCTAACCTGTTTTCTCCACTGAATTCCAACGGAATTCCAGGCTTGAGGCCGCCAACAGCACATCACTGCTCTCTTGCACTTCTCCAGCTCATCCCTACTAACTCCCCACCTCTCCTTTCTTTCAGAATCGCCAGAGCACCAGGGAACCACTCCAGTGGTGATAGTGCGCGGTATAGATATCCTTTACCATTAACACTGAGTGTGCTATGTATGTTGTCAAAGCTTCCTTCCCTTCACTGTCACTGATGAACTTGTGTGTGTGTGGGGTTACATGCGTATTCGTTCTCGTTCATGTTAATGTTCTTAAGTTTCTCTCCCAACAGTGCCAGGCAAGCATGGATTCCGCTTGCTGCAAGGGAAGAGCTGGAAATTAGCGTGAGTGAGGTCATGCTCGGCAGAGATTGGGGGTATGAGCAGACTAAGTGACATTATTTTCCAGTGCATGTGTTAGTAGAGAGCCGCAAATGCACTGGTGATTTTGTCATTGGGATGGTGGCTTTGTATTGTACGGGATGATAAGGAATGAGCGGTTGGATGGCAAGGATGGCTGTTGGAGTCCATTATGAAATAGGCACATCTTACCCATTCGTGTGATTTGTGCACAGCAAAAATCTCCCAAATTATTGCAACACGACGTGAAAAGCTCATAAAATATGTTGTAACGATGTTTCATTTCAGTTAGTGCATCTCAAAATGTAACTGGACTGTTCCAAGCAGACAGAGTCCGCTCCACGTTGGGGAGGAGAAGTATGCCTATTATCCCATGGTAAATAATAATGATATCGTTATTATAGCTATGCATTCAATTGAAAGATGGGATATTATCAATAATAGGCTAGAGAAACATTGATAATAAAAGGATAACTGCTGAAAAACCTATGCCTTTCTGATTTGCACAGGAGAGTTAAATTAAGCCAAAGTGAGGTTAAAGTAAAGTGAGCTTAAAGTAAAAACTACTTCAAATCCAAACATAGCAAGCTACGTCATCCATTCATCATACTCTGTGCCATTAAACGTGGTCGTTCCCAGCTCCATGCTCTTTCTTAATGCATTCACTCTCCCTCCCACAAACCTCCTGTTGAACTTGAACAGGTTCTGTTCTCTCTGTTTTACTCTTTCTTTTTCTCACGATCTGTCTGCCTTCCTCAGCAGCTCTGTTTCCCTATATTCTCCTACTGGGGAGCATAAAATTGTCTCGGGCACCAATGAAAAAATGGGCCACGGTTACAAATGTCAATTCATTCCTTTTGTGAAAGACTGCTTGAATAGTACCCAGGGCCAGGGGAGAGGTTTTTGATAAAATGTGATGCCAATTGTGCACTTGAAAGAATATTTATTCAGTAATACTGGTCAAAACTACTAGCCACATGGTGAAGTACCTTTTTAAAATGGCCAACAAATAAGTGCCTTTGCCCCACTTTGACCCCAAAAACTGGCCCACACAGACGGTGCGTATTTGTTTTATTTTGGTTCCATTATAGCTATATACGAATATTTATTTTGTCACTAAAGCATGCTGTCAACTGAGGTTGCAGGAAAACTAGTGTCTCACTGTCTCGTAACGCCACCTCGTTCCCAAGCCTTAATGCAATTGAAATCTCAGCTCCATCCAGATTGCAAACATTAGGGGACATTCAGATACTGGGCCTCATTACGAGTGCAGCGGTAAGGCGTTAACAGCAGCGATAAGGGGTTAACGGCACCAATAAGGATGCCCGTGCCGTTAACCCCTTACCGCCGCATCCCGAGGTCCCTTAGCGGGTCCCGCTAAGTGTTAGGCAGAAACCTGTGCAGTTCCCTCTAGGACCACTGCAAATGATTTAAGACTACAGGTGTTTGGCAGTAAACCCACTTGGTAGCAGTCTGTACCACACAGATTCACTTGGTAGCTGTGGCTGAGCAGTCAGACTTCCCTCAAGAAGAGCTAGGCAGTATACAGAGTATTCACAATAGGTCAAAAGAACATAGTAGAACAAGTAAACACTGACCAGGGATTGGTGTAAAAGAGATATAATTATTTATTTAAAACCACATCTAGAAAAACACACAGGCACTAATAGTAAGCAATTCAAAAACACGGTCACTAAAAGATATACACTCCCTTAGAAGAATATTAGACAAGTCTTAAGTAAAGCCCCACTTATTTTCAGACAGCGGTGAGCGCTTAGCGCAGATGGCACTCTAATAATTCGTTTTAAAAGGGAGAGAAAAGCAGAGAATAAATTGAAACAGGTCTCAACACTTTTACAAGAACACAACAAGAGAGGAAGGCAACGTAAAACCGGGAAGTTAGAGTTCAATAGGCTGGATCCACTTTAAGAGGATCAAACGAAATGTGTCCAAGGTCACACGGTTGCAGTGCACAAAAGTCTTGAAACGGTTCAAAAAGGAGTTGGACCAAAGAAAGAGACCAGTTAGAAGGTCAAGGCGGCCAGCCCAGTCCAGAAGGTTAAGGGGTTATTATTACCTTGTAGCAATCTTTAGAAAGGGAGGCCTGGCGGACACGGTACCTTCAAGCGGTGAGAATACTCCAGCGGGGGCAGTTGTTCCTGGCAGCGGATGCAAGTCGGTGCTTCGTCCGGGGGAAGAGAGGATCTCGTCAAAGAGGAAGACAGGAGTCTGTTGCACTGCCAGGGAAGAAACCAGCCGCAGAGTTTCTCAGGTAAAAGGAGCGGTCCTTTGATTCGCGGTCCAGTGGTAAGTGGCTATCCGGTTGCCGGGGTGCTTGGCATGGGCAATTCGACCACAAGCCGGTCTGGGGTGCGAAGAGAAGAAGGTAAACTGGTTGCGCCCACCAGTCATGGGAAGAAGCCTCTCCAGCCGGGAGATCTTCTCTGTCGTCGGGAAGTGGTGAGTCGGTTCCGCAGGGCTCCACCGGTGGTGTCGTCGTGGTAGGTCAGCTCAGCTTCTCCCTCGTCGGATTCTCAGGTCCTGTGGCGACTTCTGAAGTTCCAGTCCCCAAAGCCCTGCTTTTATGCAGCACACCCCCATTCACTCAGACAGTGAAACCACCAGGGATGTCCAGTGAAACCACCAGGGAGAACTGTTGGAGCCACAGAGAAGGAAGATAATAACAAGGAGTCGGAAAACTACCAAGCCCGGCAAGCGTAGAGGTCCGCTTGTCGAGCGAGAAGGATGAGCCACAGACCTCACACTTTGCATTACCAGTAATTTTGATCAATCACCGACAACCGTCTCGGATGCATGCTGTCGAAGCATACATAGACAGCAGAGCAGTTTGGAATTATGTAGACCAAGATCTGGCAGCAGAGATGGGGCTTCCCTTATTCTCTAAGTCGACTACTGAAAAAGTTACTACTGTTGATGGGACAGAAATAGCTTCCGGACCAGTAACCCAATGCACAGCAGCACTAACCCTACTGTGCCAGGATGGACACGGAGAATCTATTGCATTCGATCTCATCAAAGCTCCTCAGTTTTGACTAATCTTAGGGATGCCATGGTTGGTAGCTCAAAACCCTCTAATAGATTGGCGTGCCAAGAAGTTGGCCTTTTCCGATGATTGTGCTCGCACCTGTTATTTCCAAGAAAAGGGGAAAACAGACTTATGTACATCTGCTACTCCCAGTACAGCGGCGATTGTACTAGGTGTGACTAGTACTCTACCAAATGAATACCAAGATTTTCAAGACGTGTTCCATGAAGAACAAGCCAATACTCTACCACTGCACAGGCCCTACGATTGTCAGATCGACCTCATACCTGGTGCGCAAATTCCTTGTGGTCGAATCTATGCACTTACTGAACCAGAAAACCTCAATTTGAAATCTTATCTTGATCAGTACCTGGCAAATGGATTTATCCGCCCATCTAAATTATCGGCAGCCAGTCCCTTATTCTTCGTACCAAAGAAGGAAGGAGATTTGAGGACTTGCATCGACTATCGCGCATTAAACCAGATCACAGTAAAAAACCGTTATCCACTGCCCCTTATTCCCGAACTATTGGATCAAGTCAAAGACGCCCAAATCTATACCAAACTGGACCTTAGGGGAGGCGTACCAGCTTGTTCTAGTGAAGAAAGGAGACGAATGGAAAACCGGCTTTCGTACCAAATACGGCTTGTATGAATACCAGGTAATGCCTTTTGGACTTTGCAACGCTCCTGCTGCATTCCTGTACTTTATGAATGATGTCTTGCGGGAGTTAATCGACATTTGTGCCCTGGTTTACATTGATGACATCTTAGTTTATTCTGCTACAAAAGAAGACCATGTCAGGCATGTCCGCTCCATCCTTACTAAACTCTGCCAACATAAACTGTATGCTAAACTTGAAAAATGCTCTTTTCATGTCACCGAAGTGGAGTTCCTCGGTTTTATCCTCACACCAAAAGGTATCAGAATGGATAGGCACAAGGTAGATGTCATTCTTAACTGGCCGTCACCAACTTCATTTAAAGGAATACAGAGGATGTTGGGCTTTGCAAACTTTTACTGCCGATTCATCCCAGATTTTTCCCAAATAATGCATCCAATTACATCACTATTGAGAAAAAACAATAAAAAGTTCCACTGGACCGAAGAAGCAGAGAAGGCCTTTCAAGAATTTAAGAAAAAATGAACTTCAGCTCCAGTTCTACGGCAGCCTCGCACAGACCTCCCTTATATAGTTGAAACAGATGCCTCTAGCATGGCTATGGGAGCTGTTCTCTCACAAAGGGACCAAGGAACTGGCCAGTTACACCCTGTGGCCTTCTGGTCACGAAAATTCTCACGTTCCAAACTCAACTATGCTATCACAGACAAAGAACTCTTGGCTATAAAATCAGCTTTCAAGGCATGGCGACACTATCTCCTTGGTGCTAGACATATTGTCACGGTCATAACTGATCATCGAAACCTGCAATACCTAAAAACAGCAAAGGCTCAATCATCCCGTCAACTGCAGTCTTACAACAACATTGACACAGGGTGAACTCCAAAACAAGATCCAACTCTTAATGGATCCCACTTTCTCACAAGAGTGGTGTACACAAGGAGAACATTACACCATTAAAGACCAGTTACCATATTTTAGGAACCGTCTATACTTGCCAAGTAAAGATTTACAAGAGCAGGTTATTTCGAGTTATCACGACTCCCTGATTGAAAGTCATCCTGGAATTGCCAAAACTCTAGCTAAAGTAAAACGAAACTATTGCTGGCCCACATGGCGTAAAGAAATCATACAATTTATCTAATCTTGCGGTGTGTGTGCACAAAACAAGTCCCAAAAGCAGAAACCAGCTGATTTCTCCAACGATTGGAAATTCCTCCCGCACCATGGCACACACAGTCCCTTGATTTCATTACAGATCTACCTCCCAGTCAAGGATTCAACACCATCTTAGTAGTTGTAGACTTTTTCTCTAAAATGGCACACTTTATTCCTTTTAAGGGTCTTCCAAATGCATCCAATTTAGCAAAAGTATTCCTGGAGGAAATCGTACGGCTGCATGGCTTTCCATCGGTCTTGATCTCAGATCGAGGTAGTCAGTTTGTATGCAACTTCTGGAGGAAATGCTGTTCAATGGCCCAAATTGACATTCGACTATCACAGATGACCAAACAGAAAGAACAAACCAAACCCTTGAGCAATACATACGTTGCATGTTACATCAAGTGGAAGGAAATTGGAAGGACTTGTTATGGATAGCTGAATATGTCTATAATAATTCATTACACACCAGCACTGGACAAACCCCTTTCTACACTATTTATGGTAGACATCCACTTACTTCAGAATTGGATCTCCCAACCCCTTTGGAAATGCCAGCGGTTAAAACCCTACAAACGACTATTTCCCAGGCCTTCAAAGAAGCAGCAGAACATTTACTCCAAGCCAAGAACAGACAAAAGAAATTTGCTGACCAACATCGTAGTAAAGCCCCCGACTATCAAATTGGAGACAAGGTCTGGTTAGCATCAAAATATGTGCCCATAAAAAGGGACTTGGACCTTTTGTCCCCGATATCTGGAACCTTATTCTATTGAATCAATAATAAATCCAGTGGCAGTTAAATTAGCCCTACCACCCACTATGCAGATTCATCCTGTGTTTCACGTATCACTCCTGAAACCGGTACAACCCGGTACTCGGGTTACAACACCACCAAAACCAGTATTAGTTGAAGGAGAACCAGAGTTTGAAGTAAAGGATATCCTAGACTCAAAATACACCAGATCCAAACTATACTACTTAGTAGATTGGAAGGGATACGGCCCTCAAGATAGATCATGGGAACCTAGTGAATACATCTATGCACCTCGCTTAAAAAGTTCCATCCAAATTATCCAGTCAAACCAGGACCAGGCAGAAGTGCCACGGTGAGAGGGGCCTTGGGGGGGGGGGCAGTGCTGTCATGACCCTTGCCCTCACTGGCAAGTCCGTCTTCCAGTTAGGGCCAGGTCAAAGGCCTTAAAACCTCATCCAAGACTCTCTTGGAGTCAGTCCTGGCGCCTTTGGCGCCAGGCTCATAACCATCATGAAGACCAATATTAGAATGGGACTATTTATTTGGGACTATTTAACTTGGGGGGGTTCAGCCAACATGGAGGCACACACATAGCTCAGTTACAAGGAACTGAGCTATGCGGTCTAGTCTTTTGGGTGTCTCAGGCCTGGGACTACTTTACCTGGACTACTTTGGGTGTGGCAGGCCTGGGACTATTTTACCTGGACTTCTTTACCTGAGACTATTTAAACCTCACCCAAACAGCAGAACATTGCTTTGCGTTATTCTGCTGTGGGCAGCGTAACGCTCACTGTGTCCAGTTCTTTGATGCCAGCTTACCTGAAACCAAGGACCTGCAGAGAGAGAAAGAACACTACGAAACTTACCTGGAACAGTATCCTGTCTTCAATCCATCGCCGACTTCAGTTCCAGTCACCTGAAGGTACGAACTCCATCATCCGGCACCACATGCATCCTGGAATACCATAACCTGGAAGGAGGACAAAGAAAGACAGCATTAGTAAGCCTTTACTCACGTTTCCTCCCGAATGAAGAAAGCCACACAATTCTTACCTGGGTAGTCATCTCCTGGTCAGTATCATTGCTGGAACATTACGGCACTCGGCGAGGAACATCGCAACCTGCTAGAAGAGAAAAGACTCAGGTTAGCAATATAAAAGGCGAAACAGTACCGGGCATCGCGCATTACTCACCGGACAGCATCGCGCACACCACGCTTTCGCCTACCGGCCCATGCTCATCTTCAAACTGCATGACAACACCAAAATACCTTTCCATACCTAAAAGGAAAGAAGCAAGACATTATTATTCGAACTAAGAGGAACATAAGAACTGCATTTAAAGACTGTAAGGCAGCAAACCTACGGAGTCGCAGCAGGCCTGGATTTCCACAGGGGGGGCTTGCACCAGTGAAGTAACTTGGTCGCTGCTCGCCCCCCACATCTACGCGCCCCTGCCACGAGGAGCAGGATGGAGAATCCACCTTTCACAATATTAAGTTGAGGAGAGGGCCCAAAGGGGAGGAAGGAGTTGAGGCCAAGGGAGGTGGGAAAACAAAAAGACAATCTGGTATTGAATCCAGCTCTCCTATATTGCAGACCCATCTTTAACCAGAGGCCTTACCAAGGGACCGGGAGAGGGTTCAAAAGTGCAAATCATACAACCAGGGCTGGGTGGCGTCCCCGTGGATACCAGATGAGCGTAACAGTTCCACTGCTAAGCAGGAGCAAAGGTACATTATTGGACATTCAAGTTATGCCAACGTTTTAAACCACCGAATGATGTTATTGTAGTTGCAAGATTTTTTCAATCCTTGTTTTCAGAACCCAGCAGGAAAACCCCATCCATTCTTTCTTTCATGCTTCTGGTGATGAACATCTGTCTACGGCTTATGCTCCTATCACAATATATTCCACAGATCACCCATCATGCACTGACATTCCTGAGCGGCCACAATGCTCTACTCAATCTACTGAGAGTCTGACTCTTGATCACTCAAGAGACACTGTTACCCAGCCTGATCACTGAACAGACACTGTTACCCAGCATAATCACTCTACAGACACTGTTACCCAGCCTGATCACTCAGACACTGTTACCCAACCTGACGTTATGCTTGGTCGCAAAACTGCTGATTGCACTGAAACTCTTGAAGATACCAATGTTGGCACACAAGTATCTCAAGACATGGATACTGACGACATCGGGGAATGCAGTGGGAATGTAAAAATGCAGGTCACACTTGACATGCAGCAAGATCACCCAACAGATCCATACCTCTTTCAGAGGAGGGCACTGTCCACGCCTTTAGTCCGATCACTTCTTGCAGTAGATTCTGTGAAACAAAACATTGTACGAATTAGCACAGCCTTGCAACAAATCTCCACTGGATGCATCCCAAATGCAAATGGAAAAGAACTTTGGGATGCACAGGGGCTCTAGAACACAATTGAAACCTTAGAGTTTCAATTCTTAATATGTTTTTGACACCAAGTTCTGCAAACTGTGCATACACTGTCAACATATTTTCAAAGAATTGACTTAGTAACTGCAGAACGCATGGTTGTGACATGCTGTAAAGAACTAGAGAAGCTTTGGTCAGATGATATATTTGATCGGTTTGAAACAGACACATTCAAGAAAAAAGAAGCGGGTCTAAGAAAAGCTTTCATGATGAAGCAGCTGATGATAATCCTTTAGAGTGCGGGAGGCAGGCATTCAAAATAGAAACCTTCTATGTTCTTGTTGATATCTTGGTTGCTCAGATGAGTGAGGTTTCTAGATTTTAGAAATACTGTGTATAAATTCTCAGCACTGGATCCTAAACATTTTACTAGGTCAGATAATTCTGATGCATAGAAAGAGTTAGCTACATTTTATGAAGGTGATGTCTTTGTGCCCAGGGTTGCCACACCCCCCGCCGAGGACAAAGCCTGGTAATGACTCGGCGAGGGCTAATCAGAATGGCTCTTGCATTCTGATTGCGCCCTCGCTGGGTACTAATAAACAATGTTCTACCTTTCTTGATAGCCAATGATATGCAGGGTGTTTACCCAAACCTTTCTAATTTGTACAGAATATTTCTCACTTTGCCTGTAAGTAGTGCCGCTGCAGAGCGAAGTTTTAGCAGGCTGAAGTTGATCAAAAGTTACTTACTGTCACAATGGGTGAAGAGAGACTTTCAAATGTAGCCTCCTTAAGTATTGACAGGGACCTGACTGACATTGTGAACTTTGATAAAGTAATTCAGACATTTGCTTCAATGAAACCATGCAGAAAGGCTTTGTAGCGCACCAGATACCCCATAGGTTTTTTTCTCCAGCAGAGGGCTTCTTGGTCCTAATCTGTCACAGCAAAACATCTTGAAGCACATAATTCTTCCAAAGCCTGCCGCCGCATGGGACACATTCTCATTCTCACCTTGCATTTGAAGGAACTGTTTCATCCTCATTAAATGTATTGTATATGATTGTGTGTATTTATTGAGTCATTGTTATGCAGCAAGCATTTGATATTATGGATATTTATTTCCAGCTCAAGTGTTTGGCACATGTTGGCTTTTTGTTACTAAGAAATGTTTGCAAAAAATATTGCACTGATGCACTCATGGAATAATGACATTTACATTGAAAGATGTATACAATTGTACTTAAGTTGTTTTCTAAAGTTTATCTTTGTTTCAGGAGGATCCATATGTCTGTTGCTTGCAAATGTTTATTGAATAGTTCTTTTTTGCCTTCCTCGATGGATAGATCTAATTCAGAGCTCTAGATTTCATTGTCAAATTGAAATTGTATTTTAATTGGATGTTCCCTCCATAACAAATGTGCGGTGTGCAACTGATAATAGATGTGGCTTGTAGTGTAAGGTTTTATAGATGAAATAAATATCAGGTAAAAAACCCTCAGTTATTCCTTGAATATTAAGCGTCAACAGTTCCTAGTTAATATCACACCGCAAAAGTAAGTAAATCGTAGTGACCCTGACCCCCGGCCCAACCACAACCCCTCCCGTACCCGACTGACATGCTGCGGCGCCCCCTGAGCGGCACTTTACCCCCCTAGCACAAAACCTGGCTCCACCACTGCCTCACAAAAATTAAATGCTCACATCAGCCCCCTCCCTACGGATGCAAGCGAACATATAACAAACAACGTTATGTGTTCTTTCTCATCCAAGTGGAGGGGGCTGATGTGCACACTTTCTTTTTGTTAGGCAGAGAGGCGAGGGAAGCCTTTTCTGAAACTAGTAGTGTGAAAGGGTGTTGCATGTTAGCTCATTTTGTATGTATGCATGTGTGCAAGGAGTGTGTATGTAATGTATGTATGAATGAGTGTATGATGTATGGGGGCTGGGTGCGCATGTAAATGAGCGTGTGCATGGTCAATGGGTTGTTAGTGAATGTGTAATTGTGTGTATATATATACATATATATGTGGTCGCTTATGTGTAATGCAGGACGGAGCTGAGTCTGGCGGGTAGAGGGTGGGAGGTGTGGTGGTTTGTAAGAGAGGGACGGGTGGGGAGAAGGGGAATAGGATAGGGCTCCCCCAGACAACACTTGGGATAGAACAGAGGGGGCAGAGCCTCTAAATGTGCCCCGCCCACCGAAATGCAGGTTTCGTTTCCCTCCTAAGTATAATTGAAGATTCACGTCAATAAATCTCATTAAACCAGTGTTCCAACTTCCCCCAATATCTACCTGCTACTCCATATGCATAGATTTCATTTTCACAAGCGTAGCATGTACTACGTGCTTCCTTTTTCTGCGCATATGCGTAGTGTGCCGTTCCCACCCTGTACTTGCGCAGTACTGTTGTTTTTTATTCTTCACTTGCGCGTGCGTCGTATTTCATTGGCTCTGGTTGGTTCTCATTTTGCGCTTGCGCAGATGTTCGAGTGGTTGTTACAGTTTGTGCCGCTGGGTGTCGCTGGTCTTCTCCGGCCGTGCTTGGAGATTTCACACAAGCAGAGGGCGGAAGCAACAGAGAGCCGGGCTCTGGGCCCGGGATGAAGGAGTGCGAGTACCGGCAGATCTCGGGGGTTACCCCCGGAGCCCCCTCACCGCCTGGACCCCCGGGACCTCCCCGGAGGAAGTGGGAAGTGTTCCCTGGTCGTAACCGCTTCTACTGCGGGGGGCGGCTCATGCTGGCCAGACACAGCGGAGTGTTTGCTCTCACCCTAGGACTCATCCTCAGCACCAGCGGCCTCTTCTTTATATTCGAGTGAGAATTGTAGCGGGCAGGGGGAAGGGATCACACACACACAGAGTGGGAGCTAGGGTGTCTGTCATGGGTTATCTTTGTGCCTTGGGGCAACGGTAAAGAACAAGAGATACTAGGGTTTTAGGCGAAAGGGCCATCTGGGGAATGGAAGGCAGCTGTAGGGTCAAGGAGGGGGGGAGGGGGGGCAACTAAGACAACTTGTAGAAATCATACCTGGCTAAAGGTGGGGCATTCGAAAGGCAAGTGGGAGGTTAAGCCTTGAGAGAAAGGGGATGGGCAAGTGGGAGGCAAGTCAGAGTAGGACTCGAGCTCGTGGGACATGATTGACAAGAGATAGGCGGGGTGGGAAATGGATCATGGCAGGTAGTTGGCTGATTGGAGAAATAAGCTAAAGAGACTTGCCCAAGGGAGCAGAGCGGGAGGGTGGCTGAACGAGCAAGTGTCATAGGGATGAAGCGGATCG
The DNA here is from genome assembly GCF_040938575.1 of Ambystoma mexicanum. Taxonomy (NCBI): domain Eukaryota; kingdom Metazoa; phylum Chordata; class Amphibia; order Caudata; family Ambystomatidae; genus Ambystoma; species Ambystoma mexicanum. Next base: position 211,573,418 of record NC_090934.1, read on the forward strand.
TGTTTGATACGGGGCACGGGAGAGGCACATATACAATGGGCCATGATAGAAAGGGGGAGGTGAGTCGGCGTCCTGGCATGCATATGTACATGAGGGAGAGAAAGGGACCTCTGACTGCAACTAACGAGTCAAAGAGGAAAAGAAGAGCGACTAAGGGCCACGGTTCGAAGTGCTGTGGGGCCGGGAAGAAGTGAAACTGGGGTTCAATGAAGAAAGGGGGTAGGTTGAAGTGAGATGCGTGGCGGAATGGGAACTTGGTATAAAAGAAGGAACCTAGTTTTGAGACTTTAGGAAAGTTGGCTTGATGGAGCAGATACATTTTGAGAATTGTGGGTGGCAGCCTTGCAGGTGATGAGAAAGGGCCAACTGTATCCAGGCGGAAGGATGAATGTTTTGTAACGGGTGGGGGGAAATGGCAGAGAGTTAGGAATGTGGGGGGTCTGGTTTAGAGGGACTGGCGAGTGGGTGTATAGCTCATGAGGTAAATGTCTATTTTCAAGAAGCATTGAAATGATTCCATGTGTGGATGGGTGTTGACCCGGTTACCTTGTGCGTGAGAACAGTAAAAACTCTTTATATTGCGGTTTGCAGTGTTTAGTTGTGTTTTAATATCATTAAACCACCAGTAACCTCGCAGCTCAATCGAACCATCACAAACCAAAGAAACCTCAAGAGCAGTGCGTCAGTCTAGTTCCCAACCAACCCCTTATTCTATGTATGGTCGCATGATGGGCTTAACTTGTGCTCCAGTGTACCCGTGAAGTACGGATGCTTACTGTTTACGTGACTTGCCAGACCCCAGATGGGGAAAAATACAATGTCCAATTAGGCTGATAGATATGGTACAGCCACATTGTAAGGGATGGTGATAAGCGTTCATTGAAGACATTGATCTAATTAATTCGGACTTGCAAGAGCTGCAGTTTCTCTAAAACACTGGGGGATGTTTCAAATCATCACTGTGTAGATTGACACAACATACTTACCAGTCTTTTCTGTCTTCAGTTCCTTATTTATTACAAACTTTACTCCTTAATCCAGGTTTTGGAACAGAAACTCCATTGAAAATTGACTTAATCAAGTCTCCATATTTTGCTCTGTTGCACATCCCTGTCACCATCCATCCTTTTTTCTTTGACCTCTACACTGCCTTCGACACTGTTAAACACTAGTATGTCCCCCTGACCCTCTGAAATCCTAGTTTGCACGTCACTGTTTTAATTGCATTGGCTCCTACCTAGCAGATTCCACCTTCTCCATCTCAACTGATGCTGCAGCCACCTCCTTCCCATGGGTGTCCTTAAGGATGGTTCCTTGTCCCTCTCTTTAATCTTTGTTCCTGTATTACCTACCCCCTCTGTCATTCGACAATGGATGAGGCAAAGTTGTCTGATACTTAATTTCTTTCAGACTGAATTGGTTTGCCCCTCTGCATCCATTGCCTTAATGCGGTTGGCCACTCATATTTAGTTTCCCCTGATATTCTCACTCCAGCCCCCCTGGCCTACAACATGGTCGGCAACCTTACTTTGATCACTTCTCCTGTTAAAGCTGCCAGACCTGGCATCCTGTACATCCACAAAATTCAAGCACGGTGACATTTCATGCTGAATTGATCCCTTTTTAAATTATCTTTTATGGGCCTGCTACACTCCACCTTTTTTCTAAGGATGGAGCCACATAATTGTAAATGACATCTTCCCTCCAATTTATGAAAAAAAAATCTGGATCCTCCTTCCTCCATTCTGAATAATTGAGAGAAATCCTATATCTGTGGGGCCTTGAGTTTCTTTATAAAAGAGTGTGATTCTATACTAACGGGGAGAAATCTGGCCGATTTTACTGTTAGCCAATCCAGATACACTAAAAAAATGAAAAGGGGGAAAAGGATTTTAATTGGTTTAAGGACCAGAGTTTATTGCCAAATACAAGTTGCAGCATTCCTTTGGCACAATTCATAAACCTTTGGATTTGTTACTGTCATGTAAAAAACTCCTAGCCCTATGTTTCGGCATATTTTTGTGGTTCAGATTTAATTTACTTGCCACTTATGATAGATGGGGCCCGATTAGGAATATTGCTCCATCAATGAGATTTTGCAGGATGTGCAAAATGGTAGATGTACAGGAAAACTTAAAACTGTTAACTTTATGTGAAGCTACTTTTAATATTCAGAGGTTGTCGTTCAAGCGTAATGTACTTTCTGATGCGTCCATCTCAACAAGAGTTTTAGCCCCGATTGTTTAATGGGAGTGAGACTTGTTGACTTTGGCCTTGGTGCGCCGCCTAATACAGATTAATTCTCTGTTGGCGATAAATGTGTATTCAGTTTAGATATAGGAGAGGGATTAGCTCGCCCCTATAAGGAATATAATTAGTGTATATATTTTAGTACATCTTTTCTGTTGGAGATTGACGTGTTTAGATTTGTATAGTTGGTGTGAGGAAATGTTGAATAACACTGTTTGAATTTCATGAAATTGAAATGTGACCTTTACTTTGGACCTTTACTTTGGATTGCAATTGTACCTATGGATATGTTGTGTTAATGTTTTTCTTTTTTAAACTACACACAAAAGGAATTGTGTTTTTGAGAGTGGAAGATCAGTTCATGCAGGGGTAACTAATGACAACAGTGAATGGCAACTTAAGGTTTCTAGCTGATATGACTGGTAACAGAACCATAATTGAACAGATGGGGTATGCAACAAGCTGTTAAAAATGGACCAGCACTATGGGCGACTACCCTCCATATACTGTTTACACAAATAGGACTATTAGGCCGAATTCCTAAGTCATGGCACATCAGCCATATCCTGACAGTACACAAAAAAGGAGCATGGGACAAGCCTGCAAATTTTTCGCATTCTCAGCCATGCTAGATGTTTCTTCTAAAATATTTGCTTGCATGCTCCTTACTGAGTTGAATACCTGGATTGCTACAAACATATTGCCACAGAACAAAATAGGTTTTAGAGCTAAGGCAAGTACAGCACATAACCTTAATACTGTCATCGGCGGTAGAACATGCCTGGAAGCGCAGAGAACTAAAAGTCTTTCATAGACTTTTTTGCTGCCTTCGATACGGTTATTCGCAACCACCTGTGGCATGAATTAAACAGCTGGAATATACCTCCAGGTCTATTGAGAATGGTAATGTTGCTTTATTCAGAAACGTATGTTAGGTTGCGGTTGAATCTATCTGGGCACTTGTCTGCAATGATATCGACATGCAGTGGAGTCAAGCAGGGCTGTCTGGTGGCGGCCACGCTTTTTAACTTGTACTTGGCTGACATACAAGATGTATTTGTAAATAGTGGAGCCAATACGGTTAAGGTTGGATCATTTGTGATAGGATGGTTGGCATATGCCGATGGTCTGTTATTGCTGGACTACACACCTACTAGCCTTCAGAAGATGTTTGATGCACTTCTAAATTATTCCACTCTTAACGGTTTAACCATTAAAATCGACAAGAGCAAAGTAATGTTGTTCACAGCTAAAAACAAAACCCCTAAAAAAAAAAAATAATATGCGTAGAAAGTGAATAATAAAAGTCTTGAATTAGTACACACATGTATTTGGGAGTACTGATTGATAAATTTAAGATGGGATTCCCATTGGAAATGTCAAATTCAGTTGCCAAATGGCAACCAATGTGCCCAGTGTTTTCATAGGTAGAAATGTGTGGTATTCTACCTCTGCCATCCTGACCATCTATACTGCAAAAATTAGAACGATTGCTTCATATTCAGTCCAAATATGGGGCCACTAATATAGGAAACTATTTGTGGTCCTAGAAGCAATGGTATTGCAGAAACTTATGAGATTACCTCAGAATGTATCAGTTGAATACTTGTATTTGGAATTCAATTTGAAAAATATCATGTCAGTCTTGAATAGTTTTTTATGAAAGAACCTGTAAATTACAGAATGATACAATCATCGTTTCTTATATGCAGGCATACATGTGTCTAGAAGGCTTTCTGTCAATTGATAAATTAGGTAACCATTACGCAAAGTGGACTGTTGGGAACTCTATAATATCTGCAAGTGTGACACTTAGCACATGGTTAAAAAAAGAGATTGTATGAATTTAGCTATGAACAAAATATGATCGAACTGGCATCCGAAGCTCATAGTGGTCATTATTGTCGGGTACGAGCCACTCGCACCAATTTACCTAAGTATATTACAGCTTATCCTAGCGTGAAGATCTTTCGAACTTACCTATTGATGAAACATGTATCTGTGGCATTAGAAACAATAGGTGCTAGGCTTGGTGTGTGCAGAGAAGGGCATTACTGCTGCCTATGCGGTAGTCACGTAATTGAGTCATTAGAACATTTAATCATTGCATGTGAAAGTTTAGAAATAATAAGGTACCCGTTTTTAAAATCTTATAATAATGTTTGATTTTAATGAAATTGAGAATGTATGGTGGAAATTCATGTTGGGCGATGACATTAATCTTTATTTTATTGTCATTTTATTTGAAGATTTTAGACATTTTAATAGGCCTCTTAGGGCAAGATGTTATGTAATGGCATAAGACATGATTTTAACTGATTTTAGTGAAGTTGCTGTCCAATATGGAGTATGTAATATGTGTTATGTCTGTATACATAGCTAATTTGCTGTAAGAATACTAATAAAAACTATCTATACAAACTATCTATAATAGAACATAAATCACCTTTTGGTTTCCATGCAGCAAAATATATGGTCCCCTCGTCTAGTGCCCTACGGTTAATACAGTGGGCAAGAACATATCTAGGTTACAGATAAATTTACTGAAGAACGCTTGATCTGGAATGTTAGGGAGCAAAATAAAATGAGTTACCAATTATTCTAGGAGGCCTTATAAATGCAGTAGTCTGCATGCCCCAGAAGATCGAATTCTGGTACTGTCAATGGACCGTGCATATTAACACTACACAGACATACCTCTTCCTGAGCAGGACTCTATTCTGCACCCCCAGCACTAGACCAGAACATACAATGTCGGGTGAAATGGAGCGAGCTTGCACACACCTTGATGCTCTGTAGGAAGCAGAGTCCAGGTCTGAAGTGTTATAGACATTGTAGACATTGTAATAAGGGACAGAGAGCACTGTGACCAGGTTGACAGTGCAACACCAGGACAAAAAATGCATCGTCACAAACACTAGCCACTGCACTGCAAAGCCAGGTGTGATGGGTAGAGACTGCCCACTCACTTGACAATCCCACGCAGCTCAGACTGACCATGGGAAAGAGTTGGTGACTAGCACTGGGCCATCGGTGGATTTAATTAGGAAGAACAGAGTTGTTTGAGGTGTGCAACTTTAAAATACAAGCCCCTTTAGAGGGTGGCTAGACAACACTTTAAAAAAGTTAATGCGGTTCTATTGAGGGGAACTGAAAAAAGAAGCAAACGGTGCATAAGATTGTATTTGCGTGAGCTAGCGTTTACTAGCCTGTTCCCTTTATACAACCATGACCAAGAACTAATTGCAGTGGGCGCACCGACCTCAACTGCGCTACTGTTAAGATGCCAACCCAAACACTGGCTTACCCCCACTCTTATCATGTTGCTGCTCTTGCGTTAGGTCCGTGTTTCAAACCATAAAATAAATGTAATTAAATGCATAGGCCGGACTACAGCAAGCAGGTCTTTACCCCTGCTCAATTGGGACATAAAAGCACAAGTCATTTTAACGACACCAAAGGAGTAAAGGTCGCGTTGGGTGAGTGTTTAGTTTTTAAGAAATAGCATTGTGCGTTTGAGACAAGAGTCGCTGTGACATGCCACCCTTAGGATCGCGAAAATAGACAAACTTGTAATTATACCAGTAAAGGATACAGATTGAAAAGGATACAGTATCCTGATGAGGTCTTCTTCCTAACTTCATTGATGAATCCTCAAGGAAAAACCCTTTGCTTTGATTACACCCACTGTCCGATAGAAAACACGGCCAGAGCGAGGAATCAATTGAAAGGGCGAATAAATGAACACACTCTCCAATCTGTGTAATAGAAACAACAAGGTAAGCAATATCTAATAAAGTTGCCTTTCTATTATCTCACTAGTTTTCCCCCACTAACCCTAATAGGAGTAGTTGGATGAAGATCGAGGTTCAATAGAATCCAGGTATAAATCCACCAATAGGACACGACAAGGAAAGGGGAAGTTAGTAGGAAACTAATCCCGAACGCAACGAGGGTCGAACTAGTGTCAGGTAGGTGCACTCTGGAAAGCGTCGTCTAGTTGTGTGCATGAAGGTTAACACAACATGTTTTTGGCATCTTCATAAATGTTCATAATCAAAGTTCTTTCCCCATAAGTCGAGTTTAATTCACCCTTTAAATGATCCTGGAAAGTAAAATATTCCCTACCGGGATGTGTGCTCAATAGTTGTAACAGTTCTTTCTTCCCTCTGGAATGTAGGATTTATTTCACCCTTCAGATGCTACTGGAAAATTAGATATTCCCTTCTGGGATGTGTACTCAGTAATGGAAACAGTTCTTTGTCTGTATTTGAGAAAAAAGATCATAAGGTAATTCAGAGTTCACCTCCCTTAAGCGAGGAAGTATGAGCAACCCCGAACTACCCTTGAAAAACTCAAAATCTGCGTCTCCAGTGACGCGATAGGAAACCACCACTACGGAACGTATTCACCTGATTCTGGCGGAGACAGGAAGCCTCTGGGTGTTCTTCTTGGCAAACTGCTTCCCAGGAAACGCCACAGTTAGGAAATAGGGCAAAGACCTGGACAGCGTCACAGGAAATGCCTTCTCGGAAAACGCCGCAACTAGGAGACTGGACGTGGAGAAGGCTGCTTCACGAAATCCAGACTGAAGCAGGGGCCCGACTCAGAAAATGAGTCACAAACGGCTTTTGAAAGCAACAATCAGAAATAGCGAGTGATTAGAGGAACGCACTTAAATACGCTCAAGGATCACGTGACGGATGAAGAACCCAACGTTATCACGTGATCCTAGGTGCTGGAATTCAACGCCGTTTTAAGGGGAGTTTGTTAAAGAGTCTCCACCTCGTATAGAACGGCTTTGCTGCCGATCTGACAGCATATGGGTTCCTGCTACCAAAAGAAGGTGAGCGAGACATGACGCCCTGTTCGAGAATGGTGGAAACCAAAATTTGGACACATTAAAAAAAAAGTTATTTATTTTTTAAATTTAATTTTGGTCTGGTCATCATTCCGTCCAGTCCCTTTCAGAATCGCCCACTTTATCCATCAGTCGCAAGAATCAAGACCATACCTGTACACGCTTATTCTGTTGACCTTTCCCTGTGAAAGGAAAAGGTCAGGTTAAAGTGCACATTACGCACTCCACATTGCGGTCATCGTCTCCATCAATCTTGTAGTCACTCATCTGCCGACAGGATTAAGTTGATGTTTTTCTTCCCCACCACTACTAAGTGGCTCCTGGAAAAGAGAAGCACCTCATTAAAACGGCAGAGGATTCTCCAGTACGACTGGATATCTCATTGTGTCTGGGACCCCGGGAACAAACCATACAATACTGAGTTGGTCGTGATGTTTGTTGCAGAGCTCATGCTCCCCAGCTCAATAGCAGGTCCCTCATTAGGTCTCTAGTGTAGGTGTTGTCCCAGAAGAGGTGGTACTCCACCTCGTGTTGTGCATCCACCCGGCGTGCCATCCAGGCGATGTGCTTTACTTTTCCTCGTTTATCAGCCTGTCCGATGCAAAGTTCCCCCACGCATGCTCTGCTGTTAATGAGGGTAGGGCACTGATCGGCTCGCAGGCATCCCTCTCAAGGATGGCTCCTGTCTTTCACTGGTCTGGTGTCACCGGCTCCAGCTGGAATATCCTTCCAAATCCCTCTGCTTCTTAGTAGTACCATGGCACTGTGAAGCTGTATGGGATCCTGGAGTTCCACTCTGCCCACCCTAGTCTATGGCAGACTGGCAGTAGAAAGTGCCCATTGGTAATCCCAAGTGACGATCCTCACTGCTCTTCACTGTGGTACAATTGCAGGGTAATGCCCTATGCAGTGTTTTTAACTAAATTACAGAGAATGCTTTAATAATGAAAATGTTATAACGAAACAATATCAAATTTGTGTTTAAAATGTATGAGTCGGGGTGGGTTTAAAAGTGAATGGCAAAACACGGGGTATTTTTCGTTATAAAATGTTCGTTCTTACTGCATTCTCTCGAATTTAATTTGTTAAAATCGCATCTAACCGTGAAGCCTTTCTGAATAGTGGGGATGTTGGGCACTCCCCTCCCTCCTTTCTCATGCTCCTTTTCGCTCTTCACTCGGTCCATCCTGGAGTTCCAGATGAAGTAGAACACCTTCGAAGGGATTGTGTCCTCCGACGTATTCCTTATCTTTAATACGTTTCCAGCTTGCTGGCCTCGGAAATGTTTTCTGTAGAGGGCGCTGCGCGTCGACGTCCGCCGAGTCGATGTCCCTCGACGGCCACCGTATCGGCGCCGACGTCACCATGCCCATAAATAGCCACGCGCTGCGTCCGTTGCTCAGTTCCGTTTTTCCGCGCTTCGTGGGGCCTCGGAACGTCATTGCTCAGTTCAGTCAGGATAACTCTATATCTACTCGAATATACCTACTCGTTCTCGATGGCATCTTCATCGGAACCGCCGCCGCCGCAATCCTGCTTCAAGAAATGTCGAGACTGCGGTAAAATAAATGTCGATAACGGATCCACACAGGATCTGCTTGTGGTGCTTGGGATCCGAGCACCATTGTTCGGTGTGTGAGGACTGCATGTCCATGACGGCTAAAGCCTTGAAGGAGCGCAAGGGGAAGCTCGAGAGAGGTAAGTCAAAAACCTCCTCGAAGGTTTCTTCGGCCGAGGCATTCGTCTCCTCGCCGTCAAACATTCTCATTCTAGATCTCGAAGTAGCTCCCACCATTCGTCGAGATCAAGACACTCAAAAAAGAGACGTCGAAGATCCCCTTCCTCGTCGTCTTCTGTGTCCCCAGAAAGGGTCTCCTGTCCCACAAAACACAGCTCTCAAGCTGAGTGGGAGGAATTCAGAAAGAAAATGTTAAGCGTCTTCGAGAACGCAGCCTCGACCCCCTCAAAGACAGCTGAGGGCGATACCCCGGGAGAAAAAACCAAAACGCAGCGAGTCGCCGCACCAGGCGTAACATTCCACCTGAGAGTGCCACGAGCCATTGGGTAAGAAGGCACCATCTTCGCCGTCGTCGAGGATTCCTTCGACGCATGGATCGGCGCCATCGACGCCGTTTTCGAAGGGTTCCTCGACGCCGACATCGACGCCGATGAAAGAGAAGACCAAGGCTACTCCACAGCCAACGGTGATTCCAGGGGCCTCCGGCACAACGCCAAGACCGTCGTCTATGTCCTCGAGTAGGATCCCGATCTTCTCGAGTTCTTCGAGACCCCTTCCAGTTTTTTCGACGCCGTTCTCGGTGCCTTCGAAGCCTGTCACATCGGTGTCGACGACATCGACGTTTTCTCGCCCAATAATGACGAGGCTGGCTCCTTCTGCCTTAGAGATGGGTTTTACACCATTTCAGAGGTCATAGTAATCTGGACTATCTTCAATTTATGAAGAGGGGGGAAGATTCTGACCAGGAAACATTTGGGTTACAGAGGACCACGCTGCCTATTTCAGAGGATTTCACCTCTGAGGAAAGAAGGCTGAAGGACCTACATGAGGCAAGTGGGCTGGACACTTCCCCAGAAGTGGAATTTGTTAAGCCAGACCCAGGGGAACATGCCGGAACACCCTATAGAACCAATATGGCAAGAATTATTGAATTTATGGGTTGGTCTGCGCCTTCCTCTGTTTTTCAACAGGATGATTTAACAGACATTTTAGACAAAGGTCCACAGGAGGACCCTGTGGTCCCCTTCCATGCAGCCTTGCAAAGGAAAATTATATCTAATTGGGAAACTCCTGAAGTTATCCCTGCGGTCAATAAAAGATTGTCAGCCAAGTATAGGGTAGCGGCTGCTGACCCTGAATACTTATCAAAACACCCGACTCCAGAGAGCCTGGTGGTTCAAGCGGCAACTTCATCTAGCAGTAGGACCGCTTACCCTACTGTCCCACAGGATAGAGATGACCAGAGGCACGATTCTATGGCGAAGAAAGTCTTCTCTGCTTGTAGTATGGCGTTGAAGTCCATCAACGCCACCTGTACGCTTGCCAGGTTCAGTCACACACTATGGGAGTGTGCTTCATCAGCGGCTGACTGCATACCCGAAGGAGAGGAAAAGGAAGCCTTCCTTAACATTATTAAAGATGGCAAAGATGCAATGTGCGAATCACTTCAAACTGGCAACGATTCCGCTGACCGTATCAGCAGGTCCATGGCGGCAAGTACAACAATCCGCAGGCATGCGTGGTTGCGATGTACAGGCCAGACTTTTGAATATGCCCTTTGACGGCTCTTCACTATTCGGAAAAAAGGCTGATGACAGTCTGGAAAAGTTACAGACTTCTAAAGCAGCAGCAAAATCTTTAGGAGCTGCTATTCGCAAAACTCCTTTTCGCCCCTCAGGAACCTCTGGGAGAGGAAAGTCCTTTCGCTATTATTCCGCATTCGGGAAAGGCAGAGGACAGCCGGCTCAAAGAGGCCAAAGGAGATCCACCCGAGGTGGACGGGTCGAAACTACTAAGGCTGCCGCAGCAGGTGCCTCTTTACCCTCGGCATCTGCATCAGCCGCCCCCAAGCCACTCTGAGGCCTTTCCACACAATACACCTGTAGGGGGCAGGTTAACTCACCATCTGACGGAATGGCAGGCTATAACGTCAGATGCTTGGGCATTGGAGACAGTTGCCCAGGTTACTGCCTACCCTTTCTACACATCCCTCAGTCACCCACCGGGGAACGGCTCTCTAAAAGTTCCAGATCTGCTCCTCTTGCCGGAAATTATAGACCTGCTAGAGAGAGGTGCCATAGAACCAGTGCCATAGAACCGGTACCTGTAGCGGACAGGAACAAGGGCTGGTACCCCCATCCCCCCTCCCCCCCCTACTTTCTCATGCCAAAGAAGGACGAAGGACTGAGACCCATCCTGGACTTACGAGAATTGAACAAGTTCCTCAGGAAGGACAAGTTCAAGATGGTAACTCTCTCTCAGATCCTTCATGCCCTCCAGCTCCAGGACTGGCTGGTATCTCTGGACTTTCAGGATGCTTATTTCCATGTGCCAATCCATCTAAAACACAGGAAATACCTGAGGTTTGCAATTGGCAACTCTCATTATCAATTTCGTGTTCTGCCATTTGGGCTGACCTCCGCCCCGAGGGTCTTCTCCAAGCTAATGTCTGTAGTGGCTGCGAGTCTAAGGAGGGAAGGGATCCACGTCTACCCCTACCTGGACGATTGGCTGATCATGGCTGTATCTTCGGAACAAGCTCAGATCCAGCTAGATTATGTCTGCCACTTCCTTCACAAACTGGGCTTCTCCCTCAATTTAAAGAAGTCACAGATGATACCATCACAGAGACTCCAGTTCATTGGAGCGGTCCTGGACACTTCCTTGGGAAAAGCCTCGCCACCAGAGGTGAGGGCTCGAGATATTTTACAGATGGTCACCAAGTTTCAAAATGCCCAACGTCTCCCAGCCTTCGACTTTTTGACACCTAGCCGGAGAGAAGAACTTGACAGCGGACGCTCTGAGCAGGCAGAGCAGTCTCCCACGAGTGGGAGCTAGCTCAGGAAGTCCTTCAAAAGATCTTCGCCCTTTGGGGAACCCCTCAGGTGGATCTGTTCGCCACAAGCACCAACAGGAAGTGCGATCTGTTCTGTTCAAGGGAATTTCCCCCGAGAGGAGCTCTGGGAGCTGCGTTCGTAGTGGACTCCTTTACGTGTTTCCACCAGTCCCTGTTATTCCTCAAATGATCAGGAGGTTGAGAAGATTCCGTAAAACCATGATCCTAATTGCCCCGGATTGGGCCAGGAGAACGTGGTACCCAGACCTTCTAGATATGTACATCTGCCCTCCAATCCGTCTTCCACTCAAAGAGAATCTTCTCTCACAGAAGGGAGGTCAGGTTCTCCATCCAGACACCAGAACCCTCAACCTTCACGCTTGGCTTCTGAAAGGGTGAGGTAGAAGGATTGGGATCTCCCTGATGACGTCATGGAGGTGTTGCTTTCGGCCAGAAGGCCAACAACAAAGTCTTTATACTGCTGCCGTTGGAACACATTTTGCAGCTGGTGTAGGGAAGAGAATATCGAACCTTTTTTATGTGGTACACCAACGGGGTTATCGTTTCTACTCTACTTGGCAAACTCAGGCCTTCAAGTTGGCACTGTAAAAGGCTATCTCGCAGCGCTTTCTATCTTCAAGCGCACTGCGGAGGAACCATCGTATTTCAAACTTCCTCTAGTGGTACAATTTCTCAAGGGGTTAACTAATGTTTATCCCCCAAAACCATTCCAGGTTCCCTTGTGGGACTTAAATTTTGTCTTAAACTTCCTAATGGGCACTCCATTCGAACCACTTCACTCTTGTTCGCTGAGATTTCTCACGCTTAAAACTGTCCTATTGGTAGCACTAACATCTGCTAGGAGGGTGAGCGAGCTACAAGCTCTCTCCTGTAAACCCCCACATACAAATTTCCACAAGGACAAAGTTGTCCTACAGTTGAAGCCTAATTTCCTCCCAAAGGTGGTTTCTGAATTTCATATTACTCAGAAAATTACCTTACCTTTGTTCTACCCTCCTCCCCATCCGGGGAAAGAGGAGGAAAGGCTACATAGGCTGGACCCAAGGCGAGCTCTCTGCTTTTATATCAGCAGAATGGCTAGGATCAGGCAAGCAGACCAACTGTTTGTAGGATACTCAGGTCACAAGTTGGGACTACCCACAACAAAACAAACCATCTCCAGGTGGATTATTTTGGCCATTCTGGAATGTTACAAACTGGCAGGGAAAGAGCCACCCCAAAAACCGGGGCTCATTCAACCAGGGTTATCGCAGCCTCTTCGGCTCGCCAAAGAGGGGTACCAGTCCGAGACATATGTGCGGCTGCCACATGGTCGTCCGCACATACATTCACAACATTTTACAATCTGGATTCCACCACTACTCAAGAGACCAGATTTGGCAAGGCTGTATTACATTCGGTCCATCCCTAAAGGAATCCATAACATTCTCACTCCCACCTTCAAGTCTATCAAAGATGAGGAATATGTCGGAGGACACAATCCCTTCGAAGAAAAAGTTACTTCTTACCTTGTAACGTTCTTTCGACGGGATGTTCCTCCGACGTATTCCTTATCGCCCCTCCCATCCATCCCCACAGTGATACTTCCCTTGTGGTTGCAGCTTACGCTCCTTCAAGGTCAATAACTAATTCAGGCATGACTTTTCTTATGCTACAAAACGGAACTGAGCAACGGATGCAGCGCGTGGCTATTTATGGACATGATGACATCGGCGCCAATACGGTGGCCATCGAGGGACATCGACTCGGCGGACGTCGACGCACTGCACCCTCTACAGAAAATATTTCCGAGGCCAGCAAGCTGAAAACGTATTATCAAAGATGAGGAATACTTCGGAGGAACATCCCGTTGAAAGAACGTTACAAGGTAAGAAGTAACTTGTTCATCTGGGTGATGGTCATCGCTGTCCTCTTCTACACAGGCCAGACCTGGGCCACATACTACAGCATCAGTAGCATGCCGTTCCTCAGGGCCAGTGTTTTTCCTTTGATAGTCTGCTATGAAGCTGATCTAAGCGTAGGGTAGGGATTAGTGTTTCTTTTCAAGAATATCTGGTCATGTTCCATGAGGGCATAAAAGATTTTGATGCCCGTGACCTACCATTTTTAAAAAAAAAAACCAAACCAAAAAAAAAAAAACTACTGGGTGGATTTGCACCAAACTTCCAAATGCACATCTGCCCCTCTTTTTGCCCTACTTGTTTTAAATTTGAAGCAAATCTGTCGGTTTAGGGGGTGCATTTTGTTCAATGAATGCACATTTTTGCAGGATCTTAGGTTGCACCGTAACTGTAGGGCAACTTCCCTATTACCTATATTTTATGTCCATCATGGTCAGCCTGGCTGCCCCTCTTAGTGTTGCCACCTCCTCCTCATGGTTTGTTGTATCTATTACTTCCTTCCTATGCTGCTAAGCACGCTTGGTTTTGTGTTTCTTGTCAAAGCACAATATTCCATGTGATCCAAATAGGATTAGTTGAGAAGAGGTGGGATGGGGATGGGGGGAGGTTGGGAGCGTACTTGCTCTGAGCACTGCCTGGTCTATTGACATATAGTGGTTTGAAATGTGTGCTTTTGGGAGGCACTGAATATGTAGGGGATGCAGCATGCGTGCGTGGCGATTGTATGGATTGTCATAGATGGCACAATAATCGCCGCTCCACGTTACAGACATTGTTCAGGTTTATTTTTTTTATTTTTCTCTGTTCGGGCCTAGGGCTATTCCTCTCTGTCTAGTCTTGTTAGGACCATCCCTCTATAACTCAGATGTCCATAACCCCCAGTTAGTGCTACCGAATGTTGACCTCTACTGTTCATTAGCTAGCATGTGCTACAGGTGATTATCTAAATGCTGTCTCTCTGAACTCCCTCAGGGACTTTAACTGTCGATCGAGTTGTTAATGATCTAATGAGATTTGGGATGGTGCCTTACAAATACTTTTATTCAGCCTTCTCCTAACACGCTCAGTCTCACCTCACCCTCTACTACACTTTCGTCTCACTCCACCTTACTCCTCCCATCACTCTTCTGTTCCTGTCTGTGATGTTCTCACTCCACCTAGCTCTTGCTTCCACACTTTGTTGTTAGTCCTCCTTCTATTACTATTACTCCTTTGCTGCTTTACTTCTATGGAGGAGGGCCGAACCACTACGCCCAGTGCTCCAGATAGGAGTTTGGAGTGAGTATTTCATTCATTCATTTGTTTTATTGTATATGGTTAATACCTTTTCAATTCACATAACTAAATCACATTCATTCATACATTTACAGATAATAATCGATCAAATTGAAAAGGAAAATAAATATAATATAAGACAAAAATTAATTGAAAAGGATAATCCATAACAGAATATAATAATTCCCAAACGAACAAGCAGAATAAAAGAAGTAATTTTAAAACTATTTCTTTTCTTGGCATACATAAAGCTCTGCAATGTACAACCAAAATGAATTAGCAGTGAACAGACTATTACATTAATTAGATGGCTTTTAATAGATACGATGCTGCCAGACTTTCTCGGGGGGAATTGGATATTCAAGTACCAAACCTTGCAAATTCATCCATCACGATGGTTTCTGGCATATGAAATCTCACATAAATGTTTTTCTTAGGAACTCCACTGCCTTACATTCGAGCAGCAATTGCCTCATTGTTTCTGTGTCAGACTTAGAAAACAGATAATGGCATTTATCAGATATGAGCTTCCTCCTAAGTTGGATCGCTCTAGTAGGCCGGAGGTTCCACCTTAACCTCATCAGGGTATTCCTATGGTTCATATTGGGGAACAGAATAAAGATCGGGAGGAGCACCCCTAGTCGTTTATGTTCTTGTGCGTCATTGACGCCAACGCCAATCGTGCTCCCAACAAAATTCTTTTCACTCTATTTGGGTTATTCAAAAGGCACTCTCTATCACTTGTTATACCCTCAAGAATAGCTTCGCCTCTCCCAAAATCAGCAATGTAGTTCTGGCCCATCAAGTCTCCGGTTCTCCCTGCTAATGCAAGGCTTAGAGCCTCATAGATTGTTCCCGGTAATTGTGCGATCAGTTTTGCGTACAGACCCTTCGAGAATGTACATTTTTTATTTTTATTGTTGTCTATACAGTTATGAAACTTTACACAACAGAAATAAAATTTCAATATTTGCATATATACAATCGCAAACGTAAGCCATTTCAAATTCAAAAGAAAAGACAGGTTCATCTAAAGTTCACATATAAAACCTATACTTGAAGCAGGTTAAAGAAGAGCTAACTCCCATACTTATCTAAAAGAAAATAAAGCAAGACATAGACTCTGACCAAATGAAAGCAAACAAAGGAGAGGGCAGAACAAGACAACTATAACAAAAGATGAAGGGGAAGACCACTGTACTGCTGCTATCCCATTTAGTCAGCAGTTCACAAATCCGCTCTGTCTGATTAGCAAGGAAGTAGTGGAAACAGCAGGCTGCAGTTTGGTTGTAGAGAAAGAAGGTAAGAAGAAATAGACTGCTGCGTAGTGGGGGGGGGTGGGGAGCAGCCCGAAAGCAAGCCACCAAAAAAATGGAAAAAAGGCGAGGACAAGGAGGACCGCACGGCGGTGCGGCAGTAGTGAGGAAAAATCGTGCAGACACGGGCAGGGTCCGGTTAAGGGAAAGGAATGGAGAGGCAATGGGACAGTTCAATGGGAGCGTTATCTAACCGAAAGCAACACCACCATAGTGCAGACAAATGACTAGACAGTTACCAGAACGTGATGGAACTACTAATGGCAGCCCCATCTGTACCTATTCCAGAGCCTCCAGGTAACTGGACACATGACGCAATGCAACAGTCAAACTCCTACTATATCCTGACAAGCACCTCAGCCAAAATACTTCACGTTATACAGTCAAGATCTTCCACATGCTTTGTGTAATAGCTTTCATCGATAGACCTCGTATTGGGGCATTTTGTGAGGACGTGTCGTGCAGACTCAACCTTGCTTTTATCTAGGTGCATTCTACATGACCTTTCATTAACTGGAATGTCATACCAATCCCCTCTAATTTCCAGCACATTCAATCGGTTTAGTCTGTTCATAAATATTTGCTGTGTAGATATTGACGGGTGAAGTGTTGGGTAGGGTTGAGGCTCTTTATACCCAAGACATTCTTGAGAAGGTGCCACGAGAGCTCATACTAGCAACCTTCTCATGGCTCTTTACACAGTCAAAATATTCCACGCAGTTTTTTAGGGATTTCAGCATTGCACCCTCTCCATGCTCTCAACGTGGAGTCCAGTACAGTTCAACAAAAAAGTTCTCATTCATTTCCTTGAATCTGGCCATAACGGGGCTTATGCCACCAGCCAAAGCAGATTGCATAACATATAACAAAGAGTTACGTCCTGCATGCATTATCTTGATATATAACTTGGCTCTATTGAATTTGATTTGGATAGACAGTGAGATTAGCCCCATCTCCAATCTCACAACCTCAATAGGTGTATAATTTGATAGTCTCAATATTTTCCTCCCAATTACTCCAATATTTTCCTCCCAATTACTCACTCGATTTTATCGTCCCAAGAGGACCATTCAGCATAAGATGCCTCTAACGCATACAGAAAAGCCAATGATAATTTCTGCATATATATTGTGCGTATTCCAGGCAAACTATATCCTGATGACAGAACCGCCCCCATGGTAGCCTAAACTTTGGCTCTCCTATTCTGTTGTACCAGCACATTCATCACTTCATAACCTTCATAACCCAGGTACTTATATGAAGAGACTTTTTTAATAATGCCTATGGGGCAGGATATAGTGGGCTTCTTGCACTGCTTTCAGCCTATAGACATGAATTGGGTTTTTACTAGGTTTATCTTCAAACCATTTCTGTCAACATAAGTGCAAATGGCCTCAGCACTATGACAAATCACCCTGTAGGTATTGTCAAATATGTCATCTGCGTAGCTGATCCAGCCTACTTTGCTGGTCCCGATCTTAGGGAAGGCATTGAGCTTTTAGATGAAAATATCCCCTAAATCTGCCATATATAGATTGAAGAATATAGGCGCTAGTGCACAACCCTGCCGGACACCCATCCTAACAGCAATCTGATCTGACACGAGTCCAAGATTATTAATTCTGACCCATGTGATATCTTCATACATTATTTTACACACGTAGAGAAGATGGGCTGGCATCCCCATACCTTCAACTTATGTCCAGAGCCTACCTCTGTTAACCGTGTCAAATGCGGACGAGAAGTCTACAAATAGAATATACAGAGGTAACTCTGAACATTTAGCTTGTTCAATGAGGGTATTGGTCAAAAGAATATTATCGTTGGTTCCACAGCCCTTGCTTAATCCAGTTTTGGCTCTATACAAGATCTTATTATGGGATACCCAGGCATTAATTTCCTGTAATGTAAAAGTACCGACAATTTTGCTTGATACATCTGTAAGGGCTAACAGGCGATAATTCTCAGGCAGGAGACGTGAACCATTTTTAAATACTGGGATAGTGATAGAGGTTTTACATGATTGGGGTGTGATCCCAGTATTTATTATTTTATGGAAAATGATAGCCATAATATCTGCCCATATATCTGCCTTTTCCATAATATTACACACCCCATCAGGGCTGGGAGCTCTGGATGTTTTCAGTGTCTTAATAATATGATATCACTATTTATTATGAGATTCTTAATGGACTTTTTCTTCCAAATGGGCAATTTCTCCTTTAAATTTCTCTGCAAGAAATTTAACCGAGATTTCGGTGTCTATACAGCAGACAAGCTTGTAGTTTCCCTTATTAGTCACAGATCTATAATTTGCCCAGAATTTCTTAGTATCTCCTGCCAAGAGAATACTCGCCATGTTCTGCCAGTTAACGTTATTAATTGATGCTCTGTATATGTAGAGCCAATTCCTATAGTTAATCTTTCGCTTCTTCAATTTGAGACCATCCGTGGGGTATAGGAGGTACATGCCAGCGCTTTTAGTACTTAACACATTTTTTTCTTTTCAAAACAGATGACCTTATTGAATGGGGAAACCTGATGTGAATCGACTTTTAGGGGGAGAAGTTTATTCCCCATAGGCATGATCCCATGCATACAGGTTGTTATCCAGTCAATAATTTCTTCCGCAGAGCTCTTAGCTATGTCGTCAAGATTAAAACTCTTACTCCCTGCTGGCTTTAGCCAGGTTTTGATCCGTTCAGCCCAACCGGTAACCCCTCCCAACCATAACCTCTTCCCCAATATTGTTGGATAGAATGCTAATATCCTTATCTTGTCCAGACTCCTTGCTAGCTTTAGCCAGGTTTTGATCAGTTCAGCCCAACCGGTTACTCCTACCAATCATAACCTCTTCCCCAATATTGTGGGATAGAATGCTAATATCCTTATCTTGTCCGGATTAATAATTAGCCCATTCTCATCAGCGTATGCAGCAGAGGCAGATGCAAATCTTTGTAAACCTACCTTTGTGTTGTCCAGAAGGATAAAATCAGCTGCATAGGCCATCTAAGGAATTTGACGTTTCCCCCCCTCTCTGTGGGGTGTCGGGGAGGGAGGGACAGGGGGGGTGGGAGAGGCAAGAGTGTATTGATTATACAGCCAAGGTGACTGGACACAGCCTTGTTTGAAGAGTTCTTAATTACTCCTGAGCAGTCCCACTCTTTATTTAGCCTAATACTCACGCTTGAGGTCTTGTATAGATGCCTCAAAAGACCATCTGTTAAACCCCAGTTTGCCAACTTTGACCAGACAGTTCCGGACTACCCGATCAAAAGCAACTGATAGATCAATGAAAGCCAAAAAGGTGCTTCGTCCCTCGGTACCCCATGTAGTTTCCTGAATGCTATGCAGCAGCGGACATATATGTTAGTAGAGTGACCTCTATGGAAACCAGTTTGAAATTTGTTCAGCATATGCCTACTTCCTCCAGATGTTGAAGAAGAGAGGTCAAAAATATGTCGACGTCGAGCAACGAGATCCGACGATAATTTCTTAGCTCAGACCTGCAGCCCCTCTTGAATATCAGCACAACAATTGTCGAACTCCAAGAGGAAGGCACCAGGCCTGTGTTGAGAATGCTTCCAAACTGCAAAAAAAAGGACACTTGCCCAAGTTATTGGATCTGCCTTCAGAGGATTATTGGTCAAAGCATTTGGCCCTGGGGCCCTAGTTTTCTTGCACTTCTTTAGGAGATTAAGAATGTCTCCTCTATCCAAATCAAAAATCCATTGATGATCAAAAGAAGGCATCCCCCTCCTGCGCTACACGCCTCTTGCCACACCACCGTTTCAGCCTCCGCCCATTTCTGCAGCTCCCTCCACCATATATCTATTCGTGGCTTGTGACAAGTTTTCCACCCCATAGCAATTCTTCTTTTCGCAAGCACGTATGCTAAGTCTTTGAGCTTTCCAACATGTTTAAGTTTTTGTGATCTGGGGAACCCACCCAGCAAGCAGGCCCAAACAGTGTCTATGATGATCGTGACCCCCTTTTCCTTTAATTTCTGTGCCACTTCCCCCCCCCCCCCCCCAAAAACGCTCAATTACTGGGCATGGCCAAAACATGTGCGTCATATCTGCCTTTTCCTCATTGCATTTGGGACACGCCTGTCTACCAGCCTTCGCAAACCTGGATATCCTCAAAGGCGTCAAGTATGCTGTGTGTAGCATACAACTGTATTTGTTTTAATCTCGCATTCCTAGACACCTTTTTGTGGTATCCAAGGGCGCATTCCCACATCCCATCGGGGCTCCCACCTCCGCCTCCCAGTCTAACCTTAACTGTGTCGGCTCCTTCCCGACCTTATGCATCACCATCTCATACAGTCTAGAGATCTCGTGCCCTCCCTCAAACATCATATATTGCGCACATGAAAGCATCCGGTTCCTCCTCTAATACAGTTGCAGGCCACGTGTTACGAATTCTCTGTACGATTCTATGATATGTAATATATTGGCCGGAATGCAACCCCATTTCTTCCTCAAGCACTCCAAAATCCACAATGACCCCTCCCTGCCATATATCCCTTAATGTCACCAACCCCACCGATTCCCAGTGGGTCCGGACAATCGCCCTCAGTTGCTCATCATCTCCTACCAGCGCGGCCAGCGGCACCTGCTGGGAGCACGGGAATGGATTTTCCATCATCCGGCACACTCTGCGCCACATTCTCCATCCAAGCATCATCATATTCGAACGACTACTACAGACGCCGGCTGAGTGGGAGGAATTCAGGAGGAAAATGTTAAGCGTCTTCGAGAAAGCGGTCTCGACCCTCTCGACTCTCGACTCACCATCTGACGGAATGGCAGGCTATAACGTCAGATGCTTGGGCATTGGAGACAGTTGCCCAGGGTTGCTGCCTACCCTTTCTACACATCCCTCAGAGTCATCCACCGGGGCACAGCTCTCTAAATGTTCCAGATCTGCTCCTCTTGCAGGAAATTATAGACCTGCTAGAACCAGTGCCATAGAACCGGTACCTGTAGCGGACAGGAACAAGGGCTGGTACTCCCCCCCCCCCCCCCCCTACTTTCTCATACCAAAGAAGGACGAAGGACTGAGACCCATCCTGGACTTACGAGAATTGAACAAGTTCCTCAGGAAGGACAAGTTCAAGATGGTAACTCTCTCAGATCCTTCAGGCCCTCCAGATCCAGGACTGGCTGGTATCTCTGGACCTTCAGGATGCTTATTTCCATGTGCCAATCCATCTCAAACACAGGAAATACCTGAGTTTCGCAATTGGCGACTCTCATTATCAATTTAGAGTTCTGCCATTTGGGCTGACCTCCGCCCCGAGGGTCTTCACCAAGCTAATGTCGGTAGTGGCTGCGAGTCTAAGGAGGGAAGGGATCCACGTCTACCCCTACCTGGACGATTGGCTGATCAGGGCTGTATCTTCGGAACAAGCTCAGACCTAGCTAGATTGTCTGCCACTTCCTTCACAAACTGGGCTTCTCCCTCAATTTAAAGAAGTCACTGATGATACCATCACAGAGACTCCAGTTCATTGAGCGGTCCTGGACACTTCCCTGGGAAAAGCCTTGCCACCAGAGGTGAGGGCTCAAGATATTCTGCAGATGGTCACCAAGTTTCAAAATGCCCAACGTCTCCCAGCCTTCGACTTTTTGAGGTTGCTAGGCCTCATGACATCCTGCATCTTCCTTGTGCCCTAGGCTCGCCTGAGAATGAGATCTCTTCATTGGGCACTGAGAACTCGGTGGTCGCAATTGTCAGGGAGAATGACAGATCTCCTCCGGATTCCGGACAAAGTAGCCTGCGACCTTCAATGGTGGGCCTATCCAGAGAACATCTTGAAAGGAGAACTGTTTTGGCAACCATGGCCGGAGATAACAGTAGTCGCAGACGCCTCACTCACGGGGTCCGGAGCCCATGCCAACGACTTGACCATCAGCGGTCGTTGGTCTCCATCGGAGTCCAGACTACACATCAACCTATTGGAGCTTAGAGCGATCAGACTAGCGCTGAAAGCTTTCCTGCCATCAGTACAGGGAGAAATGTCCTGATAATGACAGACAACACGGTGGCCATGCACTACCTCAACAAAAGAGGCGTAGGGTCACTGCCACTGTGCAGAGAGGCAATGCAGCTCTGGTTTTGGGCAATTCAGGAAGGAATCTCTCTATCGGCAGTCCACCTAGCCGGAGAGAAGAACTTGACAGCGGATGCTCTGAGCAGGCAGAGCACAGTCTCCCACGAGTGGGAGCTAGCTCAGGAAATCCTTCAAGAGATCTTCGCCCTTTGGGGAACCCCTCAGGTGGATATGTTCGCCACAAGCACCAACAGGAAGTGCGATCTGTTCTGTTCAAGGGAATTTCCTCCGAGAGGAGCTCTAGGAGAGGCGTTCGTAGTGGACTTGGAGTTTCCACTCCTTTACACATTTACACCAGTCCCTGTTATTCCTCAAATGATCAGGAGGTTGAGAAGATTCCGGAAAACCATGATCCTAATTGCCCCGGACTGGGCCAGGAGAACGTGGTACCCGGACCTTCTAGATATGTCCATCTGCCCTCCAATCCGTCTTCTACTCAAAGAGAATCTTCTCTCGCAGAAGGGAGGTCAGGTTCTCCATCCAGACACCAGAACCCTCAACCTTCACGCTTGGCTTCTGAAAGGGTGAGGTACAAGGATTGGGATCTCCCTGATGACGTCATGGAGGTGTTGCTTTCGGCCAGAAGGCCAGCAACAAAGTGTTTATACCGCTGCCATTGGAACACATTTTGCAGCTGGTTTAGAGAAGGGAATATCAACCCTTTTTCATGTGGTTCACCAACGGTGTTATCGTTTCTACTCTACTTGGCAAACTCGGGCCTTCAAGTTGGCACTGTAAAAGGCTATCTCGCAGTGCTTTCAATCTTCAAGCGCACTGCGGAGGAACCATCGTATTTCAAACTACCTCTAGTGATAAAATTTCTCAAAGGATTAACTAATGTTTATCCTCCAAAACCATTCCAGGTTCCGTTATGTGACTTAAATTTAGTCTTAAACTTCCTAATGGGCACTCCATTCGAACCACTTCTCTCTTGTTCGCTGAGATTTCTGACACTTAAAACTGTCCTATTGGTAGCACTAACATCTGCTAGGAGGGTGAGCGAGCTACAAGCTCTCTCCTGTAAACCCCCACATACAATTTTCCACAAGGACAAAGTTGTCCTACAGGTGAAGCCTAATTTCCTCCCAAAGGTGGTTTCTGAATTTCATATTACTCAGAAAATTACCTTACCTTCGTTCTACCCTCCTCCCCATCCGGGGAAAGAGGAAGAAAGGCTGGACCCAAGGCGAGCTCTAAGCTTTTACATCAGCAGAATGGCTAGGATCAGGCAAGCAGACCAACTGTTTGTAGGATACTCGGGTCACAAGTTGGGACTACCCAAAACTAAACAAACCATTTCCAGGTGGATTATTTTGGCCATTCTGGAATGTTACAAACTGGCAGGGAAAGAGCCACCCCAAAATCTTAGGGCTCATTCAACCAGGGGTATCGCAGCCTCTTCGGCCCTCCAAAGAGGGGTACCGTTCAGACATATGTGCGACTGCCACATGGTCGTCCGCACATACATTCACAAAATTTTACAACCTGGATTCCTCCACTAGTCAAGAGAATAGATTTGGCAAGGCCCTATTACATTCGGTCCATCCCTAAAGGGATACATAACATTCTTACTCCCACCTCCAATTACATGCCACTGCTATGGGAGCCTATCAAATATGAGGAATACGTTGGAGGACACAATCCATTTGAAGAACAAGTTACTTCTTACCTTGTAACAATCTTTCGACGGGATGTTCCTCCGACGTATTCCTCATCGCCCCTCCCATCCATTCCTGCAGTAATACTTCCCTTGTGGTTGCAGCTTACACTCCTTCAAGGTCAATAACCAATTCAGGCATGACTTTATTGTATGCTACAAAATGGAACTGAGCAACGGACGCCGCGCGTGGCTACTTATGGGCATGGTGAAGTCGGCATCGATACGGTGGCCGTTGGGGGACATCGACGCGCAGCGCCCTCTACAGAAAAAGTTTCCAAGGCCAGCAAGCTGGAAACGTATTATCAAAGATAAGGAATACATCGGAGGAACATCCTGTCGAAAGAACGTTACAAGGTAAGAAGTAACTTGTTCTTCAAAGTTATTTACACTGAAAACCTCCATTTCCATTGCAATGACAGTGTGTAATTAGCAATTTAAAGCCCCAATATTTTTGTCAGACCAGCGAAAAGCCTGACCCAAAGCATTGGTTCTTAATTGCGAAAGATGAGTGTCTCCTAAAGGAGAAACCGATGTTAAGACTAGCCTCCAAGATCCCATGATCACTTCAATCATTTTCCAGGACTGAGAAAGAAATACAGCTGTCCACTTCGCGTGAGTATTTTACTCACAATTTTTAGCACAATTTTTAGCATAAAATTAAAACTTTGTTCGAAAATGACAAAACGGCTGTGGTTCTAAATAATGTATTGCACCTGTGGGAAAACATTTTCTCCATACAAGAACCTTGTAGGTGCATACTACCCAGCTTCATGATACTTTGGCACAAACTCTGTTTAGTTACTACAGATGCCAGCTAGTTACATCGGGTGGTTCATAAATCAAGTCCCTCACTCTACCAGCATCACTTCTCTGCCTCTCTTGCCTACTGTTTGCTGCCTGATACTACCTGCTTGACAGCCACTCCCATGTTTTTGCTCCTTCCCTTTGCTACTTTGTTTCCCCGGTCTCTCACTTTCTGACGCTCTGTCTCTCACCCTTAAGTGTTGCGATGCCACATTTTGCGGTCTGTTTCTCTGTCACTCTGGATCTCCCATCTCTGAATTCTATTGTTGCTGTTTCCCTCCTATATCTCGCTGTATTGGTTGATATTCCTCTTCCTCTCTCATGTCATTACTTTGGCTATATCGTTTTTTTCATTTTCTCGGTTGTGGTTTCTACTCCTTTTGATTATCCTTCTTGCACTCTGTTATTGGCCTGCCCTTCTTTAGTCTTGCTTTTCTATTTCCATCTCTCCCCACCTGCTGTTCATCTGTGTTTTTATTTTACTGTCTCCAAATGTCTGTCTAATTTGCTCTGCTTCTATCCCTCACTCCTATTGTGCGCTTGTCCTATTATTAACTGTTTCCCCTCCCACTTTCTTTGTTGCCCTATCATGTAGCTCATTGTTCTCTCTTCCTGTTGCTCGATTTCCTGTTTTGGATTGTCTAGTATGTTCTCTGTCCCTTCGCCCCCGCCCCCTTGCCACACCTTTGTTCTTCTGTATTGCTTAGGTTCAGAGTTGCTCTTCCTTTCCTGTTTTTCTGTTTGTCTTTTAACATAGGACCAATAAATATCCAAAAATCTGAAAATGCCTTTTCTATTTAAAAATCTAGTGCAGCTTTACCATTGAGAGTGCCTTTTTAGATTTGTGCAAACATTCTTTTGGTCATTAGCCTGGAAATCTAGATGCTTTACCAACACTGTATGCCATTAGAAAAACAAGAGCCCATATGAGGTGTGTATTCTGAGCCATCACAGGTATAGCAGCCTTGATGAGATGTGTTCTGAGCCATTACAAGTATAGCAGTCCTCATGGGATGTCCGTGCTCTACTTGTGAGCCATTACAGGTATTGCAGCCCTGATGAGGTGTGTGTTCTGAGCCATTACAAGCAGAGCACCCATTAAGAGCTGTGTGTTCTGAGCCATCACGGGTATAGCAGCCCTGATGAGGGGGTGGGGGTGTGTGTTATGAGCCATTACAAGTAGAACATCCCAGATGGAATGTGTGTTTCTGAATCGATGAACATTTAGTAGTCCCTTTTGATAAGTTGAAAGTTGTCAACTGTGTTGCAATTGAAGGTTTCCTGCATCTTAAATGCATATCTCTGATGCAGACTGATTAACTGACCTATTAACAGTATTTGAACTAACCTGCTACACAATCTCTGCAGCAGGGTTATTGAGCCACTGAGCTGCATTTCCCAACAGGCTGCTGACACTGAAAGGCACATAGGGTTTGGGCACCGGCAGTTCCATGTGAGGCTTGTCTGACATAACTGGCTTGTCAAAAGCTGTACACCTGTTTGGACTATCCTGACATTAGTCAGGAGGTTCATAATGAGGCTTTGACATGTGCTAGATTTTTGGCAGTTGGACTCAATAATCGGACATGGGAGAAGCATAAGGTTTGAAAAGCGCAATACCGAGTAGAAGGGATTGAAGGTTATGACAGCAATGCCATCTTCTCACACTGTCGGAGGTTGGTGGGAAGAGCTCGGACATTGTACTTGCTCAGCACTTTAGCTTGCTGCAGAAAATGTCAACACATGTTCGTGCTTTAACAGCAGCTCTGTTAAGAAATGCACATAATGTCCCAAAACACAGCAGTCCTGCTAAGAAATGTGGGCATGATGCAATCAGCCCTGCTGTAAATATTTGGCATTGTGCGATGACCTGCGTAAGGTATAGCAGCTCTGTTGATAAATTAGACTACTTTACCTGAATATATAGAAGTCCTGTTGAGAGGTACAGGTACGATCTGTGCCATTGAAAATATATACAGCACTGCTTATACCTGTAGCCATTATACCTGCTTGCAGTGGGTGGTCCGAAAGGGAGTTAGTTCAAACCACATGCCTAGCTATGCAATTGGTGTGCTTCTGTGATGAAAAGAAAAGTATGAAATGCCCATGCTGCTGCCACTGCGCTGGCTCTATTAAAGCCAATTAAGCAGATTTGCAGCCATTGTTTAAGACAATTTTCATTTTACGCAATACTATGTGTCCTATAGCAGAGTGAAAAGCATGTATAACAATGTAACCTACAAAATGCAGGCAGTTGAACAAAGTGAACCAAACACAAATTCCCTTTTACTAAAAGTATTATCATGATAGAATGATTAACTGAGGAGAGTGTTAAAAAAATTAAACAGACAAGGACTCATCTCGGTTTCTTCTTTCAATGAACTGTGTCTATTACTAAATTCAAGAGTGGATTTGCAAGTTGCTGTTAGCCAGGCTTTCACCAGTGAGCTCCATAATTCATGGGGGTGCTGCCATAAATAGCATGTGTAAGTGGTACGCAACAAAGAATTAAAAGGGCCATATATTTCTGTCCTTAAAAAGGCCTGATAAACACGAGCGGACTATGCCTCCCTCCAAATGACTTAAACACCCTTCTTTCACTCAGTAGATTGGTGTCAGAATAACCCTGCACACTGCCAGGTCTACCCGCTCGTTGCACAATTTTACTCACTGTAGAACCACTTTCACTCCTTAGCCAATACTCACCTGCTCCACCATCCCCTGCTCCTTCCATCCTGCTGGTCTCTTGGTCGTTCACCTCTGACATCACCTGAACACCCCACGCTTCCTTCTCCCTGCTCGTTTCCCCACTCTTTCAGGATTGTATTGGGTAGCCTTCTCTGGCCAATCAGTCCATGTCTTTCCCCACATGCGGCACATGAGTGTAAATTGAGTAGACATAAAAAGGGGACAAAGCCTGCCCATTTTCTCATCATGGGATTGCTACATAATGGGGATGACTGCTTAGGAGGGCAAGAGTTCGTGTTCAGGCTTTCCATTCAATTGGTCGTCTGGTAAGATCTTTGGGGAAGGGTGGGTATGGCTCTGTTATGTCCCTGGTGGTCAAGGGGGTCACTGTTATGTTAGGTGGGTGGGTTTAACCCTAGATCCTTGTTAGGGAGAATTCTCATAAATGTGCAAATTCCCTTCACCTTAGAGACCCCCAGCAACTTTGCTGGATTTTGAGGACTTGATTTTTTTTACCTGGAGAGTGATATCCCCTCCCCCCTCTCGTATTTTTATGTGTGTTTTACTCTTGTGTTCTTTGATTGTGGGGTTTTAGACCACTCCATAGGCATCATCTTTTCATGTGTTACACAGCACCCTCCGTGCAGTGACACAGGGAAGCCTGTCAGGCTGTCCCAAGGTTTAAATACCTTCTCTGGGATAAACTGTTTCCCAGAGAAAGTAAAGTGAAATTGACTTCTTTCCAAATTCCTAGCCCCAGCACACACTATCTTACAATAGACTGCTGGAGGGGTTACTTAGTATCCCCTATGTCTAGAAACTCATGTAGCAGTCAAATTCTACCATTTCCTCTCGAAATGGCTGGTGGCAGTGGTTTTACAACAAAGTACCATGATTTTCACCGCCCGCGAACACCGGTCGCGTTAAATCGCGGGAGCTATGTTTTTCAAGATGGCGCCTGAGCCTCTTTTGTTTAAGCGGGTCCCGGTCTTCTTTTATCGTCACTTCTTTTTGGAAAGATCCTTCTAGTTTTTCTCTGCGCACCAAATCAGGTTTGGTCCCTTTGTTCCTACGCCTTTGGCGGGCTTCAGGACTGAAGGGCAGGAGACGGAGTGGTCTCATCCATATGAGCTATTGTCCATACTACATCATCCCCTCTCTCAGAGCAAGCTCCTTTTGAATCACTCACCTGCCCTTTCACTTTATCGCACAAGGAACATCGCCTTCCACCTCGTCTACAGACCACCTCACAGGAATTCTTTCATTGCCAGCATCTCCAACGTGCTCTCCTCTGCCAAATTGGCACATGCTAATAATGTCTGAGAGATTTTAATGTCCCAGAGTGCCATGCCAACCACCACACTCGAAACATGCTTTTCGCACTGATTGGTTCCATGGACCTTAAGCAAATTG
This sequence comes from Ambystoma mexicanum, assembly GCF_040938575.1. Lineage (NCBI taxonomy): Eukaryota > Metazoa > Chordata > Amphibia > Caudata > Ambystomatidae > Ambystoma > Ambystoma mexicanum. The sequence continues at coordinate 211,602,299 of NC_090934.1, forward strand.
TGTTCTCGCCCACCCCCCCACCCCCCACACAGCAAACGCAACAACTTGGACTTAGCACCAGGGTCCTAATGAGGGCTTAAGTGTTTAACGGTGCCGTAAAAGGCTGTGGTACCGTTAAACAGTTAGCGCCTTACTACGAGGTCCCTTTGCGGGACCCGACCTGAATGGCTGGTCTAGACCAGCCGTTAAAGTAGGGACCGCGAAGGGTCCTTGGTGTTAAGTACGGTACTGCAATTTGCGGTACCGTACTTGGCGCCTTCCCCAGTCCCATTGAGCCCTATGGGGCAAAAATGGGAATGGGGAAGGGCCAATGTTCAATGGGGAATTACTGCCCCGCCAACTTTGGAATGAGGTGGTAATTCCCCATTGAATATTGGCGGACTCGTTACGATACCGTCAGCAACCATGGTGCTAATAGCGGCATGGTTTAGCGCCAGTATCATAATGAGGGCCTAAGTCTTCATATCACCCCCTACGCCCCCTCATCGCCTATGCAGGCCCTATCCCACTCAACTGGTCTGACCACTTCGCCATCCCACTATTGGTTACCCACTCGACTCTGCCACACAAATGTCAGGTTTAGCGCCCCCTCACCCAACGCTGTTCATTGAAAACCTTTCCATTGAATGAGCTAGAAGCAAACTTTGCAGGCTTTGCACCACAGGGAATGCCTCGGCCCTCCTTGAGTTATTATAATACTATGCTATGAAACTGGTAGACATTCATGCCCCCCCTCTCCCCAAAAACCGGCTGTGCTGAGAACAAACCATCTGCATCTTGGTACACCCCCAAGTTTGCCTACATCAAAAGCTCTGTCTCAGACCTAGTGAAACAGTGGTGCAAATGTACCAATCGCAGGATTCTGATTAACGAGGCCAAAGCTGCCTGCTACTCCACCACCATGTAGCTGCCCCTAACCGGAGCAAATCCGTCTTTTAAGTAGTAAAGCATTGCACCAGACATTCACCTGATCCATAGGTACCAGCAACTCTGACAAAATGCAAGAGACCGTTGAAGCAAACTCCCAAAGCAATGGCTCTCCCTTCACCCCAACACGCATAATGCTCCTCTTCTCCCCGGATCGATTTGCTTTCCATAAACCTATTCCTTACTCTATCATCCCAGACTCGATCATTAAACAATTGATGGGCCCGGTGCTCAACACATTCCTCAGCATCATTAATGCCTTCATCCCAGCAGGGTCATTCCTATACACCCTCAAGACTGGTCTCATGCCACCTTTTTGGGGGGGAAAAAGAACCCTAGATCCAGGCAACATGGCAAACTGTCCCATTACTAGGGTGACCAGATTTTCAAAATAAAAACAAACCTAAAAGTAGGACTAAACACCAACCCCTGCAGCCTTCCCACCAACCGTGTCGCTAGTGGGATCACACAGTAAATAATACTTTCTAATGCTAGCACTGCTCCTGGATATAAACTTTGCTGTTCTACTTGCAAATGTAAGCCTTAAAAAACAAAGGTGCCTTTTTGCTGATCTCCCGTTGCATAATGAGTTAATGCTTAGGGCTGATACCTGAGGTTGAGGTTCGAATCCATCAGGGGACGCTGGAGGTGTGGTGTAAAATTATTGAAATGTTTGTTTAATTTATAAATGTTACAAGGCATAAATTAGTTTTCCAAAAAATTGATTAGCAGAATTAGCTAATTAAAATGTTTTTGATTAGCAAACCGACCCATTTGATTATCAGTTTTGTACTAATATTGTTAGTCGCCAGAAGTTATTTGTACCCAAGACATGAAATGAGCAACAATACCGCAGTTGTCCGTACTGCTGAAATGAGACATTAGTGAGAGGAGCCATGCCTTGCAAATTCTTTAAAATGTAGTTGGACGTGCAGGTTGGGTGACTTAGTTTACCTATTCAACCTAAGAGAAATGCACTTGACCCATCGCAATGGAGGACAACAAATTTAAAATTCGATTTCTGTAAAATGGTGCATGTCACTACACCACTTTGTTTGGCACACTGCTGCCATCCAGAGGCCAGCCATGCACAGTGAAACGTTTATTTGACATTTACTGCAAACAAAGTAAATGTTAAATAAAAGTTTCAAACATCTCTTGCAAATGCTATTGCCCTTCATAAAATCTACTTTACTTTGCGAGCTATAGATGAGCGTCTGTAAAATGTTAGCTGCATGAATGCACACAAATCGATATAATAAAAAGGCTCTGAAAACAGTTTGGCCAGCTGTCCCCTGCAGGTGGTAATATATAATGCACTCAGTCATAAAGCAAAGCGAGCTCTGTAGGCTAAATACAGTGTTTGGTATTGCAGTAGATCTGAAGATGTACAGACTGGATGGAACTATTGATGCCTACTATGAGTAAGCATCTAGTTTGCTTTGTGTGTTCATTATGTAAGAGGAAAGAAAGACTAGGCGTGGATTGCATAGTAGGCAGATAACTGGGCAAACCAGGTGGAATATTGTAGTTTGTGTTCATTGTTAGGAAAGATTTCATAATTGTATGTAATTTTCCCTCCATGTGTCAACCCCCAAACATTTTGCTGCTGTTTAGACACCATTGACTGACTTTGCCAGAGAAGCACATCCTTCAGCTGCACTCCTCTTGGGTTTCGCTCACTTCTTTGGGGAAACTGACATGCCCTTAAGACAGTCAGTACTGGGAGACTTTGTTTCCCTTAGTCCTTCCCTCATGTTGCAACTTTTGTGCAACATGTAACAAGTGTGCAGTTTATCTTACCATACAGCACACTTGGGTCTATAGTCCTTTCCAAAGGCCCTAGATACACTCGCTGGACTTTTTATGAACTGTGCAGATATGTCATGGACAGGACTGGTGGCAGCTATCGTTTCGCATTATTTTGAACCCTTTCCTGCCATGTTAACCCTGTTAACGGCGAATAGGTGACCTGACTCCAAAATGGCCATGCCACGAGGTTTTGTCCTGTCCTTTGGCCATCTTGCCCCTTCACCTTCCCCAGGTCGATTCGACCCGGGTCAGTCCTTATTTGCTCATGCACTTTCCTGCAAATCCCCAATTTTCTTTGGTGTTTATTTTTTTTTTTTTTTGCAGGTTTCTGGTGTGTGCGCGCCTCCAGGATGTGGGCTGGAATGTCTGGTTCCAATACACATCCTGGGTGCTAGAGAGTCTGGAGTGCCATGAATGCATAGGACCACCGTGGTCCGTGATTGGTCCGCGTATGGAGTGTGTTTTTCTGGCAGATCTCCCATTGGGTCTTCTTCGTTTTGGCACAAAGGGAACTTTGGATAAGAGGAGGCCAAAAACAGCCATACCAGGTCGATCTCCTGAGTTCCGACTGAACAAAGGATAGGATCCAAGTATCCTGCAACACGAAGCCGAGTCGAGGAACCGCTGGTGATCCGCTGGAAGGTTTGGCACCCTGAGCCTGCTGTCGTCCCGTGGGACCCCTCTGCATCTGGTCGGCCTAGGTCTGCGAAGACTCCTCGACCCATTGAAATAGAGGGACCGACTATTCTCGTCACCTTCATCAAACCCTGCAAGTAAGCCTTCTCTGAAGTGTCCCTGGGCCAACCAGTGGACTGACAAGCTTACCCAATTGCTTTGCTCTGTCACTGCTGCCGTTTCGAGGAGGCCCTCGAAAATTGGTACACTGCTAGCTCTGTGTCCACAGCACCCTCACACCAGATTTCGTTCCCAGGTCTGAAGTGAGACTAGTGTGGCAGGTCTGAAGTGAGACTAGTGTGGCAGGACCGGAGTAAACCCGGTTACCGTGTTGCCCTGCCGCGGCAACGTCCTTGGCAAGTCCGCAGCATTTGTGACCCTCTTGCCCCTGAAGCCTGCTGCAGTGAAACTGGGTTGATTCATCCACCGGGAGTGGAGAAATCACCACTGTCCCGTTTGGGAATCAACGCTGTATCCCAGGAAGTAAAAGTTGCTGATGTCCTTTTTGCCGCATTCGAACCTGCAAGTCAAGTGGACTGACCTGCCGAAGTTTGGGTCCACTTGCGTCGGGGACTGGTGAGTACTCAATACCCCAACCGGTGACCCCTAGCACAAGGGCCCATTTTTACGCACAAGTGGCCCCTGGGGGGGGCCCCCCTCTCCTTTCCACTTTCCACTGCTTTCCACTGCTATTGCGAAATAGCAACTCCATCACAAACTCTCAAACTGCCTCTGCCTTCCAGTGGAGGTCCTTCTTGAATAGTGGGAACTTGTTCTGCATCGCCTCATCCACCTTCCCGAGCTGCTAGAGACCCCTGAAGAGACCCTATGCTGCCCATTGGAACGGAACAACCACGTGGGTTTGCATTGCATGCACTATTGAGCACAAGGCTCCTCTCTTCTTGGGGCTTGGACTGCCTCTTAGTTGTATTGTCGATACCGAACTGTGCCTAAAGACTATCTACACTGCCTGTTTCCTTCCCCTCTAGGTTTTCAACATATTTTGTGCATTTAACCCTTTAGACCCCAACGGTCTTGTATATATATTGTATTGATTGTGATGTGTTTGCTTAGTATTACTGTGATTATTTTGCTATGGTCTGTTACAAAGGCCTTGTGATAAATGTGTCTATATTTTTGATATAACACCTGTCTGGAGTAATTTGCAAGTCTCCTTGCTTTGTATGCTCATTGAGGTCCTTCAGTCACCCTCACCCCTCCTGAGAATTAGTCTTGACCGCCTGCCATAGCTACCCTGATTGGTCTGGCTTGTCCAGTGGTTATCCTGTTCCAAGAAACTAGGCTGGCCTTCTGAATCTCTGCCCCTCCAGGTCAGAGTTCAAAAATCCATCTTCAGTCATCTCAGTTTCATGCTACCTGGTATAAAGCAACAGGGTGATAATATAGAAAGTCAAGGAGTATGGGATTGCTCATGGGTTGAGCACCAGTTGCAAGATGTATGCAACCTGCAGTTTTCAGAACTAGGTGTGCCATCAAAAGCATTTGATCATGTACTTTTACAAAAGTGTTCACTCGTCAATATGATGCATCTTTCCTAACAAAATGAAATTTAGTGGACACCATGACATTTATATGCACTAACCTCTGAACATTTATGTGAAGCATCGAGAGGCAGTGTTTTACAGTATCAATACTGTAATTATGCATTATGTAACAATTTACATTTTAGGAATGGAATTGCATGACTGTTTAAAAGATAAAGTTGACTCATACTGGTCTTTGCCAGACAGGATTATAGAAAGCTTAATAAAAGTATCATCCCGATTACTTCTGGTTTGCAATTATTAGAAAAAGAAATTCTTGCCTAGCACTCCCACACATGCCTTTTGGCATTTGAGTGGAGGAGATGATTACTGATACATGTTCTCTTCATTAACACTTAAAGTGAACAGAGGGTGAAGAGAGCACTAAAGACAAGAGGGGAATGCAGGATAAGCTGTGCTTCCAATGAAGAAGGCAACTTAAATACTTGAAACTCTTCTGTATAGGTGCATTATAAATGCCATATCATATCAAATGGCTAGCTTTGCTATAGAATTGCATAGCACATTGCTATGTGACACTGCTTATTTTATGCTTTGTGTTATGTAAAATAGTTGTAGATAGTAAAGATTGAAGTGGCCACCCTCCATTCCCCCAAAACCAGGACAGGGTTTTAAAATACAAAAGTCTCTCGGGATAAGGGGGTGGTGGGGCAGGCGCCAATTCCCAGACAGTCTGGGCAAAACAGGGACGTCTGGACATCCTACCCATTACAAACCACCAGTTTATTGGCAAATGCTTGGAAAAAGTAGTTGTTACACAACTTCCCCTCCTAAATGACTTCCAGTCAGGGTTTCCACCCCAAGTGTAGTATCAAGATAACCACCATCCATGTGGTGAATGATGCCCACCAAATAATGGATAAAGGCGCCTCCTCCTTGTCCTTGAACTTTCAGCTGCAGTCGACCTCTGAATCCTCCTCTCCATCCTTTGCCGAAATGATGGGATTCTCTGGCTCTGTCCTGAATTGGTTTGCCTCCTACCTCTCGGGCAGTCACCAGGTCATCCAGATGAACTTGTTGGTTCTAACAAACTCCAGATCTCCAGCGGAGTCCCCCAAGGCTCCATCCTCTCAGACATCCCTTTAGACCTTTACATGGATCCTCTGGGAACTCTCCTCAAAGATCCAATAGCGCCATCCACCAATAGGCGGACAATATTTAATTTTACATGAGAATTAATAGCATGCAGAGCATCACTTGTCTCTGAGATTACCTAGCCATCGATCAGTCCTGGATGTCGATTGCCTACCTCAAACTATTGTCCCCATTGGTCCACCCGCTAACCAACCTTTCCAACAATGGTTAATATCTGTCTATAAGGATTTGATCTACAACTTTCGTATTCAGTAAAATCTTTAGGCTTCACCATTGACAGCAGCCTGTCCTCCAGAAACATAGCTATGAAGGCCAAGCGGCTTGGCTCTGAATTTCCACCCTTGGCAATATTTAATCCTTCCTCCCGCCGCTGGACTTCTGGACCGTAGTGCAAGTCCTTGCACATCGATAGGGAAAATGCCCTCTTGATGGCGCTCCCAGCTGCTCACCTGGCTCCCCTAAAAGCAGTCACCATGCTGCAGCGCGTATTATCATGGATGCACCGACATTTGACTGAATCGCCCCATCCTAAGCTAACTACATTAGCTACCACTCCAGGCCATGAGACGCAGCAAATCGACCAACTGGCTTGAAATGCAACTCCTCTGCAGTGAGGACCTGCAAACAACCCTTCTCTTGTTATGCAGCCAACCCCTGGAGCTCTATCCCAGTGCCAGCACGGAATGCCCCCAAATTGTCCAATTTTCGCCAATCTCTAAAAACATGTTTTTTCTTCAACACCTGACTAAGGACTAATTCCAATGGACGCATATACCGATGCACAGAACGGAGTGCTGTTATAAGATGTCACCCAAAACGCTGGCTATCCACACTCTTAAGCGCTCTGCTGCTCTTGAGCTAGGTCTGCGCTTTAAGCAATAGAATATACTCCTACGTCCCGTCCCCTTTCCTCCATACTTGTGGGACGTTCCGTCCTTCGGGACGGGACTAGAGCACTTTTGTCAAGAAACATAAAAATAAAATGTCTCTCTTTATTTTTCCACAGGGTACCACACATGGCTGTAACCCCGCCCTCCTTAGCTCCGCCCCGCGCATCACCCTTCAGTCCTTTTCTCCACACGATCGGGGCTGGACGCACTTGCATCGCTGGGAGTTTCTTTTTGGCTCCCATTGTCCTTCCTTCTTGCTCTGGTTCCTCGGTTGCCAGTCCTCCATCTATGCCAGAGTGTCGGGGATTCGCTTCCTGTTCTTAGTGCTAGCGTCGTTTCGCAGGGGCGGATCCTCATTCTGTTTGTCTGGAGTGTCTAGGCCTGGAACATCGTTGGGACTCGCGTCTTTACTGCGACTCCCTCTCCGTTCGGACACTCCAGTGTCGTCTTCAGTGGGAGGTCGTGTTCAGACGTTCCGCCGCCGCATTTGCAGCTCATCATCGACGAGAAGATGCGCCCGGTGAGTTCTTACTTTTCTGGGCACCCTGGCCGAAGGACTCCTTCCAGGGGTCCTTTATGCCTGGCAGGGGCTCTAGTAGCTCTGTCACCAGGGATTTCCCCTGAGGTGCCCCATGGGCCTAACGGGCGTACCAGAGTTTTCTCCAAGGGTTCAGATGGACCTGCCAGTACCGGACATCGTTCCGAGGTTCACCTTTACAGTGCTAAGTTTAAGCTCAGTTCGGCTGGGTGTTGGGATACCAGTGTTCACCCTGAGGTCTCTGTATCTGGACCTCTCCCCGCTGATACAAGGGCACACCCTGAGGTCTCCTCTTCTGTAGTTTTCCCTCTTAAGGGAGCTTTTACATACCAGGTTGCCACCTGAGGTTCCTCTTGTGGAGGCTAAAGTCTGTACAGACAGATCCGAGAGGCTGTCTCAGAAGGTCTTGCCGATGAGGTATTGCCCTCAACCATCCCACGCTCAGGTTTGTGGTGGTACAGAGTATGTCGAGGGGGCAAATAAGGTGGTCAAGCAACATGCCTTCCAGTACCGGCTATGCAGAGGTTCCTCCACTTCAGGCTAATCCTGGAACAGTTCCTAGGATGTCCACTAAATGTCCTAGATCTGCCAGCACCGGCTCGGCCGAGGATCCTTGTTTCAAGGCTAAATTGTTACTTAAGTCACCTGGCTCCCCTGAGGAGACAGTTGCCTCATTTTCTCCTTGGCGCAGTTCTCCTCAGGTGTTGACAAAATGGCAGTCCAACCTTCTTGGTCCTCGGCGGCCATTTTGGATACCTCCCTTACACCATCTTTCATGACATCTGGTGCTGGGAGCATTTCTTTGGGGCTGATCAGCTTTTCCATGTTATATGGACAATGGAAACCTGTTTATCGGTCCTGGCGAAAGCTTCAGTTAAGGTCCCTTATACACTGAGGTCAGGGTCCCAGACTCGGTCCTTCTCTGGATTCAGGGGGTTTCAGGGTCGCCATGCGTACCGATCTAAAGCTTTGGTTGGTGGCCCTGCCTAAAGCGGCAGTGGCAAGGTGGTTGGTTTTTCCCTCAGCCTTCTCTACAGGGACAGGTAGTCTCCCTGCTGAAAAATCGCCCAAAAGTTATTTTTTGTGGGTCTCGCGAGACTCCGGTGGGTGGATGGTTCTCGTCTCATTTGGAAGGGTGGCAGACAATCACCGAAGACCGGTGCGGTTTGTCCATCGCTCAGGTGGGTTTTTCGCTTGCCTTTTCCTCCTACCCCACCCTCAGAGCAGAGGTACAGAAACTTCTATACCTCAGAGCGGTGGAAACTGTTCCCCTCAAAGAACGGGTTATTACACGAGTCTTTTTCACAGTGGTCAAAACCAACCAGGCTGGCTTGTGCACTATCTTCGTTCTTTCCAAGAGAAATTCAGTTTGATCACGCCCTGCCAAATAATAGTCTTCTCTTCGGAAGGGCGGCTGGCATTCTGATGTGGAGCCCTCATCCTTCCAGTCCTTAATGAACAGGCATCATGCACTGACCCTACTGTCTTGGTTGACACCTTCAACCACTCCGTGCTAAAAGCTCTTGACCTCATTGCCCCATCTAAACTGAGAACACCAAAACCTCAAGCTCACCTCAACTCTTGGTTCACACCCAAGCTTAGAACTCTACAAAGAAAAACGAATTGCTGAATCACATTGGAAAAGTAACCCTGCGGAAGTCAATAAATCTAGCATTGTTCTAGCAACGTTAAACTATAAGGAAGCTATACTCCAGGCTAAAAAAGACACTTACAACAAACGCATTGAGCAAGCCAAATCCAATACTAAAGAACTTTTCAGAATCTTAAAAGAATTGGAAACCCCTGTCACTGCACCTGACGCCTGCATCAAAGATAGCACTTGGTGCACAAATATCCAAAATGCACTCCTTGGCAAGATCGCCACCCTCCAAATCAAAATTAATGATAAACCAGCCTACAATCCAACTTGCAACCGAACACTCTTCCGATTGTAAAGAACTCTATCCTTGATTCCGTTCAGCTTCTCACCTCTATCACTGAAGTAGAAAATATTATCAATAGCCTTAAACCTTCCAACTGCCAAGGGGACCTCTGCCCTGCACCCATCAAGGAAGCAGCCCATGACATTACCACACTCATTAACTCTTCCTTCAGCACTTGGATTGTACCGGACAACCTGAAGGATGTCTGGGTTATCCCGCTCCTAAAAAAGAAAAAAAAACAACCTTGGATGCTAATATACCTACTAACTACAGGCCCATTACCACGGTGCCTTTTCTACTAAAAATCCTTGACCGAGCTGCCTACCTATAGATTCAAGACTACCTCAAATCCAATAAACTCCTGGGACTAAAGCAATCTGGGTTTCGACTGCGACACAGCACCGAAACTGCCCTTATCAATCTCAAAACCCAGATCGAAGACCTAAGAGACGAGGGAAAACTTGCTTTACTACTCCTTCTCGATCTCTCTGCGGCTTTTGATCTCGTCAATCACCATAAACTGTGTCGACACCTTAAACTAGCTGCACACTTCTCTGATAAAGCCACAGCTTGGATCAGCTCATTCTTGGACAACAGATCAATGTGTCTTTTCCCCCTTAGCAGCAGCTTCACCCTCACCTGTCACCTGTGGGGTACCACAAGGATCCTGTGTTTCTCCCACGTTGCACAACATATTCACAAAACCTCTATTTGATATTTTGGATTATCTGGGTGTCGCATACACTAACTATGCTGACGACGCCCAGATACTCATCCCGATCTCAGGCGACTACTCCTCCGACTCTCTCTCTCTGTGGACGCCATCTACCAAGTCATCCACTCATCAATGGCGCAGCATGGACTTTGTCTGAATGACGAAAAGACAGAGCTCCTCATTCTCGGCTCTCCCCAAAAACGAACCAAACTTGACCATGCGTTCATATCCTTCACCATTGATGGTAATACCATCAAGGACACAAACATTAGGGATTTACATTGACTCTACTCTATCCTTGGTTAGACAAACCAATGCAGTCTCTTCCGCAGCGACATACACCTGCAAGCTCATCACAGCTAGTCGTCCCTTCCTATCACCAGCTAACTGTGTCACACTTGCCAGGACTCTTGTGTTGTCAAAAATTGATTATTGTAATGTCCTCTATCTGGGCACTAACCGTTGTAACCTAAATAAGTTCCAAATTATCCAAAACAATGCCATCAGAGCAGCACTCAACATCCCTAGGAACCAACACATCACAGACACCAGACGTAACATACGTTGGCTCTCTGTGCCTCAGCGAATTTCACTGAAAACACTTGCCCTCACCCACAAATGCCTTTCGAACCAAGCACCTTGCTACCTAGCCAATAGATTCGCCCTCCACAACACTAACAGACTAACTGGCTCTCCATACCACGCTTCAACCTTCAAAAATCAGGTGGAGCAAGCTTCCCAGTAATGGTGGCTAAACTCTGGAATTCGCTCCCCAACTTGCTAAGAGCGGAATCCTCCTTCCATAGATTCAAAAACATGGCCAAAGCTTGGCTGACCGCCCAAGACCCACCATCTATTTGCACCTCCCTCCATGCGATAGCCATCTGCCTCACCTCATGAATATAGGTTATGGCCCTATTTTCACTCTGTAACTGCCTTATGTATATAACTGTAACTTAAATTGTAAATGTAACATTCTGTTTGCCTTTATCATGTTGTAACTAAGTTACGCGCCCGGATGCCCTCTGGCCTGGTGCGCTCTATAAATACAAACACAAATGTGAAATATCGGTGGATCTCCGTGGGAGCAGAACACTTATTTGAGTACTCCATTTTTGGTCTAGGCTCTGAGAGACGCACCAGAGACTCCTCAGAGGGCCTTCGCAGTGGGTCTGCCAATACCGGACCTTCTTCCGAGGTTCCCCATTTGGGGCTAAGTTTGAGCCCAGTTCTGCTGTGGCTCGGGATACCAGGGTTCTCTCTGAGGCTTCTACACCTGGAGCTAACTGTTCTGAGTCTTGGCTCGAGGACCCTCTCGAGGTGGCTATATGGACCAGGGTTAAACCTGAGGTTCCCCTTCTTGGAGCTAAATCGGACACCAACAGAATTGAGGGTCCCTTATCGGGGGTCTTGGCTGTAAGGTATAGCCCTTAGCCTTCCCACTGCACTGCCGTGGTGATACCAGTTCTGTTGAGGGGGCAAAAGAAGGCAGCCGCGCACCACACGTCTTCCTCTTCCAGTACCGGCTCTGCTGAGGATCCTTCAATAGGGGCTAATTTTGGGGCAGCCCTTAAGGTGTCGCGTAAACACCCTAGATCTGCCAATACTGCCTCTGCCGAGGTTCCTTGTTTCAAGGCTAAGATTGCACGCAAGGTCAAGGTCACTTGCTCCTGTGACGCAGTTCGCCCCATGTGTGTGGAAATGGCGGCCCAACCTCCGCGCGCCATGGTGGCCATTTTGAATACCTCCCTTACAGCAACAGGGTAGTTTATGTTCGCAAAGGCAAGAAGTAGGTGGTTCGTACAGGCAATTAGTTGCAATGTTTTACTTCTACAAGCAGGGCGGCACCGAGCCTCCTCTCCTTGTGGATCTTGCCATACAAATATGGACTGGGCCATCTAGCATATTGTTTGGCTACAGAATCTACATCCCGGGTCACCTCAATATGGCCGCAGATTCACTCAGTTGCCAGTCGGCATCTGTTATGAGTGGGACATGAACAGTATTGTCCTCCAACATTTTCCATCAACGAGACACTCTAGAGGTGGACCTCTTTACAACTTCTTCAAACAAACTGCCCATAGGTCGCTCGGTAAGCCCAGGAGTGCATTGAACTGCATTCTTCTGGTCAAGGCTCCTTGAGCCAATCAGATTTTGGTTTTCGGAACTACAGCATCTGTCGGCACTCCCCCAGTCAGATTGCTGCAGATTCCCGACCTGCTTCACCAGAGCATTAATCGGATGTGGCACGCCTCCCCACAATCGTTCAGTTTGGTGGCCTGGGGCCTGAGTTCAGATCGTTAACAGTTTGAGCTATCTGAGGGCGGGGTGTGCATATCCAAGCAGCCAGGAAGCCCTTTCCCAGGGGTCAGTACAGGAGCAAATTAATCCGGTTTTGCCATTGGTGTTTAGCTAAACAGGTCAGTCCCAGGCAAGCTTCGGGCGACACCGTTCTGCCTTTTTTTGTCTCATCTGGCCGTTTATGGCGTCCATGTTCTGTTATGCAGAACGTATTTATCCGCTATTGCGGCCTATCTGTCCACGGACAGCTGTTACCTTTCATTGACTAATTCAGTCATCAAGAGGCATTTTGCAGGTTTCTTCATCTCTTCCCGCCAGGGTGTTATGCTACAAGCCATTTGAATACATGGCCACTATCAATCTTAAGTACCTTTCTTGGAAGGTTGCTTTCTGATCGCTATAACAACGGCGAGGCGAGTAAGTGAGCTTCAAGCTCATTCTGTGAAACCTCCGTTCCTCACTTTCCACAGGGATATTGTTGTGCTTCGCTGCCTAAAGTTGTTGCTGATTTTCATTTGAACTAGCCTTTCTTCTTTCCTGAACTGGCATCTGATGCTGAGATTTTTACACAACTTGCACATCAGACTTTCCCTGAAATTTTACCTCCCTAGAACGAGTAAGCTCAGAAGCTCCTCACAACTCTTTCTCACATTCGGAGACCTGAAGGGGAAAACCAGCTTCCAAAGCAACTATTCCCGGCTGGATGTCCTCTTGTTTTTCAGTAGCCTAAAGCATTCAAGGCCTTCATCACCGAAGAGTATCCATGCTCATCTACACTATGGCAAACGCGACTGCTGTTGCCTTCCAAAGTATGTCCCTTGGGAGTCCATCGCCAAGGCGGCTCCGTGGGCCTCCCCATCGGCTTTACCTGACCTCCAAGGCTGATGCCCAATTTGGCTAAGTTGTTCTTAAGAACTTATTCCTGTGAAGGGGTTTTCCATCCACCCGCACTACCTATAATGTGTGCTTAGGAATCTCCCACAAGTATGGAGGAAAGGGGATGGGACGTAGGAGTATAACAAAGTTACTCACCGTAGTTACTACCTTGATCCTAGTCCATAGTCCCCTTTCCTCCATAGGCCTGCCCACCGTCGCCTCTAATAAGTTTCCTCTATTATTGCTTAAATGGTCTCAGACCTGGCAATCAAAAAGGACTGAAGGCGTAAGAATAAAAGGACAAAAATTAAATTTGTGTTGGTTTTTGATAAAGTGCTCTGGTCCCGTCCTGAAGGACGGAATGTCACACAAGTATGGAGGAAAGGGGACTATGGACTAGGAGTAAGGTGGTCACTACGGTGAGCAACTTTGTTAATACAAAATATGTACAAAACTGTTCTGGAAAGACGGATTGCAGCGCATAAGGGTCCACTTGCAAATGCTATATGCAGAGAAAGTAAAAAACAGCTCATCCAAGAGAAGCATACTCTAATGGTTTGCAGGGTTTATGAGATGTTACCACACTTGGTACATTAATGTTTGTACTGAGATTAATAATGCTGTTAATGGCATTTGATTGCATAAGTGGTGGCATACACAGTATCGATAATGCCTATACTGAAAATGTTGTCCTATATTACACAACACTTTTGCTGCTTTAGTGTCGCCATGAACATCAGAAAGCATAAATGAGGTTATCGCATAAGCACAGGCTATGAATTAAGCCCAAGACTGTTTTTAAGCACTTGTAAATTGGGCATCACATCCGGATCCCATGGCCACACAGAGTATTTAAAAGTGCACAGCCACATTCTGTTGAGGTGCCATAGGCAAACAGAATATTAGTTCAGAAGGCGCAGTGGCACACTGGGAGGAATCCAGACCTGAGCGTTCCAAACCTCAGACTTGTAATGCTGATTTCATGTTCCAGAGGCACACAAGGTGGATTGAATGATTTCAGCCAGTAAAAGTAAGAATGGCCATTGCAGGGTGTGCATCAGTATATGATTTTGAAGCCTTTCGGTTAAAAAAAAAAATCGCGGTCTGGTCCGTGAAGGTTGCCGGTATGTGGATACATTCAGTGCTTGCATTCGCAATGCTGGTAAAACACAGCAAGAAAGCTGGATCACCCATGGATCCCTGTCCCCCGGACATCTACAAATCAATCCTCGCACAAGGAACACCAGCAGAATACTACAGAAACCTTGAACCTGTCACTAGCAACAGGAACTGTACCGAGGACCTTCAAATCAGCATATATCAAACCAATTCTGAAAAACACAAGTGGCGATGTAAAAGACCTCTATAACTACAGGCCGATTTCAAACATTCCCTACCCGGCAAAACTCCTGGAAACCTACGTATATAAAGTAACCCAAGAACATGTAGAAAAACACCACCTGCTAGACCAAGCTCAAGTCGGTTTCAGACCTGCAAGAGGAACGGAAACAGCACTACTATCCATCTGGGACGACCTAAAAAAGAACGCAGACTCGAGCACAACCTCCGCCCTTATCCTACACGACCTCTCAGCAGCCTTCGACAGTTAGTCATGACACCTAACCAAAAGACTAGAAGACCTGGACATAACAGACGGAGCACTATTTTTCCTCCTCCACACGGCAAGAAGAATCCTACCTTTCCTCTCCTTCACGCACAAAACACTCCCTATCGTCGCCCTCATCATGTCAAGAATAGACTATGCAAACAGCTTCTACCTCGGAATACCAGAATACCTCCTGAAGAAACTACAACGGATCCAAAATGAAGCAGCCAGACTACTCCTCAAACTATCAAAAAGAGAACACATCACTCCTGCTCTAAAAACACTACACTAGCTCCCAGTAAAACATTGCATCACCTTCAGAACAATGTGCGTAATGCACAGGGCAATCGGTGGACAAGGAGCAGAATTCCTACAAAAGAAGATAACAATCTACAAGCCAACAAGACTCCTCAGGTCAAGCAACAAAATCCACCTGGAACCAAAACCATACCTAAAGAAAAAACTGAGGCACCTCCTTCTACCACTTGGCTGCAAAAACCTGGAACAACATCTCAAAAGAAATAAAACGCCAAAGATCACCTAAAATTTAGGACATTTTTAAAAACCTGGCTCTTCAACACCAGAGACTCAAACTGAAACAGAAAGGAAAAGGGATGACTAGAGTGGACACGGACAACTCCCAGAACCGACTGGGAAGCTCCCACGGCACCCGGACGAGTCACGCCGAGTATAGAGTGGAACTCTGGCGACACCCATGGAGACGAGTCAACAACCCCAACCTAACCCTACACAACACCCACACTCGCCCCTTAGTTGCCACCAGGTACCACAGTGTTGTGAAATTGTTGGGATATTATCAAACGCCACACTAACTGAGCTGTGGCCATTGGAAGGTGCACTGGCCGTATGAGTGGGAAGGGAAGACATGTAGGGCTGCGAGGAAGGCAGGGGAAAGAGGGAGCCAGATGTGAAAGCGACATTAAAGTCTGGACAGACCCAGATCAGGACCGAGGCACAGGGGGTGCTCCCGAAACCTATCTGGGGAGATTACAGAAGCCGAAGCCCACCGCCTCAAGTCGGAATAGAGATGCCAACTAACCAATTTGCACTAACAATTTCCTCCTCCGCATACATCTCTCAAACTACAAACCAAACACAACCACAAACCTACCGCACAAACTTCACTACATTACAACAAAACAACATAAACACACATAGACTCGCGCAATAGTACACGACGGCTACCGGCCGCAAACACCCCAGGCCCAGCCAATGGACCCACCGGGCTGAGGCCACCAACAGCACATCACTGCTCTCTTGCACTTCTCCAACTTCCTCCCACTAACCCCCCCTCCCTTCCTCTTTTAGAGCCACCAGGGGACCACTCCAGTGGTGACAGTGCACGGTACAAATGTCCTTTAACATTAACATTTCATCGAGTATTTCTGTGCCTTGGTAGACCTTTCCTTCTTTCTCAATCCCAGGGATTGAGTGCTGGCATTTGAGGTTGTGTTTGTGTGAGGGGCGAGGGTGTGTTGTATCCTGAATTATGCAGCTAGCAGGAGAGCTCCCACAAACTTGGCTGTGCCACTCACCAGCGGGCAAAATTAAGAGCAGTAGTTCATGAGTTGGTACAAGAGAGGGAGAGGATGTCTAGTGGGTGTCAATTGTCTGTGTGCACTCTCTCCATTTGTGCCTTGTGGTAAATCCGAACCAGGAGACTGACAAAGAGGCATGATTTTTATAGGGTCTTATTTTTCTCTTTAAAGAAAGAAGACTTAGACTGTCCCAAAGCTGGTGCTACCAATCCTTACTCGGGACAAAAGAAAGTCAAAAGAGGTGCTCGTCAGAATGTCAAGGTGGCTGAACAGATATGCGGTTCTCTGTCGCGTACTCTATTCTAACTTTATTTCTTTCCATATTTCTAAAGAAAAATAAGACAGACTTTGGGCCACTGCTCGAGTAAAGGGCAGCTGCAGTCTTCTGACCCCCCCCCCCCGTGTTTCTTTATCATAGGCCCTTGCCTATGTGATCTTTCTCTAATCAATGTTTCTCCCCACTCCAGGGCTCCTCCTTTTCAATTCCCCTCATGGTGTTTCTTCTCTTCCCTGCTCTTTTCCTCTGCTTTCTCTCCACTCCAGGGTTTCTTCTCAGAAATCTCCACTCTCCAGGGTTTTTCTCACTGTTTCCTTCTCCCCATTTGCCTCTCCTGGGCTTTTCTTACTTTTTTTTTTCCAACTTGGTTTTTATTAGCATTTCTTATAACAAAAAGAACATTCAACTGGTACCCTTCCTCCCCCCCACCCCTCTTGATCCAGGAGAAGCAGCGCACCCAGTTCCAGTCTCGGGCGTGATTCCCCCAAAAAAAAGTCAGAAAGGTCCTGTGTTCTTGGTTACATATGCGAGGGTCACTTGAAAACCATCCTTGTCCCCCATCTTACAAATCCGATTCTTCCTGCGGATCAATAATTCCATTAACGTCAAAGACTTCAGGATCAAATGTCATGTTCTTGCAGCCCGGAGTGAATTGTGGATTCTTGAAAATAGGGGTATATGGGCAGGGGAATGTAGTGATCTGGGAACCTTTCACCGCAGAGTCACATGCTTCTCCCACCGTCGATGTGATTTCGCTTGCATACATTTGAGGAGTTTTATCTGCCCTGCTTTTCTTACTTTTGATCCCCACTATGGGGCTACTCTGTATTCTCCCCTCTCTGGGGCTTTTCTCACTCCTTCTCCTTACTCTGGAGTTTCTTGGCTTCTGTCTTTCACGCCTGATCTCCTGTTCCTATGGGGCCACTGCATACCTGTGTGAGAGCAGTGGTGCTCCCTGGAAGGGTTGTGTAGTCTGCCTGATCCTTCTCTTACTGCAGTGCAGCTTACGTGAGTTGTCCACTGTCAGGCTTCTTCCCAGCTCCGTTTTCACTTGCTCAGTGCAGGGATTTTCTGGGCTCTACCTCTGCTTGCCCTTGGCCACTGCATATCACTGGGCTAGTTGCCACATCTGGTTCCCTCTCCCCCGCTCGCGCTGAATTGGATGTAGAGGGAAGCTCCCAACGAATTTGATGCAGCTCTGCATAAACTTGATCTGCACTTTGATCTTAAAACCAGCACCATCCTCGAAAGGTATAATTTTGGTATGAGGGTACAGGAAGAAGGGGAGACTGTCGAAGAGTACCCAACTTCTTTGTGACATTTGTCCCTCACTAGTAAGTTCGGTGAAAAATTGGAGGAGCACATTGGGGATCAATTTATGATCCACTGTTGCAATGATAAAATAAGGGAGGCGTTGTGGCTCAAGGATGAGCCAAATCTAGATGAAGTGACTATTGCCAAACGTGTAGAACACTCAATAGCGTGTGGGGCTAATTTGAACAAAAAGGAAAATAAAAATGTGGCTAGTGAGATATTAACGGTGGGGGACCTAGGAAAAGAAAGTGCCAAAGCAAAGAAGACGAGTAAAGGTAGTGGGCAACATGCTCGTGATGTGGCTGACCTGAAAAGTGATAAAACAGAGGAAAGACTTTGTTACCGGTGTCCTAGTGCAAATCACTTTGCGAGTTCTCCCATATTTCCAGGAAGAAGAGTAACATGTTCCAATTGCAAAAGGTGGGGATAATTGTGGCAAAAATATTCTCTTGGAGGAGGTAGGAAAGTGTTATATGTAAATTGAAGCTCAGCAATCATCGGGTGATGAGGATGAACAAGTAGAAGTTACAGTTAACACTGTTAATTGTAATTGGGATCAATGTTCCCTCTAAGCTGTGCGCATGTGCGCTTGCCCAGCTTCTTTCTGGGTGCCGCTCAGAAGATTTTTAGCAGCGCACACAGACAATTCTCACCTATTCAAAAAGATTTAAGCAATTACCTGCAATTTTCTTTGTTTTAAAATAAGCAACTAGTCTTGATATTCTGCTAATTTGCATTACACTACTGTGCATGGGTGACCCTAAACACCTAAAATCCCTAACAGTAAAATACAGAAATAAGAGGTTAAAAACTAATATGAAAGACTGGCTCCATGAACAGAAGAATCTAACCAAGACATGCCTGCACACATTAACCAAATAATGTTTTCTCCCCACCCATGACTCCTAAACTTGACTCTACCACTTTTACCTTATGACTCCAACTTCTGCCCGAGAACACATTAAGATGCTACAGACAACCTTGACTCTTGGACTCTTGGATCTGTGAACGGTTAGCAGACATGTGCATACATCCACTTGTTTTATATCGGATACTGTCTGTAAGTAAGCTACTTAGATATAGGACCTTATCCTATACTTCCTCTTCTTCATACATATGTCATGCAAGTGCTTCGAACTGCCCCTTGCAGATTGGCGCATTATCAAACTCAAATATTAATTAACCCTGTGAGGATTTTGAGAAGACAAATGTGATGCTCAGCGTCTCCTACTTTAGCATTACCCTATAAGTGGAGAGCAACATTGCAATATCATTTACTTTGCCTACAAGGGATAATGGGTATGGACTATGCCTGGGATTACTCCATCCAAAGTATCAGGGCACCGGATGTTCAGACAGGAGAATGCTTTTCACACAATCTGAATAGTTTCCCAGTGTTCAGAGTTCCTTTAGGCATAGAACTTCACACAATATATGGTATCTCACTGCTATACAGAAACAGTTTCACTGAGCACTGTGTAATCCTACACAATGCCATAAGGGTGGGGTATGTTGCAAACAATCTATGCACTGTAAAAGAATTGTGTACATGCAGAGTCATGACATTCTCAACATTTATAGAATATGTTGAGGCATTAAATATGCCTTGATGCAAAGTATTGTAGGTCTGCAAATATCCCTGTGTGTGTTTACTGCTAAAATTCCACACTTTTTACAGTGCTCTATCAACTGGCATTGGAGGCTAGCAGAGGGGCCAGAAAGGGTATGGGTGGAAGAGCATAGGTCATCACTCCTTGCGGGTGATGAACAAATCGGTACATTTCAAAAACCAAGTCAGACGTTTCGGCCATACACTGAAGGAAATGTGTTGCTCGTTTGCTAAAGGATAGGAAATTCTAGTACTGGTCTAGACACAGCACCTTCTTTGTCTTTCTATGCTCCGCTGCTGAGGACTTTTCAATATAACCATGTGTTCTGTGTGTAACATCTCTATCTCCCTGCAATTTACAGAATTACAAAAGGAGTATCCATAGTTACAGAAGAATGGTGCTATTAATTTAAAAGAATATATATATATATATATATATATATATATATATATATATATATATATATATATATATATATATATATATATATATATATATATATATATATATATATATATATATATATACACACATCAACAGGGCTCCATAATAAACCTCAGTAAGGCTCTGGTTTAATTTTATCCAGGCTGTGGTGCGGAAAGGTGGGCAAACTATAGACTTTATTATGCGCCCTGTCGTTTCACTTCCTATGTCAGGGGTACAAGCAGGGCTCTAATCAGATTTTGCTCCCTACTTGGAGACAAATGATTTTTCAGGAAATACAAAAGTAATTAGCTTTGACAATAGGGATACTTTGTTTATTAAAAGATGTTCTTCTGCTTACAATTCCTCTTGAGATCGGGCATTAATATTATTGGAGTTCCTTCCTATGCCACTGCCCTACTGGTTACTAATTCGAAAAAATATGAGTGGAACTTTGTGGGTTGAAGCAACGATATTGTTTCTCGTTTTAGTTAGGCACATTTAAATTTTTTTAGGGAGTAAAAATGGATGGTGCATATGTCTCTTAGCTGTAAGGCTGGTGTTATCACTACCCACAAGATAACCTAATGTGGATATTAAGCAGAGGTACAGGAAAAATTGATCATATTCTGAGGTGCAGTTATTCTGATGCAATTATCATCCTTACACAAATGATTAGAATCATGTTCTCCTGGCCCTTGAATTACTACATTAAAGTGGCACTTTAACTCGTATCAGCAGGTTTTTGGACACATTGCTTTTAATTGCCATTAATCCATCCACAAATGTTGTATTCTGTATGAATCTCTTGAAAGTAACATCAGTTATGACGAGATATTTGGGTTTGTAGTACACAAGTGATTTTCCAGCGGTATAAAACATACATTTTTCTCTGCACATAAATATGTTTGCAAGGTAGTGTGGCAGATGTTGGAAGTGTTGGACTTGTTAATGAGTTTTCTGTACGATCACATATGACATTTTATTTTAGCATGTGTGTTTGGCAAGTGTTGTAAGATTTGTCAAGAATTTCAGTGGCTAGGAAGAGGAAATTCCTTTCCAAACTCTCTTCTGCAATAGTAGTTCACTAACTACGCATGCCCACAAAGTGGCTACCTCATTAGTCAGTTGCGCACATGGAAAATAATGTGCGTACAACAGCCAACAAGTTCCGCACATGGTGAAAAATAATAAGAGGGAACATTGATTGGGATGATGAATGCGATAGTTAATTCGCAGAATTGATGTGAATGGGTGGAGTGAATGAATGATGGCAGATTCAAGAGCAAAATTGTCATTGATGTTGTGTGATGTGTCTGAAAGGAAGGTTGGCTGAAAGGTATGGAATTTGCTTCCTTTGGACAAAAGGCCAGGGGGGGGGGATATAATTTAGGCAAAATAGATGTCATAGGATACTTTGTTGCTCATGTGAAATTCAGTTAGAGAGAAAATGACGGAAACATATGTCACCAGGAGTGGTCAAATGTTGTTAGGATAAAGGGAACAAAAGGGTTTGAAAATAAGATTGGACCCCAACACTGATGAGCAAGTGTTGCACATCGGGCAAAGTGTTGGCATGGCGGATAGATTTTCCAAGGTGTTCTCCAAAGAAATAGGGTGCATGAAGGGTATGATGCACAGGATTGTTCTCAAGGAAGGGAGCATTCCGGTGACTGCTAAGTTAGGTCCTGTGCCAATGCTGTTGACAAGAGGAGTGAAAAGTGATTTTGAGAACATTTAGCGAGTCAGGGGTGATGGGACCTGTTGGTAGTGTCGAATGGGTGTCCCCTTTGGTGGTAGTGAACTAAAGTGGAGAATTAAGGTTGTGCGGACTTACGAGAACTCAATAAATGTGTTGTAGCAAAGAGGCATCCGCTTCCTAACATGATGGAGATGTTGACAATGATAGGAAAGGCAAGGTATTTTTCCAAGTTGGACATGGTGTCTGCCTACCACCAGATTAGATTGGATGAACAGTCTAGGGAATTGACTGCCTTCATCACACATGAGGGTGTGTTCCACTTTCGCAGGATGCCCTTGGGTTTGGTTTCTGCCTCATGTGTCTTCCAGAAGGGGATGGATAATCTTTTGAAAGATATTCTGGATGTGCATGGTTTCCAGGATGGTATCCTGGTGTGGAGAGACATGGGAAATGCATGAAAATGTAAAGAACATTTTGGAAAAGAGGGATAACATTGAGGGCAGAAAAATTAGTGTTTGGAGTGGAAGCTGTAGAGTATCTAGGACGTGAGATTTCGAGTGATGGTCTGAGATCCAAAAGAGTTGGTGGATGGCATTAAGAAAGACAGGTCCCCGGAAAGTAAAGGAGAGTTGAGATCTTTTTTGAGTATGATAGTTTTATCAGAAATGTTTATACACTTTTTCGGATAGGATAGTCAAGATGAGCTTGCTCAAGAAGGGTATGGAATTTACTTGGTGTAATGTGGGAAGGAATTTCAGATGATAAAGGGTGAGATTGATATGGCGAGGCCCCTAGCCATAAGGAGAGTATAATTTGTATGGATGCTAGTGACTCAGGGATTGGAGCTGTGATGACCCAGGTTGGTCAAGATGGTCATGAGTTGGTTGTGACTCGTGTGTCAAAGGTGTTGAGAGGTGCAGAGAGGAATTACTTGGTTTTGGAGAAGGCCTTTGTGTGCCACTGGGGTGTGGAGAAATTCAGTAATTTTGTATGGGGTGCAGAATTTACCATTGGGACTGATCACAGGCCATTGAAGTTGATTTTCGAAGAGTAGGGTTTGAAGGTGTCTAGGAGGGTGACCTGCTGGGTGGCCATAATGCAGGGACATAACTTTGTTATGAAGTGATTCTAGTCTGGGAGAATATCTTGGTGGATCATGTCTCGAGGCTAGATGGGAGTGGGGCAGGAGATGGTGTGATTCGTATGGAAGAGTTGGTCACTGATGCAGTGTTTGTGACTCATGGAGTTGTGACGCATGAAGAGTGGGCAAGTGCCTTGAGGGAAGAGAAAGTATTTGGGAGAGTTGTGCATTTAGTCCATGATGGCTGGCCAGAGAAGAGGTTACTTGTAGGGAGGAGAGTAGTTTTTGGGAGGTGAGATTGGCACAGAGTGTCAAGAATTACTATTTATTCAGTTGGGACAGAGCTGTAGTGCCAAAGAACCTGAGGAGGATGTACATTGCACATGACACACATTGGGGTTACAAAAACCAAGGGGGTGTTGAGAAATATTGAGTGTTGGCCCATCAGCAAACCATATATCTTTTAATTTGTTTTGATTAGTTTTTATGCATGGTGAAATACATAACATTATGTTGTACATAAGTAAATATCCTTTAGTTACTGTTGCCAGCCTCCCCCCCCCCCCATTACCTCCCTAACCCCAACTTGTAACAGAAAACAAAAACTTAAAAACTTGGTCACAGGATATTGTTGTCCAGTTCATATGTGCCCATCAGCAAACTATAGTGAAGGTAGATGTGCCAGAGAAGGTGTGGTGTGATTTAGCGTTTGATACACTCGGCCCTGATGAAGAGGGTGGTGGACGTGGAAAATTCATTGTGATTGTAATTGATCTGTTTTCACGGTGGACGGAGTTCAAGATTGTGCGTGATGTTACGGTTGCTGCAATGGTGGAGTTTTTACAGTGCGTTTTTCGAGCAGGAGGGTTTGCTTAGTTCAATCCTGCCGGATAACTGTAGGCAGTTTGTTGGAGGATGTTTTCAAGAGTATTTTAAGGGTTGTGGGGTGAAACACAAAAGAATGGCAGCTTATCCCAAAACCAATCGAGCGGTAGAGAGAGTGAATCGCTGTGTGATGGGAAGCTGTGTGGATGGCCGGAGCATGTGGGAGCGATGAGAAGATAGCCGTGAGGGATAGGTTATATGCCTTGCGACTGGCTCCACATGCATCCAGAGGTGCGAGTCCTTTTGAACTAATGAGGGGAAGGAAACCCAACACCAAGTGCCGCCGCCTTGGTGAGGCAGAGCGCATGACTGACTGTGGGGAAGAGTTGAGAGTGAAAATGGATGAGAAGATAAGTGGGTAAAGAAGGTAAATCAAAAATTGGGCAGGAGTGTGGAGATTTCAGTAGGTGATTGGGTTTGCATAAGAAAAAGGGGTTGTGGAAAGGAGATTTATTATATTCTATCCCCGTCCAGGTGATGGAGGTGTTGAGTGGTGCAGTGAGGGGGTGTGGAGGCTGCTTGGAGGCCAAGTGTGGAATTTGTCAAGAGGGGCACGAATTAAATGTATAATGCTATGACGGTCTAGAAGTGTTATGCTTGGCAGCCACAGCAAGCTCTGGTCTGTTACCGACTGACATCCTCAGCCATAGGCACCCAGGTTATCATTTCAAATAGAAGGCTGTTTGTACGTAGTTGCGATGTTGAAAGTTGTTGTTGAAAATGCCAAATGTTGTTGTGTATAGTTGAGGGCGGGAGATGTTATGATGAGCTCCGTCTTGCATAATATAGAACGTCTGTCGAGGAACGCAGCAAGCACAATCCATGTTAGAATGTTATTATTGGAATAATGTCAGTTGCTGGAGATCGGGGCAAAGGTTGTGCTGGGGGGTTTTGCTGTGAGACCGAACTGAATAAACCTTAGTTACAACCTACCTCTGGAGTGTGGAGTTCCTTCTTTTCAGTTATATACCCCACTAAGGTGTTAGTGTCTTTGTGGGGATGTTGTCTTAAGTCCCTCTGTGAGTGTTTCCTGTCTCCTCTAGGGGTATCCCGCTGACAATGTCCCCTACTGGGTATTGAGCAGCCTCACCTTGGAGGTTGCACAGCAGTTCTTTTGCATCACATGCACAAGTAGGCTCTCTTTCGCACTCTCGCGCTCTCTCGCTCTTAGTGGGTAGTGGATATGCCGAACATCCAGTAACTACTCCATTAGTTTGTTTAGATCCCTGATGCTAATACATAATTGTATTTCAAGTGATTGCACACAACTATGAAAAACAATGTATGCAGCTACTAATGCAAGTATTTGCAAGAGTGCCTAGAGGTGGCTTGATTTACATGTTAAATCTTCACAATAACAAACTACGTTTTCTGTGAAACTCAAGAATAGGAAGAACCTGTCAGTTGAGAAATGTGTCAAAGTCAAGTTGATTTCTTCCCGCTTATTGCTTCCTCTCAATGCTCTGCCTCCATTAGTCTCCACCCTCCGTGCTGTCATATGACATACCTGCAGTGTTCTTTCCGTTCAGTCCATATTACCTCTGAAATAATGGTGCCTCCCACACGTTTTTCCCTCCTATTTCTTTGTGTTCTTTAACCAAAGCAAATGTTTAACCCCTGCCTATCACCCGAGAGGTCATGCATTTTAATCATCGTATGTAAACGTGAACACCTTCTACATCATTATTTTCTCATTTGATCTCCTGTCATGAGACGCATTATTCTTTGTTGCTCTGACTGGCTGTATTTAATCAATTGTTTTTAATGGTGTGATTGCTATGAATGATGGAGGGGCTTGCAGTGTAGACTGTCGATGGTTGATGGTAGACCAACCTGCAGTATAAAAGGTTGGTCTTGTCTGGAGAGGATGCACTGCTAGTCAGTGCTCCAGATAAGATTTGGGAGTATTTTACTCCCTATTTTTTAAAGTTTGGAGTAAAATGTAAGTCTAGTTCTCAAAGAGTGTTTTTATAAGTGAGTAAATGTTTTAACTGAACGTTTTTGTAATAATTTCTTTGCACCTAGTTATGCACATAAACCGGTTTACTTATTCCAATCCGGTAGTTATAATGGTAGTTTCTTCATGTGAAACTACATGAAGGACTTGTCCAAACTTATCCATGGAGATGTGAGGGTGAAGGCAGGAGCACAAGATTCTACATGACCTTTTCCTATTTTTTGTTGGTAGTTTTGTTACTGCCTATATTTATTTTTTGGGAGTATTTTCCGATTTTTAGGGAGTAAAAGTGGCTGATACACCCTTTATTTGTAGGGTTGCTGCTGGGAGTTCATGTTTTACAAAAAAATCAAAAGTAACTGGTGATGGTGAAGGTTACAAAAGATGTTTAAAAGGAATCCTGTGTGAAAGATGGTCAAAGTTGAGAATTTAAAGGATGCTGAGGGAGGCACAGGGGGGCTTGTGTTGAGCAAGAGAGCATGGTGTATTTCAGTTTGCAATTCTAAAGGTCTATAGTTCGGAGTACAGTATTTAAAACTTGCTGTAGTTTGTAGAAGGCCGATTGTCTGAAACGTTATAAAATTGTGATAATGAAAGGCTAATAGATGCGTCTGTGATACAAAAAGTCGGTTGGCATTGTCGAGGAACATTTTGTGCGTTAGTTTATTGTATTACAGGTTAAAGATCGGTGTTGAGGATTTCAGAAGTTGGGAATATAAAAGATTGCTTAGGCATCCATTACGTTGCATTGGGATTTAAATGGTAGCATTAGCATAGAAAGGGTTGATGACTTCAAGATCACTACATAAAGGGCTGGCATTGTACAGAAAGTATGAATGGTTATGGCTTCCGAATATGAGGGTTGGTATTGTTTCAAATGTGCTGGGTACAGAATTTCAGGATTTATGTTTTGTGTTTTTTATTTATTTTTTTTATTTTTTTTTAGGATGTACCTTTTTTCAGATGTTGTGGGCGACTGATAAATGGGGAGACGATAATGATGGTCAAGAGTTGGTGATACTCCTGAATGGCCAGTTAATGCATGTTTTGAACAGAAAACGATCATATAGAGTGGTTGACAGAAAATTGAGACATATGACTAGGCATAGATTATTCTTAAGTATTGTGGCAGCATTTCCAACCCGTCACACGTTGGTGTGCGAGGGCTGATAATTGGGGAAGCTCTTTGCATCGTTGAGGACTTGGCAATGCTTCTTCAGGTCTTATTTGCAGAAAAGATGTAGCCAAGTTTAGCACTTTTTCAGCCTGTCCAGTTTTGTTCTTCGTGTCTCATCAAAATGACTTCAGTAATCGTTTTAGATGCAGCCGATAGTGAAGGAGGGTGACCACTCCTGCCAGGCTGGTGATCCACGTTTTCATCACGATGGATTAGATGAAAGCCAGTGTATCAGTTATCAAGTAAAGGGTTTAGTGTAGGAGAACAAGAGAATTAAAGGTGGCCCAGTCCTTTTTCGTTTTGGCTCATTGTTGATACTGTAGCACCAACTAATGAAGATAAAATATTGCTATTGATTTAGTGACATTGTGGAGTGAGATCAGTCGCTGGTGTCCTTCCTTTGCAAGTATGTGTGGCTTCTAGGTGGCATATTTAGCACTGCCATTTAGATTCTTATGTGGCACTTCAGCACCGCTGTTCATTTTGCCTCTGATATGGCGCTTTAGCTTAACCATTCATGTTTGTTCATAAGTGGCACCACCATTAGTTTTGGTTCACGTGGCCTTTAAGCATTACTTAGTGAGGGTTTTTAGTTTTGTCTCGCAGTGGACTGCTTTCGCACTGCCATTGGTTTTGGTCCTTAGGTGGCACTTTAGTGCCATTTTTCTCTTTTATTTTTTTTTTTTGTGGAGGGCCATTCAGCTACAAATAGAGGGATACAAGGTTAGTTTTGTACTTGGATATGGGATGTGACCTAAAATTGACAGGGCAAACTGGAAAGCACAGGGGATGCATGCGCGGCTTGGGTGTTCAGAGATGGTGCACTTCTCATGTCAGTGCACCTTCTGTCAGCAGTCTGCCTTCTTAGTGTTTCCTCCTGGGTCGTTGTAAGATGTCTGTGTGACCGAAGGTGTTCCGATTAGCGAAACCAGTAGTTTTGGTTTTAGTAATTCTTATGTGCACGACAAAACGATCTCCACGTCCACTCTGACATACAAACACCATACCACATTTGCACATATTATATATAAGGTCTTGCCCAGGAATTGCAGGTTAACAATCAAGTGGTAATAGGTGAGGACGTTGGCGGTCTAGGAGGGCTTTTGAGTACTTCACTAACAGACACTTAATTTAATTGTTTTTTTTATTTTTATAAATTGTTGGTACTGTTAATCTAATTTAGTGTTTTTAGTGTTTACAGTTTAAACGTTTACACTATAAGCAATACAACAAAACCAAACAAAATCATTTAAAATACATAACCAACAAATAAACGCACACTTATTAAGGGATTGTAGACTCCACTATTTGTAGGACCAAATATATATAAATCAATCGTATAGAAACCACCCAGCCCACATAAGCATAACGTTAATTCATAAAATTGGAAACATTACGCTCCTTAAGTGCCATTGTATGTAAACATTTCCTTATTAAGTTAGGGTTGTACATAATTCGTTTTCTTTTAGTATTGCACTTGCCTATGCGGCTCGGACAGAATGTATGAATTTGATAAGTGCTTGGACCAAAGGTTCAAGGTGTGTGTAAAACCTACATTTTATTATCGGAAGTATTGTATGGGTTGTGTCGAGATGTAATCGTTAAAATGGGTATGGCAAATGTTTGACGGTTGGGTCTCCTTGTTGCCTGATTCTATTAAGACATTTTTATTTTGGTTGAGGGGGAGGAGGAATGTTGTGTCGGAGCAGGCATGTCTGTGTATTGGTTGGAGAGGTAATTAAAGGATAGTTCCGGGACTTTTTTTTATTGTCCCTACGGTTCGGCCATGTGTTTTTAAGCATAAATCGGTAGATCGTAGAAAACTTTCCTATGGACCTTACCCGACTTTTCGTCCATTAACGCACTCAAAATCAGCCGCCATTTTCTGATAATCCTATCATTTCCCCCCATCGACCTGGCTCACCTGCTTTTGCGGCACTAAATAAAATCCCCCGCCCCTGAAACAGACTTTATCAAAACATTCATATTCCCCGCCTCTATCCGAGACGTGACTGTGCTGCGTAGGCAAACGCGCCCAGGCGTCTTCTATGCAACTCCAAACAGAACCCGGAAATCAACACAGATCAGCTAACAACACAGCGCGCCACAATTGGGAATATGAAACTGTACTTTTAAATCAAACCGCAAGATTGTAAATTTGGTAAAGTACATTTATTTGACATCAAATGTTTAGAGAATATTCAGCGATTTTTATTTGCTCACGTTCCAAAAAGTTCGTTTTGAGGCACACGATGTTCCTTTGCTGTACACAGGGTCTTAGATCATCTCACAATACAGCGCCACAATTCGGAATATGAAACTGTGGTTTAAAAGCAAACGGCAAGATTGTACATTTGGCAAAGTACATTTATTGGAAATCAAATATTTAGAGAATATTCAGCGATTTGCATTTTTCTTTGCTCTCGATCCAAAATAGTTCGTCTTGAGGCAAGCGATGTTCGTGTGCAGTACACAGGGTGTTGGTTTACGATAAAATAAGCTCTTCGGTCGCACTGATAATCGCATGGCTGTTCCAACAACGAGGCACTAGGCCACCACAACGGTCTGTATGTTGCATCTAGCCGTTAGTACCGCGTAAGGGCATACTTGTACTTGGCGATCGTCCCATAAAATGGTCAGGGTGGTAACGTTGTTCACGCGGAGAAGCAACTGGCGGTTGTAAAAGCCATCCGCCGGTGTCTGGTACTCGTGACACATACAATAATGAAGGATGTACCTGTTTTTAAAAACATAAAAAATGAAATTAGTCTCACCATCAGATCTTTATTAAAATTATTCGTTTTATATATTAGGTCGGGAAATTATTTCATAGCTAGGACAGTGCAACTGGGTATTATACGTCAAGGGGGGGCTGTAGGATACTGAGACGGTCCCCCAGTGCAGGGGTTGACGGGGAGGCAGTGCAGGTGGAGAGTGGAAGGGCCCAGGACCGAGGTCGCAGACAGTGGACCAGTTGTAGCAGGGGAGAGGGAGAGAGAAAGCAGAAGCAAAGAGGAAGGTTTTGAGGTGCTTCCGTAAAAGGAGATGGTTCTCCTCAAGATAGTGCGCGGTACAAAACAATATGCCACATAGAACGAACAAGTACAACTTAACCCGTCTTTAAAGCTACTGTATAGTAATTAAATTGCGGTATAAACTCATCTAAAGAGTTACTTACATTATATTAGCATTTTCCATTGTGTCTGTGCGTAGGGCAGCCCCGAAATACCACTCCTTCTATGCCGACGTTATTTCTTCTAATGAACGAACATTAAATGGCTTTCGTTTCTGAAATTATATTCATTATTGTTTCTTACGTTATTGCCCCACACCCCCAAAAAGAAGTCTTTCGGGATGGTCCCGGCCTGTCAAGGTCAAATAACAATAGAACCTTATACTGAGTCGTGGGCCATTCCGGCACCCGAGAAAAAATCAGCTGACCTTCACTTTGAACGAGCACACATTCCTAGTTAGCTACATTCAGTGTAAGGCCATCTCACAGGACTCACAGAGCAATCACTTTTATTTACACAATACATAGCTACACATATTCAATGGGCCTGCGACATGTGGAGACTCGAGAGAACAGACAATCAAATTACAATCATTTAAACCGTGATGTGTATTTCTCAATGAGCTCTTCTTTAGGTGGACATGGAACAGAGGCAATGTTGGGTGGCAATGCAGTTGTCCCCTGCACAGGTTCGTTCACAACTCCATGTATGTGCCTATCTAGGACATCAACAATAAGTCTCTCAATAAAGTCATATTGCATATCCTCAAACACTGGTTTGATAACCCATTGTTTACTTCTTTTAGTGAAGCGTCCCTAAAGTTCCGGTCGTCCTACTTTGTTGACGGCCAACATTATGGTTATGTGCCAAGACCGCTAGAAGAGTCCGATTTATCATGCCCTCCATGCCAAAATGCAATCGTTTTGGCCTGTACTTTAGGCACATATTGTGGAACACCTCCAAATCTCCTGTGTGGCAGAATTCCGTGAGTCCCCTCAAATCTCTTGTTATAGTTTTATCAAATACAATCTTTTCAATGGCTTTGTGAGTGGGTGATGAAGGAATCAACCACTTCTTCTTCCGTGCCTCCTCTGTGGACAAATGGCCATGTTCACAATTGTGGAAATGTTGGTTTGTGGTCCAGCGGTGAACGTTGCTACAGTGTAGCATTACTGACCGCCATTTTTCCAGTAGAATTTCCAACGACCCTCCACATGTTTTTGAGCTCCACCAAAGATGGTTGCTGATTGACTTGGACCACTGTGAAATACCTTGCATATCTTTTTTTTTTACCTGCAGCCGACATTTTTTTATTGATTGTTTTTGCAAGATGCCAAACGTCAAATTGGTGATTTATATTTTTGTACTCTTCTCTCATTGTCTTGGCAATTGAAACGTGTCTGTCCGTGGCTATCAGGTCGATCACCATTCCCCGCGATTGTAGTTCTTGCAATGATGCTACAAAGCCAACTTTCTACATGGCCAATGAGGATGTACTTTGTGACACCTGCACGACCACCGAACTCACAATTTTCTTACTTTCCATGTCCTGAAAGTGGTAGGCGCAGTACTTGGCTGAAAATCCAGGGCTGTCGCACTGTCCATCACCGGCTAGCCTGAACCGTTTGCCCGCGAATGTACTATCAATAGACATTTTTTCCATTCTCCAAGCTTCGCTAATGGCTGGAAATAGATAATCGGTTTGGTATTTGTAGAACTGAGTTTTCGCAATGAAATGGATTCCCACAAACTGAAAGAAAGACTCTAACTTTTTAAAACTTGAACCACTAACAAGTGCAGCCGCTGCACAAAGTAGATTGCCTGCTGGCAGTTGCCCCAGCATGGGTTGTGCAGACCATGAGAAAGGATGATATTTTGTACAGGTGGCATGTATTTTAAGGTTAGTGCCTCGAATTGCACGAGTCACATTAATCAATGGCTCCCCACATACTTCCCCACCAACCGAATGCCCACATTTCATCCGAATAATAATATCAATCAAACAACTATCGAATACAATGAATTTGGCCTCTTTCCTTATACTGTCACTCTGCATCCCAGCTGGTTCGGCCTGTAACGTTGAGGACATGTCACT
This sequence comes from Ambystoma mexicanum, assembly GCF_040938575.1. Taxonomy (NCBI): domain Eukaryota; kingdom Metazoa; phylum Chordata; class Amphibia; order Caudata; family Ambystomatidae; genus Ambystoma; species Ambystoma mexicanum. The sequence goes on from NC_090934.1 coordinate 211,634,336, forward strand.
CACATGAAAGGTAGAATCTCTATCGTCTTCCGCTATGTTCAGTGATATTGATGGTGTTTCATTGTCGTCCACTTCATTCTCTTCCATTGCAACATCTGTTCCTTCTCCGGCGATGGGTGAATAAAACAATTTCTTCAACTTTCTCGCGGTCTTAGTTTTTGCGGGTGTGGATTCTGTAAATTGATCTCCCGACTGCATCCGAACTACCAGGAGGACATTCACTATCAATGGCTGGTGGTGGTATAGCTCCGTTGTCAATCACTTCATATTCTTCCCATTGGCACGATGCATCTCCAGTCTCAAGTCCCTGCCAAAAGGTTTGACAAGCAACATCTCTCGTTCGCTTCACTGTCTGTGTAGATCTAGTTCGTACACCCACTCGCAACTAGAGGACAGATTGGAAAAGGGATGTTCAGTTTAAACATAACTTACAGTATTGAACTATTAACAGTGAAAAACAACATAATATAGTGACCAGGACACTAACCTTCTTTTGCTTTCTTTTCTTTGAAACTTTCTTGCCTCGAACTTCAACATCAGGACGCTGTTGCTCCGACTCGTGTGTGCATGTCTCCACTTCCTCTTGCGCTGCAACGACTATATTTTCACGATAAGCACATCCATCACGCACTGACGCTCCATCGACTCCCTGAAACATAGAACTGTCAATAGTATGTATAATAATATTGAAAACACAAAATGTACTTGGGGACCAATACCCACGTACATCTCAATAGCAAAACACGAATGAACGCTTTGTGTAGAACATTCAAACGACAATTATTCACGCATTGTTGATCTAGTTAGATGGAACTGTCAAGATCCATACCTCGGGCTCCTCATAGACTTCCATTGATATTATTGAAGATGATGCTTCAGTAACTCCCTGAAACACAGTAATTGCATTAGTATGGTTTTCTATTTTGTTAAAAAGAACATAAACTTTGTGCAGGCGTCAACGGCTCATCTAAATAGACCTGCACAAATGATCAGTTGTCTAAAATAAATGGATATGTAAATATGATTCGATTTGCTCGATCGTTGGAAGTGTCACCACCCAGAGATCTGCATCAACTACTAGGGGTGATGTTCTTGTAGAAGAAGCTCCGTCATCTCCCTGAAACATAGTACTTGCGTTAATAAAGAAGGAAGTATAGCGGATGTAATCACGTCATATGATTTCGCTTGATCGAACTGTCAGTATCCATACCTCGAAATGCATGAGAACATCAAGGGACGATGTAACTGCGGTGCACACTTCTGCAAGCTGTTGCGCCGACCCGTAACTGCATGCTCCCCCTTTTTCTTGGACTAATGCTCCATCGACTCTCTGAAACATAGGACTTTCATTAGTAATGAACACAATATTGAAAAAAGAAGACACATAGGAGGGCGACGACAGAAGGACATATCAATGGCTAAAAACGAAAGAAACATTGTGTGTAACAATCACGCTACAAGAATGCAAGATCTGATGATCTCCATCGATGGAACTGTCCGGAAACGTACCTCGAGCATCTGAGTGACATCAACGGTTGTCGTCCATGCGTCGGACTCCTCAGCATCTCCCTGAAAGACAGTACTTGCATTATTTTGGATAACAATAATTATAACTGAAAACAAAGACTAGAGGACGAGTACAAGGGTGTACCATTAGGTAAAATAATTACACGATAAATTAAAACTATTGATTTACATGCCTAAAACAAGTCAGTGGCAGAATAGCTAAGTAAGATTACCCGATAGGCGCTTGAAGTGGCTGATGACTGCAATAACGACACGGATGGAGAATCTTCCGCCTTCATATTGAGTGGATACATAAATGGGGAAATTATTGTTAGCTAATGCTACACACTACCGCAAGGCCGAAAGATAAATACGTAAACTTGACTCACCAGTGGAGGGATGTGGACGAATAGAGTGGTAATAGCGGTTGAGAGCAATTTTCGCCTTGCTCGCGGTGTGTTCTTCTTTATTAGCAATGATGTGGAGCTAAAGTGCCTGCTGCAGATGCGGTATCGATCACCCCTCTTGTCCGCAAAGACCTCTAGGACTCTACTTTCAAGCTCAGACGGTGGATATCCGCAATATCGGACCCATTCTCTTATCTGATCTATTGTCTTAGGGAAAACATGCATTATAGTACCTTCAGATTTATTATGGGTCTTCGAAGGCCAACCGCCAATGGAACAGGCAGGCATTGTGGAAAGTTCTGAAAAGTAAAGATTCTCTATGAATACCAATGTGTTAAAAAATTAAATGACACATAAAAGGTTCAATGCAAGGTTCGTTTTGGTTCTTGGAACTATACACGTTATTCACATGCGGATAAGTATTTGAATAACTTTAAAAAAATAGAAAAATAATTTGACTAAACTCAGAACATGTGACTAGTTCATTGCATGTACTGTCTTGAACGAAAAGAAATTGGACGCAAAATGATTATGGTACATGGCCTTACCTTGACGAACAAACAGTTAGATGCAGGGATCAGAGTAGTTTCTTGTCGTAGAACAGGGAGCAGTTCACAGGTTGCAAACTGACGAGTTTCCTCGAAGTGGTCACAGAAGTTCACAGAGACGAAGAGCAGATAACCAGCACCTTCACGGGTTGACTAGCAAAGCGCAAAGAAGTTCTCATTAGAAATATGAAGTGGGTTATAAAGAATTCGAAACAGGGGTGTGTTTGTGAATGAATGACGTGTATATGTCGTGGCATTATGCGGTTTGCAGGGGGCCGTCCAGCGTGAGGGGGGATGCTTGGCAGGAGACACGGGGTCTGGAGGTAGACATGGGAACAACAACCCATGCTCTATAGACCACTTTGAAGTGTACATGGTCTTTGGCACCTCTTGGCCTTTATCGCTCCCTGACAGCTCCACTTGCCAGCACAAGTACCCCGGTGCGAACTGCCTTTGATAGGGCGGGGGGGGGTGGATTGGGGCGGGGGTCGTGCAAACAAGACTCGTTTGCCGCAGGGCCTCACCAAGGAGAGGCCATCTAACTGCATGTAAGAGGCAGGCTGCAGGATCTAGTACATGGAAGGCAGGGGGGTGAGTTTATAAATACCTCCCCCTCCCAGGAGAATATATGGGTGCAGTTCACCCTGGAGACCCTGGATGCCTAGGCAGTTAGTCAGCAGCAGGCTGGCCTGTGGTGGCAAGGCGGCACGGGCCAGAGGGGGTCATCTCTGTTCCCGGTGCCCAAAAGGATGATTTATTATGATCAACCATATGGATTATTTACCTATAACCATGTTTTGTATCAATAAAATCCAACGGCCTTCCTTTTATTGCCAACGCTTGAACAAAGTGGTGTGGTAAGTATTTTTGGGGGAGGAGGCAAGGCCGGGAGGCTTGATGCCAACCCGCAAAATAACATATGTATGTCTGCTGCATATGGGTTCAACGGTTATGTGGATTGAAGGTGGGCGGCCAGCGTGAGGGAGGATGCTGGCCGGAGACATGTGGTGTGACAAGACAAGGCACAGGAAGACTATTCAATGGAGACACACTAGATTCATTTAAAAAATCAAAACAACCATTGTTAAAATATGTTGGGTTTTATTTTAGATCTTAATTTCAATTGAACATAAATAATAAACATTACACATTGTAAAGTTCCGGTTGCAGCACATCCAGGGAAAATCCGCGGTATTGTCCACTGTCGCTGCGGAAATGTTGTCTAATGGCAAGTACCGCACAGGCAGGTATTACTCTCCGAACGCGGTGTCCGAGCCTCCCGTGAAGCCACCAAGTGAAGCAACGATAGGCCACCAGGCTGTAACACCTGTGAAAATGAAAGATGCAAACTGTATTAAAATGACAAAACTTTCTTATCACTGTCGATTCAGGTAAAAAATTTCATTCTGCTTTGAAAAAAATTCTATCTAGAAAATGCACAATATGGAACCAATTTACATGCAGTCGAATGATATGTAGATGTAATTTTATATGTGGGAGACGACCATGACATAGTAGTGGCATCACTGACATCACAACCAGAGTATACTTACTCGTTACTCGGATTACGCGGACGAACAGTGCCGCGAAGTTCGTGCATAAGCACCATCATCATCCTCAACACGGTCCATGAGAGGCAGGCTTCCCTGAACTCTGGCAGCTCGGTGATGCATTGCGGACTTGGCTCGCCTTCCGAAATGTAGGCCAAGCACCCGAAATTTTCACGGCAGCAGCAGTTCTCCTCCTCAGTTGGCATTAGCTTGCACCGATTGCACGTGCACCAGGTGGAGACGCCGTCCATGCGACATGGTCCAGGCTCTTCCTCCATTGACTGGTCCTCCCAACTGCCGTCCGAATCCCCATCGTTTTCGCGTGCTTGCCTTTCCAGTAGTTCTTGCTCGGTGTACTCGGGCTTGTACATATACAGCATTATTGTAGCCATTGTGTGTTAAAGAAAGTAAAATAATTTACAGAGATGGTACAGGTGTTCACAAGGCCTAGAAGCGGCGAAGGTAGCTGACCAGAGCACAGAAACGAGTCACAGAATACTCAAAGTAACACAGAGAGAGTAATGGAATCGAAAATCTGCAGCTGTGTGTTGTGAAACGGTGTGTTTATACTTATTGAGGAAAGAGGTGTCCTGCCATTTCCATGGCGACACTTCATTAGCTGAGGCGCAGCGATTGTTGACACGAAACGTGCTTTGGCGTTGGGAAATGGGCGGTACGCGTCTGCTGATGTCCGGCTCAGGGGCGGGGGATTTGATTTAGTGCCGCAAAAGCAGGTGAGCCAGGTCGATGGGGGGGGGGGGGGGGGGGGGGAAATGATAGGATTATCAGAAAATGGCGGCTGATTTCGAGTGCGTTAATGGACAAAGTCGGGTAAGGTCCATAGGAAAGTTTTCTACGATCAACCGATTTATGCTTAAAAACACATGGCCGAACCGTAGGGACAATAAAAAAAAAAGTCCCGGAACTATCCTTTAATGTTAAACGCCTTGGAAAGCGCATAATGGGGCTTAAAAACCTGTTGAAGTGCTTTACCCCACGTATACTTGACAATACACAACTGTGTTTTTGAGGACTGGTGTGTCCGATTCCTTTCCATTTTGCCCACTCGGTGTAAGATCTTATTTAGTGTTGGGGTTATCACAGATCCCAGTTTGTTGGCTCAACTCTGGTCTCGGTAGTGCTAGTTTGTATGACATGGAGGTTTTCTTTTGTCCGATTCGAAAAAAGACTGCTGGGTTTGCTCATGATTGTGTCGGGTGGGGGAGGGCAGAAGAGAGCAGGCAAATGTATGTTATGTTGCTAGTCTATTTGATAAGTGGGTGGTTGCTTGCTTGGTGCAGGGGTAAACATTTCAAGTTCTGAGATACTAGCCAGGCTTAAATTATTTTCCACCTCAGTTCTCAAGATGACGTAGCACACCATTTCGAACTCCACAATGATCAAGTATCACTTGCCATTGGCTAGTGGTGAGTTCGTATTTTGAGCACTTCCTTGGTGCATCTCCAAACTGGAATAAGGAATTGATCACACTAGTTAAGAGGGTTGTTGCTTTTCATTTGGCTTAAGGACAAAACCTTTTTAGTGTAAATGTGCTCATTTTGGCCATGGGTGGGTCCTCGGGTCCTCTGTCATAGGAATAGGTTTTAGCAAGACCTATGTCGTTTCAACAGTGTCTCCAATGGGGTGTGTATGTTTGTTGAAAGGGTGCATAGAATAGAGGAGTTCATTTAGTCCTTGTCCATGCTGAATTTATCTGATCGGAGTTGATTGGCGACTGGTGGCCAGTAGGCTATTGGGGATATAGGTTGAGTCTTGAGTTGCCCGAGGGGCATGCAGGTGAATAACCAAAGTGTTGAATGGGGAAGCAGTTGGGTGTTAATGTTGAGCTTGACAGACAGCAAGTGTGGCCTTTTCTTCATAGTGGTGATCTCTTACCTGTGGGTTCCTTTTGCAGCTGTCCTTTTCTGACGCGACATTTGACGTTTGCCATTCCGATCATCGGTGGAATCCTCTTCTTCTTCGTCATCAGTTCCCTGTTGCGGACAAGCTTCAGTGACCCAGGAATTCTTCCCAGAGCCACCCCCTGTGAAGCTGCAGACTTGGAGAAGCAGATTGGTGAGCACATGAGCACAATGTCTTTTTTTCCACCTCTGGCACATTTGTTTACAGATGTGCACTGAGCTTCCCAGCCATTTTGTGAATCTTTATTCAGTCTCTCTGGCAAAATGTGTGTATATAAGAATATGCTGAAGACCTTGGTGTGCAGATGTGGTGGTTTCTATCTTGTATTGCACCACAGTCCTTTTTTTTTTTTCTTTGTTTTTTTTTCTCCATGGTAGAAGAACCATTGTAAATGGGCATGAATCATGTACCAAGTTGTGAGTAGTGGTAAGTCTCAAAATAACTGTTCTACCAATGTATCTTTCATTTATTCTATTGATTTTATAGTTGTTGTTTACTTCTACATCTCATCCCCTTTCCTTCATACTTATGGGACATTCTGACGGGACTGCAGCACTTTTTTGTAGCAACTGTGCACTACCTGAAGGTGTTCCATATTTGGTCTCCCCTTGAGGGTGGAGGGAACATACATTTTCTGGAGTTGATGTCCTCTTGGTTCTTAAAGCCTTTTTGTCGCACATCATGAACAAAACAGTTTGTATTCAAACAGACCGTGCGGTATCAATGTTTTATGTGAAGAAATGAAGAGGAACCAAGTTTTACCCTCTTATACGGCTGGCGGTATAGCTTTGGGAATGGGCGTTACATAGAGAAATTTGACCACAGGCAGTTAACCTTCCAGGATTGGAGAATTCGACTGCGGACTCAGTCGCTGGGCGACTGCAAACCACCAGTGGGATTTGAACACTGATCTAAATCTTATTATCATGGATTACAAAGCTTCCCACTCCATTTGCAGCAAAAGAAAAAACAAAACTTTCAATTTATGCCTAGAGATGTTTTAGGCCCAAAATCACTGGGAGATGTTCAGGAGATCTCTTGGTATGTGTTGGTGTTTCCTTCTCTACCTCTAATCCACTGAGCTTTATTGAATGGCAGTTAACTGCAGTCTACTGTTCATAGCTCCTTGGTGGCCACCTAATGTCTGGTTTCAGATCTGGTGAACCTTTCAATCTGTCTGGCAGATCTCCTGAATGTTCTTATCAGAGCTGCCTAAATATTGCATCCCTCCCCATGATGGCTCCAATTTGAAGGTGTGGTCCTGAAATCCAATCAATAGGCCATCTTGGCCTTTCAGAAAACCGTATCCAATCTGCTCATATGCCTTGCATGTGAGCAAAGTACAAAAGCAAGTGGCCCGGCCCTTGCATACATTTAAGAAAGGACCAATTTATTTTTGGTGCTAGAAATAAGTGCTCAGTTCCTGTACCAAAGGATGGAATGTCCGACACATATGGAGGAAAGGGGACTAGGAGTATGTTAGTCTCTACCATGAGTAACCTTTTTCTTTTATTTGATAACTAACTCGCACATTTCAGGATTAATTGGTATCGGGTATAAAGATGGCTGTAAAAGCACAAACATTACATAAGGTGCATGTAAACTGCATCCGGTTCATCCATTGAATCATTTAATCTTTGCCAATTGAATTTCTGTGGTGGAACACACTGCTCATTTGGAGCAACACATCACCTCATTGTTTGACGTCTGGCTGTTCCTTTGCTCTAGGACAGTAAACCATGCTGTAGTCCTATGGCTTCTCATTCTGTTTTCATCTTAAAGTAGCATCCCACACTCTGTTCGACATTACCCTTACATCAGTAAGCAATAACCAAATACTCGACACCCTACCCAGGTTTACAGTTAATTTTACAATAAAAACTCCCAAAATCTTCAACTCTCCAAGGACAGGAAATAAAGTGTGAGTGTTATTGTGGTGAGTGTTTGCAATTTATACCCTGAAATGTCCATGCAACCCAAGGCACATATGCAAGTCAACAAGGCTCATTGAAGTATGCCTCATGGAACATAATATGAGACATAAAAGAAATCCAAAGTCCTCAGTAGCAAGACACTGTACTTATACAGGTTGCCCAGTGGTGCAATTGTTCCACAATGTTCTGATCTGGAATTACCAGCCCAGAAATATTTTAGTACATCATTTGTAAACTCATGCGCCGAGGGCATTAAATGAGGCAATGGACTTGAATTTGTTCATAACCACAAAATGCTAAATTTATAGACTAATAATTTGTGAAGGCATAATAGATCAAATAGGATTTTCATAATGGGTACTTTGTTGGAAGTGCCATATATCGGACTGAGAGCGTGGGTCATGACTTTAAGTAAATAATGGCATAATAATTCATGTGACTAGAATACGGTTTCCCGGGGCAGGGCAGCAGCCGCAGTGTAGCTCCAAGTAAGCTGTTAAAGCTGTGTTACCCGAGAAATGTTGATTTTGGCCCTGGTAAAGTTCTTGTTTATAAACCAATGATGAATAACCTTTAATCCTGAAATGTTAAGCTATGGAACATGAATGTTATATGCCAACTGACAGAAATAATGGAATAAAAATAACAATGACCGGTAGGTGTTGAATGTTCAGCTTGTGAGAGAGACATTCTCAAACTAGGAGTGTGCAGGACTGATGTCATTTTTACCTATCTGTGAAGTTAACTACACGTCTGGTCGCAAGGTGTTCTCCTTTTCACCAGCAAACGCCTAATAATCTGAGCACAGTGCTTTTTGTAAATTGTTTGAGAATATTTATGGAATGAGCCCCCAATAGTCTCTTTTGGTGCTTCTCGCCTTCTGTGGTGCTTGTGTTGTCACTTCTTTTAATGTTTCTTTTAGAGTTCGAATTTGTTGTTTGCCCGCCATTGGGCATTAGTGATAAACTTAAGGTCCTTTTCAGAGATGCCTGGCCAAATGTTTTTTTCAAGCAATTATCTGCGCTGAAAGCGTTAACATTTTTGAGCGCACTATTCCTTTAAAAGTTATTGTCCCGACCGTTCGGGCAAGTTGTTATAAGCATACAGTGATCGATCGTAAACATTTTTCCTATGCATCTTACCTTAGTTTTCCTCACTTTTACACATGCGGAAACAACGTGTTGGGTGCGGCCCTCTTGTGATAATCTTATCAGTGGACAAGTGCGCGCGTGGCAAAATTAATCAAAACACCCGCTCCCGAAGCTGACATCACTTGTCCCAATGATCTGCTCCACCTATTTTCATTACGTTCGTGGCCAACGTAGCCCAACGTTCCATGTCATCACCCACGCCCGCAGAAACAGGAAGATGAACACAAGATAAACACAGACATGCTCACACGGAGCGTACCTTATCTGTCTTGCCCTAAATAGCAGTTGTTTATTGAATATTTCAATAATACATCAACAATGGTCTGCAATGTTGCAAGTGCTTTTATTTTTCAAAGAATGTTCACAAGAAATTATAAACTCCAGGAAACAATTTTTTTTATTTTTTTAAATTTTACAAGTAAATTGGAGCCGACGATGTTCTTTGTCCTTTTGTGTCCTTGTCTTGCCATATGGCACATCAACAAAACAATTCAATGACCGCCCTTGGTGCTCCGTGGGGGAGAAGACCAGTCTTTTTTTACATTTTCAAAGCCCAACGTTCTTGCTTCTCCGCCTTATTACATCATAAATGCTGACATGTTGCTCCTTATTGCCAGAAATGCAAATTGACATATAGGGCCATATTGTGCCTCCCACATAACGCTGATCGAAAAAACACTGCTTATGGTAATCTTCCAGTGTTGATTCCAGAAGTCGTCTGCTGGCACCTGGATGCTATGGCACGGGCAGTACGGTACAAAGTATCTGCGAACACAATAATACATTTCAGTAGCCGTTCTTTATTTTAATATAAGAAGTTACTGTATAACAAAACTGTTCAAAACCAAATCATAAGCACAACAAAACCAATATTTAACACACAAATGAAAACAAAGTGTACTACTTGAGACCACGAGTTGTGTACAATTTGAGCGCTGTGAAGTAGGTATAGCTCCCAATGGGATGGAGAACCACATGGAGAAAACGAAGACCACAGCAACCATTCAGCTTAAACCCGGACAGATGTCATTGTAACGAAGCTTGCAAGATCACTGTTTGAAAAGTGATCACAGTGCACACAGACAACATTTACCCCACCATCAATTGTACATACAGCACCCCACCCTACTCGTTTTTCATCCCAATAAAAATGTTCTGTGAACTCCAACTTGCATAATTAATTCTATGGTTAGATGGTTTCCACAAGCAATCGCTGTGTACGATGTATCACACAGTTTCACACTAACTTGGCGGTACATGTCCGTTCTCAATATAGTTAGTTATCTTTTCTTTTTTTTTCTATTCCCCAAAAACTATATCCTTCGAGCAATTGATGCCTAGCGTGCAAGGCCAAATTACAATAAGGCACATGTCCTATTCAAAGGCCAAGACGTTTAGCTTTCGATTTCGGCAAAGAATGCGGGAAAATGTTTCAGAACAGGAAGGACAGCTTGAAACATCCATCCAAAGATACGTTGCGCCACGTTAACGTGTCTACATTCATGAATTGTGTGTTGATGAAACGCACCAGTGTTTATCAGCCCTCAAATGAAGTTCCAAATAAAGCTAACCTCGCCCTCCTCCAGAACAGTTTCATTCAACCAAGCGGATTATCTGTTGGAGTAGCCAGTTTTAGCATATTATCGTGTCTTTCGCAATGTAACTTCTCTGGGTTGGATAGACCTTAGCATTAGCTACATCTAGAGATGATCCTAGCTTACACATGCTGCAATGAATAGGCGGATGAGCAAAAAACAAATGGTAGCCTTCCACCCCCCATGTAATACTGTTATGTACACTGTCTTAACAATGAACGGTGCATGTTCAGACACTGTTTATTTTTTACATTTGTAAAGCGCAACTGCAGCCCGCGGGCATTGAGGCGCTGTAAGCGGTGCGTAGGAAGGCTTGATTAAGGGTTACAAAAAAGCCGCCCCGAAAGTGTTCTTAGACATGAATACAGTGTTGCATAGGCAGAGTTCCTAGGTTGCGGACCAAAAAGCATGCACATTTATTTGAAGAGACTGGTCTTGATGGCCTTGCGAAAGGCAGTATGAGAGTCAATTTGTCTGGTGTGCGGTGGAAGAGAATTCCAGAGGGTGGCTGCCATGGTGGGGAAGCTGGTGCCACCAGCATGCACTCTGCAGGTTTTTGGCACAGTGATCAAGTTGGAGTATGCCTCTCTGGATGGCCTGGATGCACAGGGTTTAGAGAATCTCTGCACGAGATACTGGGGGGCCTGATCGATACTGGGGGGCCTGATCGTGGAGACATTTGTGCGTGAGGGCAAGAGTTTTGAAGATAATTCTTTCCTTGACCGGTAGCCAGTGGACAGTGTGACGCACTGTGTGTGTCAGAAGGCTGAGCATACTTGGGTGGCAGGGCCATCTTAAGCACTTTTGGGGCCCTGGGCACAGACATCTTTGGGGGCCCCCCTCCACCAAACCAAAGGAATTACTTTAAAAGATCATAAGTGGGACATGGTTTTCAAATGGTGTTGCCGTTAGAGATCAAAAGAGTAGAGCAGACTTTAAAATATGCTTGCCCAAGTCCTGCCCCATCTGGTACATTCCCTTCTGTCTACCACACCTTCCATTCAAATTGTCTACATAAGAAGAAAGATCAAGCAATGGGCCAAACAATGCCACTGGTATGCGAGGAGGCAAACCTTACAGAAGACAGTACAGTAATGTATGAGATATTAGATGAAGAGACCATGATCACTGTATTGTCTGCCGGTAAAGCCAGGATACAAGGACTAATGCTTTGGTTCCAAATTTGGATACTTATTCATCTCTTGGACTAACAGTTTATGCTCATCGTTGGAGGTCATTACCTAGGTTTTACAACACCCCCTCCGAACAAACCAATTTCTAGACCTTCACCATAAGGATGACATGTTTGTTTTCATCGCAACCCCTATCTGGTGCAGATACATTGCTGATAATACCACCTGTTGTGCTGCAAGACCAGGTACACATGCAGGTTTATAAACATCAGACATAGGAAAGGCTCAGCCAGCCTTACCGGAATGTGCTATTCTACTCTTGCATAGGAACACACATCTCTGCAATGAGTGCTTAACAGACTGAGCTAACTTCTGAACCATTGTGGCACTCGATTTACCAGTATGCATTTCAAAATTGGCTATTGCACATGATCAACATAATCCGCAATATACCACAGAGAACACAGAATTACATGATGAATTGATCAAGGAAGAATGTACTTGCCAAAACGGACAGGTAATAAGTGTAGAGCCTCAACACCATGCCACAAAATATCCTTATGTGTGCTATTAAAGTCTGGTGAAAAAAGGAATCTTACTACTTTAGATAATGCCGCTTTGGGGGGCTCCCCTCCCACATTCAATTCGAATTCACATTCAATTCAATATTCTATTAGTTTATTTTGCATTCAAATAAAATTTTTGGGCATTTATGATTTGGCATTGATAACACCTCCAGATGTGAATGTAAACACATTTTACAGAAAGCTACAAATCATTTAAATCTTGAACTACGCTTTACGACAAGTTTAGATTTTGGAGGACAAAGCTCGTTTGCAATGTTTTGTGGCATTGTATAGGTCCTGGAAACAATTGGCTTCCAGTCCATGACTATGCATGGCCAACGCAGTAATGTCAGATCTTGACAAATTCAAAATCCATTTCCTCGTATATTGGCTTGACCACCCATTGTTTGCTTTGTTTTGTATAGGCCTTGTAGTAACGTGGCACCCTCAAATTTCCTGAAGTTCTCACTTGATCCCTACCAACATCACTGTTATGGGCAAGTACAGCTAATCTCGTTCTCGTCTGCATACTCTCTATGCCGAAGTGCAACCTTTGGGTCTGTACTCTAGGCATATCTGGAACGCCTCCAAATCTCCAGTGGGACAGAAATCGGTGAGTCCCTTCAGGTCCTTGCAAAGCGTTTTATTGTACACACTCTTTTCAAGCTCTTTGTGTGGAGGTGGACATGGCACAAACCACTTCTTCCGTTCCTCCTCCCTTGCCAACGGTCCATGTGCATATTCGTGCAAATGTTGGTTTTCTGTCCCTGAGTGTACGTTGGTACAATGGTGCATCAATATCTATCGCAAGTTTTGGAGCTCCACCAAAGATGCTTGCTGATGGACTGACACCATTTTATAAGGTTTTCTGAACCCTTCCTTTTCCCAGCAGCTGTAATTTATTGATTTAGCAACGTGCCATACATCAAATTGATGCTGAATGTGTGGAAACTGCTCTCGCATGGCCTTCACTATCACCGTGCCTGTCGGTGGCTATTGAGTCTATTTGCATTCCCCTGGATTACAGAAGTTGAATGGATTTGATGTAGCCATGTTTCTCCATGGCATCAGACGATGAACATTCAGACGCCTGCACCACGACAAAACTCACAATTCTGTTAATTTCTGTCTTGAAAGTGTTAAGTGCAGTACTTTGCGGAAAATCCTGGACTGTCGCACTGTCCGTCACCAGCTAGCCAGAAACGTTTGCCAGAGAATATACTGTGCATCGACATCTGTTCAACATTTCAAGCATGACTGATAGTAGGGAATAAGAAGTCCCTTTTGGTGTTTGTAGTATTGAGCTTTAGCAAGGAACTCCAGACCCACAAACTGACAAAAACTGGAAATCTTGCTGAAAGTCGATCCGCTGAACAGTAAGGTTGCTTAACAAAGTAAATTCCCATCAGGCACTTGCCGAGCATCGGTTGAGCAGACCATGTGAATGCGTTATGGCGGTGGACACGGGTTGCTTGGATTTTCAGGTTGGTGCCTTGTAATATGCGAGACGCTTTCAACAGCGACTCCCTGCATATCTTGTCCCCGATGGTATGTTCACATTTGAGCATGTGTACAATCTATATCAGGCCTTTGTTGAACACAATGTACTTTTGCTCCTTGAATAGCCTATCGTCCTGTAGTACTGATTTTTGTGAGTTGGCAGTGGTGGACAAATCCTCAAGACTTTCCAAACTGAAGTTGAGATAGTCTGCAAGATCGGTCAATTTCGTTTAAGCTTCAACCTCTGTCAGTTAATGTGATAAATCAACATGAATTGGAGAAACAGCTAACTGAGTTTTTTTGGTAGAACATTGTAGATTGTGTGATGGGGTCGGAAAGCAGTTGCAATGCATCATCACTTTCTTTATTTTCATGTGTTCGAACTTGCACAAAGTAGCAATGGTCCAGGCTCACTTTGTAAGGGTTGCATGTGACGTTCTATTAATTTTCCGGCCACTGGACAAATTAATCCCTAGTCTGCTGCGCCTGAGATATAAGTTGCTCCAATGTGAAATCGGTTTGGCAAGCGATATCGGCGCCTTTTTACTTACTTCTTGTCTTCTAAAAGAATAAATAGAAGATGATGCTGAATGTATTGTACACATACAGAACATACAATATTGTAACTAAAAACCTAGAAAGATTAAAACATCTGCTCAAAAGCTTGTGAAAAACAAACTTACGTTATTTGCCCTTGGTTTTTTGATTTGCCCCGAAACAGTGGCCTTCGCTTTGCGGATGGCGACCTCCAGCTGCAAAAGAGGGTTTATATGGTTTTAGTACAGCAAATTTAATTTCAAAACAAACATAAGTACATATCTACAAATCGAAATCAACTAGCCAGACTGGAAAAGATTGCAACATAATTAAAATGTATTCATAATGCAATGTGATGCCCCAGTTGCATGTGCCGCTTCAAGGTCCACATCTGGAGCACATTCCTTGAATAGAGTAAAATACAAAAAAGTCAGCCAAATTGCACAATAAAAGTTTGCATTCGACAGTGCCCCTCCAAGCTAAGTATTTTACATAGACTTTAAACCATATACTGTTAGGGTTGTTGTTGCAACACAAATAGAACATTAGTATGGATGAAACCTCGAAGCAAGTGGACGTGACTTGATCATAACATTCACTTCATATTTTACCTGATATCCATCCGAGTTCAAACATGGGCTTGTTTTGATGTCATCCTGTAAAACATAGTGATTACAATTTTGCTCCGTAATGTGTCCTTGCTAACTGTTCTGCATTGGGGGTTGTGGGGGAGGAAGTGCAACGTTACTACCAAAATATGGAAAGTTTTAAACCGTGCACGGTTGCATACATTTATCTCAAAGGATATCCGATGTACTGTGATTCTTGAAAGTGAAATGTGAACAGAAATACCTCAAGCTGTGACCATGTTCCAAAGGAGGACGATCTAGTAGTCGGAGTTCCACCATCCTCCTGTAATACAGCACTTGTTCTAATTCGGATTAGAAAACAAAATGAAACAGAAAAAATGCAATGCAGAGGAAGGTACATACTGAACTGAAATGCGGACAATGGTACACACGTACACAAACCCATATCTGCCAATTTGAACAAATAGCCAGTACTGCACATAATACATTTTTATATGTTTACATTGAAGGCATACCACATGCAAGTAGTTCAATCGCATACAAAGAGTAGTGTAATATCATTCTCCAGCATTGGATCTTTCATGGATTCACATGCTTAGAATATTCCCCGTCGTCAGACTGGGACCCCTCGGTACACATATATAGCCTTTCCCAAAGGAAAGCTTTCGACACTTTTGTGTCCTATCTACGTCCTTCTAGGACCCGCCTACGCATGCTCCGCAGGCCGTGCTAGTATAAGAGGCCCGCCCCCGCGCCTCCCCTTCAGATTTCAACCGTCTCCAAAGTAGTGGGATCTCCTCGTGTTGTCTTACTGTTTTGTACTAGGTTGCGTTATTGGATTTCGAGTACAGTATAATGTCCTCTGTGTCAGAAAAAGCGCTGTTCCGTCCATGCGCGACATGCGGCTTAAAGGTTTACGAGGGGGACGGACATATGGACTGCATATATTGCCTCCACCCTCACCATTCGGCGGATACCTGCGACATATGCAAGGGTTTTTCTCAAAAAACCCTCAAAGACCGGAACCGACGCCTGGTGGCATGGCTGAATGATGGAGCGGGGGCATACCCTCCCCCCCTCGGAGGTGGGCTCCACACAGTCGGCGAAAACATCACGCCGCGCGGCCTCGTCGGAACCACCGGCGAAGAAATCTAGACCGTCGGAGAAAGAGTGGTCTGGAAGTCACTCCACTAGAGACTCCTCGGCAAAGAAATCATCCTCATCAAAAAAGCATGAGAAGGAAAGGAAATCCTCCTCTGGCGATCATCACAGATCGACCACGAGTCGAGAGGCGAGTAAAAGCGGGCACAGTGTGGAGAAGGCGGGACCGCCAAAACCACCTGCGAAGTCTACGTCGTCGACGGCGGCCCAGTCATCGGCCGCCTCCCTGCCACTTGCACAGGGGGCATCCACCGTCCCGTCGACAATGGCGTCGACGAGGGCCTCGTCGACGGGGGTCCTACAGGAGGCCTGGAGGCCTGAAGTCTTTGACCCAACCCCCCCCCGGAGGTTTTGCTACAAGAACAAGCTATGTTGCTGTCCTCGGAGGACGAGAACGAGAGAGTTGCTGGCCCTACAGACCTAGGGCTACGAGCGGCTGACGTTGACTAGGGCATCCGTTACACCGGCATCTGCCCCTCTCCTCAATCGGTTTTGTCGTTGGATATTCTGTCCACGCTTCAGTCCTTGTTACGGTCGTTGGACCAGCGACTACCCCAGGCAAGCCTGTCAGTCACCCGTCGACGAGCCGGGCCCGTCCCGTCAACCAACGCACCCACGCACGCCAATCTCAACACTGGCACAGGAGGAAGGTGAGCTGCCAGATTCGGAGTCTGACAGGGGAGCCATGTCGGATATCTCATTGTCCCCCTCCAGGGATCCTACCTGGGAGTCAGAGGCGGAGTTGGAAAACCCCAGAAGCCCAGCTCACCCGTCCCCTCCGGACGACATTGCGTCATTCCATTCTATGATGGAGAAAGCATGCAAAGAATTTGGTCTATCCCAGGAAGAACAGAAAAAGGACTGTTTTTTGTTCGACCACATGGGCAAGAGAAGGAGGTTGGTGTTCTCGATACCAATACTAGACCATGTATGGAAAAGAGGGGTTGCAGACAATGAGACACCCATTCTCAGAACCAGCAGTGAAAGGACGCCTAGAAAAAAAGTTTAAGGCTCCAGAGTCTACCCCCAAGTGTTTATCCTCTCAACCAACACCGGACTCGGTGGTGTCGGCGGCAGCAGCGAGGAAGGCAAAGGCACAGCACAAGTGCACGACGACTCCTGAGAACGAAGCGAGACGCCAAGATGCCTTTGGCAAGAAAGTGCTCTCCGTGGGAGCGACCACAGTAAAGGCCGCAAACTCTCTGGCAATTGTGGCCAGATACGATAGGGAGATGTGGCACAGACTAGCTCCGCTGCTTGATCATCTTCCAGAAGAACAGAGGAAGGCGGCGATGCTACTGGTCCGAGAGGGTGAGGAAGCCTCAAATCACGCAATAAACATCGCGGTGGATCTCGCTGAGTCAGGCTTCAAGCAAGTCAACAATGGGGTGGTATTGCGTCGACAGTCATGGCTTAAGTGTACCTACTTCAGGCCAGAAGTGCAATACAAGGTCTTAGATATGCCCTTTGAGGGAGACCTTCTTTTCGGTGAGAAGGTGGACGAGGCCCTAAAAGGAATGAAAGAAGATTCGGACACGGCACGTTCATTGGGTGCCCTCCAGAGTGGCAGAAGTTACAAGTCTTTTCGTGCCTTTAGAGGGGCTTCACGTAATTCAAGATTCTCTTCTGGAGACAGATCCTTTGCCAGATCGGCTTACCCCTCCCAGGGATACCGACGTGCCTCACAATCGGCTAACCGCTGACGAAACTTCCAGTCTTCCAGAAAACGACCATCATACCCATCGTCGTCGAGAGACAAGCAAAATAAAGATCAGCAGTGACATACCACAAACCGTTCTGGGGGGAAGAGTTTCAGCATATGTCGACGAATGGGAAAGGATAACGAGGGACCAATGGGTGTTAGACACTATAAGAAACGGACACTCTCTGCAATTCAAACACAACCCTCCGCAAATTCCACCTGCGTTCACCGCTCAGTCCCATATGAAGGTACTGCAACAAGAGGTTACTCATGTTGGCGAAGGGCGTGATAGAATTAGTTTCAACCTCACAGAGAGGTCAAGGAGTCTACTCAAGATACTTCGTCGTAAAAAAGCCGAACGGCAAATGGTGTCCCATTCTAGACTTACGCGATCTCAAGTCCTTAAAGAGCCTGAAATTCAAGATGCTCACTCTGCAGGAAGTGATCCGCGCAGTTCAAAAGGGAGATTTCCTGGCGTCCCTGGATTTACAAGACGCGTATTTAAATATTCCAATGTGTCGGAAACACAGGAAATTCCTACGTTTTGTAATAGGGCGAACTCACTACCAATTCACGGTTCTTCCTTTCGGGCTCAAGACCTCCCCCAAAACATTCACAAAATGCCTGGCTCCAGTGGCTGCCTGGTTAAGGAAGCAAAGACACCATGTATACCCATACCTCGACGACTGGCTGGTAAGGGGATCCTCCCCAGCGTCGACCAACAAAAGTCTGCAAGCCACCATGCAGCTTCTACAACGGCTAGGATTCGCCATAAACTTCGAGAAATCCTCTCTGCGGGCATCGAGAACGCTGGTATTCTTGGGGGCACAGTTCGAGACTCAGTTAGGGCTGGTGGAACCTTCTCTCGCCAGGACCTCAAGACTCATTCAACAAGCGGCCCGGCTACGGCGAAACACCAGGATCTCAGTGAGAAAGTATGTTTCGGTCCTAGGGGCCATGGCATCCTGCATCCATCTGGTGAGGAACTGTCGACTATTCATGAGGCCAGTCCAAGAATTTCTCGCGGACCGATGGACACAGGCTCAGGGATCGTGGTCGGACAGGATAACCATCGACGACGACAAGCTACGTCGGACCCTTCAGTGGTGGCAGAGTTCCCACAATCTGAACAACGGTGTGCCCCTACAGGAGCCGGAGTTTCAGAGCACCATAGTTAGGGATGCGTCCCTAACCGGATGGGGAGCGAACATGGGTGCTCTCCAAACGCAAGGTCGCTGGTCTCCAACGGAGTCACTCCTACACATAAACGTACTGGAACTCAGAGCGGTACGATGGGCTTTGAAGGCGTTCCTACCACACATCAAGAGTTTGCGAGTGCGAATACTGACCAACAATACAACAGCCATGTTTTATCTGAGGGAACAAGGAGGGACACGATCAAGGACTCTTTCCATAGAAGCCCAGAAAACATGGCATTGGGCATCGAAGCATGAAATTTCCCTCGTGGCTCATCACCTTCCAGGAGTGAGGAACTGCCAAGCCGACTCCCTCAGCAGAAGCATGGCCCAGATACACGGGTGGGAAATGGACACGGGTCACTTGAGGAAAGTGTTCGAGAAATGGGGTCACCCCCCTCTGGACGCCTTCGCGACCAAAGACAACAAGAAATGCGAGCAATTTGCAAGCAGATGGCCCCAAGAGGGTTCGGTGGGGGAGGCGTTCTCCTTCCCATGGACGGACATGTTCCTCTATGATTTTCCCCCGTTTCCCCCTCATACGGAAAACAATACAGTGGATACGCAGATACAATTGCCGGGTGATTCTAGTGACACCATACTGGCCGAGGCAACCGTGGTTCTCAGACCTCCTTCATCTATCGCTGGAACATCCCATAGCGTTTCCGAAAGTCCCGTACCTTCTATCCCGGGACAGAGGCACGGTGTGGCATCACGAACCGGACAGTCTCAACCTTACGTCCTGGCTCCTGACTTCTCGGAGTTCGGTGCTTTAGACATTTCAGAGGATTGCCAAAAAATTCTACAGGCGGCTAGAGCCCCTTCTACTAACACATCTTACTCCTATAAGTGGCGGAGATTCTGTGAATGGTGTAGAGGACAACAGGGCCTACAACCATTGTTGGTGACGCCGGAACAAGTTCTACCTTACCTGCTCCTCTTGGCAAAAAGGGGATTGTCCCCCTCATCGATAAAGGTACACCTGGCAGCCATCTCGAGGTTCACAAGGAAGAGGCAGTCTCCTCTATTCAGTGACAGACTGGTAAAACACTTCATGCAGGGTTTATTTCGAGCTTTTCCCCCGGTGAAACGTTTTTCCCCGACGTGGAGCCTCAACACAGTGTTGGCAGGCTTGATGAAACCGCCTTTCGAACCTATGGCCACGTCCGACATAAAATTCATTTCGTGGAAGTTGGCATTCTTGATAGCTATCATATCAGCCAGACGTATCTCGGAACTACAAGCGCTGGTCGTGGACCCGCCCTACCTAAGATACTTTAAGGACAAGGTAGTCCTGGCAACTAACCCTATGTTCGTCCCGAAGGTTCCGACGGTAGATCACAAACACTCATCCGTGGTTCTGCCTACTTTCTTCGCCACTCCATCATCGGCAGCAGAAAAAACTCTTCATACCCTGGACGTTAAGAGGGCTCTGAAATTCTACCTACATCGTACACGAGACATCAGGGCTACTCGGCAACTGTTCGTCGCATATGGTCCGTCGTCGAGGGGAAAAGCAATCTCTAAACAGGGATTTGCTAGATGGGTCTCGTCGACGATTGCTTTTTGTCACTCTAAGGCCGGAAGGCCACTGCAAGGACATCCTAGAGCTCATTCTACAAGGTCGATGTCCTCAACAGCGTTATGGGTTGGAATTCCGCTGACGGACATATGCCAAGCTGCGGCATGCTCAGTGCCCCACACGTTTACCCGCCACTACTGCCTTGCCAGGCAGCATGCAGACTAGGTGCAGATGGGAAGAGCTGTCCTGCGTCATCTGTTTCAGTAAGGTAAGCTCCTCCCTGTGGAGATTCTGTTGTCTACCCTCTTATGGGCGATATACTTTATGTGGGCAACGTTATATGACTTAACATCTCCCTACGGTAGATATGCATTGTGTAGTAGGGTGAGGATATATATTGTTACATTACATTCTCACCGCCGTCTCAAGTGTTACTGCTATACAATCTATTCTAAGCATGTGAATCCATGAAAGATCCAATGCTGGAGAAGGGAATAGTTTCTTACCTGTAACTCCATTTCTCCAGCATCGGTATCTTTCATGGTTTCACATGCGCCCGCCAACCTCCCCGTATGTAATGTATGTGATAATTTAACCCTTCCTACTTTGGAGGGGCCGAAATCTGAAGGGGAGCCGCGGGGACGGGCCTCTTATACTAGCATGGCCTGCGGAGCATGCGTAGGCGGGTCCTAGAAGGACGTAGATAGGACAAAAAAGTGTTGAAAGCTTTCCTTTGGAAAAGGCTATATATGTGTACCGAGGGGTCCCAGTCTGAGGACGGGGAATATTCTAAGCATGTGAATCCATGAAAGGTACCGATGCTGGAGAAATGGAGTTACAGGTAAGAAACTATTCCCTTACTTGGTATATGTTTGATGTTGACTCATGGAAAATAAATTGATGCAGAAATTTGCTCCTTTATTTTCAGCCCATTGTCCGAAAATAGTACAATGGAAAAGGAAAATTAGTACTTGAAAGGTGGACTTATGCGAAGAGATAAAAATGTGCTCTGTGCAGATCAGAAGGGCTCCTCATTGGGATAGAAGGCCTGCCAGTGGTTTTGTCGCTTGCGAGGGTCTGTTCTTCCATCACTGTTCTCTACGTGAAGGTCAACCAACACATTTCCCATACATAATTTCTAAGGGGCACTGGAAGTTTTCATCAAGGATCACATTTACTGGTTAGAGGCTCAAGAAAGCGGGGAAAGAGGAGGTATACTTATACTAAAATGTAATATTTGACTCTTGTGTTGAATCTGGTGACTATGGAAAATGGAGTAATAGAATAGTGATGTAGATGAACAGATGGGAGATACTTTTTTTTTGGCATTTTATATATAGTGCTACAAACCCTCAGGTATCTGAGCGCTGCTTATTACCCACGGTGTGGGGTGCTCCTTTTATCGACCTTGGAAGGATGAAAGGCTGAGTTTGGCGCTGCCGGGATTCGAACCTGCATCAGCAGGCCCTGCACATGTCAAAGCGAGCGCTCTACTCGCTGTGCTATCGGACCGGTATCCGATGAATGCAGACCGTCGTCCTACATACTGACAAACTCAACATTCACTACTCGCCTCACCAGCCGCATGCAGAAATTGAGTTGGGATGGCATTTGGAAGCAATTTTGGAAGAATTCGCAGTACATCTTTCTTTTGTGTACCTTGACTGGTCATATCCTGGGTGAAGTGCAGGCTGCAGACGTGGAATCGATTGGCCCTCACATCGGCCAAGATTTTTCGGGGCCCTAGTATCAATCACTTCCACTTTACAACCACAATTTCTAGGCCCTCTTCTTATTAAATCAATCTCCTTTGGGAATACATGCAGGATAGTATGTGCATCCTTGACGTGGCTTGCAGAATAGAAACCAACAACCGCACATGATGGCATTTTTGAAAAGTGTGAGAGATCTATATAAAGAAATATGAACTTTTAGCATGAATAACACAGGATGAATGTGAATAAAGCAATTTGCAGCAGAGATTTGTTTTTAAAGTTTTATTGGAATAAAGACAAAAGATGTCACCTAGCCCAGTGAACTCAGCGACAAAAGTATTATACAATTGTTATGCTGCACATTCTATTTCAACGCACAGTGAAGAATCGTAGTTATCGAGAAGAAAATACCTGAAATAATCGCTAATGCGTAAGTCTTTGAGATACAGGAACATTGAAATCCTGGGTACATCTGCTTGAAATAGACATAAACGTTCATAGTAACGTTGGATGAACATAGGGAAGTAATTATTTGACTTAGCCTTACTTTGGCGAACAGATTCAACAAGCAGAGGAACAAGTATCTGGTGAACATGTAGCTCGATGACTATATACCTAGTAGATCTCCCAGATGTTCTCAAGGTGTTTATAAAGGCTTACACAAGTAGGTATGTATGTGAATGAATGACGTGGTCATAGACACCCAGTCTGCCGCCATCCCAATGGGTCCCATCTGCCATATGAACCCGCCCTGCCGCCTTTCCAGCGCACAGGCATAGGCCAATGAAAGTCATAGGTGCGAAATGCCATTGGTATTGGAAGGGGGGTGTATGGGCATGAGGAGAGCGCAAAAAGGCTGGAACGATGCAGAAGGGACACAAACGTTTGTTGATTGCTGGACCTGAGCTTTGTAGAGGGGAGTCTAGAGACACAGGGTTTGGGGAGGCCATGTGGACAATGGTCGCCATGCAGAATATCCCTTTGAAATGTACATGAATTGATATTTTATTTAGATTGCGCTCATACACAGGTGTTTCAGAGCGCGACAAGGCAGTGGAGGGGAAACTGGGGAGAACCAACAAAATAAATAACGATTTTATGGGGCCCAGTGACATTGAGAACGTGCAAGTGCATGGCAGAGAGGGAGGGGAAAAGTGCATGGAAGGGGGAGAAGTGTTAAGTGCGGAGCAAAGGAGAAACAGAATAAATAATAAAATAAATAAGAGGCAACAGTGGTAGTGCAGCCAGCAAGTGGCAAGTGCTAGGTTTAAGGCAGCAGATAGGGTAAGTCTGATAAGTGCAGGAAGAACAAAGGGGGGAATGTATGGGTACAGATACAGACCTCAGTGCAAGGGATGGCCCAGGGGCAGTGCTCCAGGGTGGCGGCATGAGCAGGTACCTGGGCCCGGAGGACAGAGGGTGGCCAGGTGCACAGTGCCAGGAGAGAACAAATCAGCTGGGGAGAATGGGAGTGAAGGCAGAAGCAAAGAGGATGGTCTTGAGGTGCTTCCGGAACCGGAGATGGTCCTCGAGTTTGAGTGGCAGGGAGGCTGTTCCAGAGGGAGGCCCCAGCCGCAGACAGTGATCTACCCCCAGCTTGTTTCTTTGAAAAATAGCTGACCCTGAGGGAGTTTGACGTAGAGGAGCGAAGGGCTCGAGAGGGGATGTATTTGCGGAGGGATAGCTGAAGGTATTTTGGACCCAGGCCCCAGAAAGCCTTGTGGACAAGCAAGAGGGTTTTGAATTTAATTCTTGCATCCACTGGGAGCTAATTGAGTGATTTCAGAGCTGGAGCGATACGATCACAGGGCTTGAGGCCAAGGACAAGTCTCGCAGTCCTGTTCTGGATTAGTTACAGAGGGCGGAGAGTAGAGGCAGGTAGATTTAGAAAGAGGCTGTTAAAATAGTCCCACCTATGCGAGTCAGTGAGCTTCTGGGGGAAGTGGAGGAAGGGCAGAGTACCTTAGAGAAAGTGTAGTAAGAAGTTTGACTTTTTAGAGACCTCAGAGATGTGGGTGGAGAAGGAAAGTGTGTAGTCAAAGATGACCCCAAGGTTCTTAGCCTTGCAGGTGGGGGTAGGAGGAGGGCCAAGGAAGGATGGCCAGAGTGAGGGGAAAGGATGGTGAAGGTGTACCAAAGAGAAGGATCTCTTACTGGCATTCAGACAAAGATCATTGGCGGCACACCAATCTTGAATGGCAATTAGGCAATCGGAGAGGGCGAGGAGGTGGCCGAAGGCAGCCTGAAAATGAGTTGTCCTCAGCTTACCATTGGACATTTTAACAGAAGATGGCAATGCAGTGGCCCAGAGTTGCCAGGTATTGGTTGAAAAGCCAGGGCGAGAGATTAGACCCTTGGGGAACACCTCAGGTAGAGAGGATGATAGGAAGGACCCAAGTTGGACCTGGGAGGATCGATCCGAGAGAAGAGGTCAGCCAGGCCAGGGCCTGTGATACCCAGGTTATCACGGAGACGGTTGAGCATGGTGTTTGACAACTTGAGCGGTCACACCCACCCAGCCATAAGACCTTCAAATATGGGCTTTTAAAGAGGGTCTGTAATGTTTTTGCAATGAAGATGACATTTGAGGGATACAGTTGTAATCCCTCCCATTCCCTGCCCCTATCCAATGTAATCCCTATGTCTAATCCCACCCATTCCTGCCCATCTCGGAACTCTTATGAATGGGAAAGATTCCATGCATCTTTGTGTACTCTTGTTACCCCTAGGTGCCCACCACCTGACATGTGTCTTCCACACAGATCGGAGAGGCACCTCCTCCCATTTAATCTTGTTAAACGAAGGCACGACAAAAAAGGTGCCTGTCTGAGCCTTCCCTCCAGTGAATCCGTCCACACCAGCCTAGGAAGGCTGCGCTGCAGGAGCAGCCCCTCACCTCATCTGCCAGCTGCATCCTTCGAGGTAAGCCCTGTGGGCTAATCTCATGACGACGAACACTGCTGACGCCAATTTCCGTTGAGCCCCATTCCGTCTCTATTATTCATAATACTGTGCTGTGTGCATTTACACAAGTTCTACAAGCAGCCGTGCAAAAAGAGCTTTGAATCTGCACCTCTGTGCTACTGGTAACCCACCAAACACATGACGACAACTTCTCCAAGA
Source organism: Ambystoma mexicanum (assembly GCF_040938575.1). Classification (NCBI taxonomy): domain Eukaryota; kingdom Metazoa; phylum Chordata; class Amphibia; order Caudata; family Ambystomatidae; genus Ambystoma; species Ambystoma mexicanum. The sequence continues at coordinate 211,659,695 of NC_090934.1, forward strand.
TGGCCACCAGACGAGACTGGTTTGTGTGAACACCATTACCAATATGAGCCTCATTATACGTAACGTTCGTAAACAATGGAAAGTGTTTGCAAGATCTAACTCTAAACTGCCTTTTCCTCTTTTTGAAGCCCACCACGATTGGCAATGGCGTGAGTAGTAGTAAGTTAAAAATCAAGGCACCTAGCACAGTAAGCCTAACTCGGTCTTGGGGCTTAGAGCCCCCCACTGGATACTACCCTGGTGGTCAATGTACTGTATGCAAATTGACTTCAAAATCTAAAGAAGTAGATATTGGGCTCGACAAATTGTGGCAACAAAAACCGCTTTCGACCTGTAACTCTGAATACGTTGTGTACATGATTACCTGTCCTTGCCAACTTAGATATATAGGTAAGACCAACAGGAAGATAAAAACACGCATCATTGAACACAAGTTGCATTAAGAACAAAATACTACTTGCACCAATGGTGAAGCATTTCGCATAGAAAAATCATGGCCACAAGGATTTTAAGTAGACCGTTCTGATGACCATCCAGGGCACGAATCCCAATAAGAACAAAATACTGTTTGAAAAGGAACAAAGGTTAATTTTTCTAACGGTGACCAAAGGGGCCTTAATGAAGCCATTGAATGACATAAGATTTGAGGGTTCTTGCCCTGGGTAGGCACCGGATGATCCTTCCAGCATAAGGCCGGACATTGCTCACGTCCTGCTCTCCAGAGTAAGGAGTCCTTTGCAGGCTCATGTACACATCGAGACCCGATTAGCACTCTGGCTAACATTTTTACTAGACATCCATTGTGATATGATTTCCCATGAATTTGGAAGACGTGTTAGATCAGCAAGCCCCGTTTGTACGTGATAATAGACCCTATACTTTTATGACTGAGCCAAATGCTAGGAGTGGCCTCTCCTCCGTGTCTGCAGGTCCAGTGATGGAAGGATAGACGTGATCTGGCCAGACTCATGCTTACACTATGACCATTTAAAAGTAAGTACTTGTGGAGTAGATGTTAGTGAGATCGAACTAAAGGTTTTCTTCTCTCTTTGAAACCAACGGCTTGAGATAATTCCTTGGGCCTCTACCCATTTGGGTATTTACTGATGTAAAAACAAAAAAAGGACTTGGTGTACACTTGTATACTTCCAAGGCTGACGTTTGGTTTTTTTTCTGGTGTTTTTCATATCCGGAACTGCTGAGTTTGCACGGTTCAGAATACTGTAGAGAAACTCTTGCCTGAGCCTCTCGAAAACCGTGGAGAAGATTGCGCGCCACAGACTGCCCTAATCCTGTGTGGACTAACATTAAGGGTAAGACAAGGCTAGATACCGTTGGTGCATTTCCGAGTACCGGTAGATTGAGTATTAGAGCTGGAGACATAGCGTCTATAGTTTCATAAATGTAAATGCACCATTCACGGTTCGTTCCATATTATACCTATAGGTCCAGGACAGAGAGAATATAGAGGATTACCACCACGTCGCTATAGACTTGTGACCTCTCAAAACATTATACCAGAGAGCGCCTTGAGAACACTCCGGGTTCACATTCGATCCAAAACCGAAGGTATGTTTTATGTGTTCAGGACCAGAACTAAGTCTGCGATACTAAAAATTAACTAATTCCTAGGGTACTCGCTGGTCTGACTGGTTTGTCTACATCTCTTCCATCTAGATCCCTGCCAGTTAGAGCGAACTGGACCACTATGACAGTTTTAATTTACGGGTCGGTTAGACTGATGGCACCATTTGACATACCGTGTTGAGCATAAAGGATGATTATGAAACCTAGTTAATCACCTTGAGGTAAGACTGTTACCTTGAACATATTAGTTTTATATTGTGCAATCACTGACAGCATACCAATGTTCTTTGTTCACTTGGTATCTCTTTAGTAAGAAATACGGGAGGTCGCTGGGAGAACAGAGTGCATTCTAATAACCAGATCATGGTACCCACGATTCCACAAGTAGGAGTAGTCCATTTTAGAGGTGGGAGGAGGATTGTTTAAGAGAGGATTCAACAGTGGGGGTTCTCATGTCCCGATCTTATAGTCCCCCTTTATATTCAATTAAGATTCTCTATCAATTTAAAGACTAGTCCATCATAGGACACACAACCAGGGAGCACTATTTCCACCTGCTGGACCTGGTTAAGTAAGTAACTAGTCACGCAATGGCAACTTTAGTTTGTCCTAAGGAATATGAGCAATTAAAGCTTACCCTTTATGTTTTGTTTTTGTGTTTTACCAACAGTTACACCTGACGATTTGTGATCAAAACGTCAGTGAAAGAAGATTGTTTGTTTTTTAGTCTAGTTATTGTGACACCTCCCGATGAATGTCCCTTAGTAATTGAGAGGGCAGAAACGTGTTTTCCTTCTAGTGAGAGTTGATCCAGAAGCTGATATTAAGCCTTATGAAGTGCCTTTACAACAAAGATTATCTACCCTCATGTTGTTCAACAATCGACACCCAGCCTTCAATGCACGAGATTTTTGACACCCTCACAAATGTGTGTTTTTAAGAGTTTCTTTATGAACATTTCGTATTCATCTTTATGAGATTTTTAGTATGTTTTCTAATAATAAAATGTTGTATTATTTGGTTCTGGAGGTCTAATTTTAATAATTCTTTTCTACCTTCTGTTTCTTGATAAGATCTAAGTTGTGCACGTTCCTATATAGCTGTTAGGCATAAATTGTTGCTGCATCCCCATGCTACACAATTGCGTACTTGCTAATGGAGCACTCTAACATTGCCTATGATTACAAAAGGCTCGTATTACAGAGCATGTCTAGAAGTTGGCACCTTTATTTATGTGGGCTTGTCTTGGAGTACTGTTTATTGCATTTATGATTGACCTAATCGCTGATCCTGGGGTTCTTGCAACTGTTTCATGAAAACGATGGTGACGTAACATTGCATTTTACACCGCCAAACTACCCGACAATCTCCTTGGCCGCATGTGACGTTGCTATTTTCTAGCTATGAACTCCTACGTACTCATGCAGTCCAGCATTATTCTCCTGAAACATGCATCAATGGCATTGGTCCAACTTATGCATATCTGAGCCAACCCGTACTCCAGTATTATCGATATAGTGCAATTTATAACCAACAGCCCCAGGCACACGGCTACCGCCTACCATTGCAAGTGTTCACTACTCCTTTAACTACCCGCTTGCATAGGCTACGTAATGCTCCACAATAGCTGATATAGCATCAGCATTGCAGCACCCTACTACCTGCTCATTAAACATCACAGCCTTATCTGCTCTAGTAACCAGAACCTAGTTCTGCACCAGCTCATGCTAAGCTTCACAAGCTTACTACTCAGTCTTGCCACACTAACTCGGTGCATAATGGCACCCCCCATTGCGGCCACCACCGTAGCTGACCACGGCAAACACTCACAACCTAACGTCCAAACTTTATTGAGGAGACCTTGTTTCGCCTTATCCTTGGCCGCTAGCCTGCCTTTATCAGACAGTGTCATGCCCACTACTTTCTTACCTCAGCTAGACCGAATAGTTACCAAACTTAACAATTCAACTTCACCTACTCACACTAATGTCCATTTACCAACTCCAGCCCAATGGATCATACTATATGCCTCCAGACCCACGCCAAATCAACCTTGCCCTACTATGATCAGAAACTCTAGACTTGGATATAGACTCACCATGGTCAATCATTCATCATCTAAGAGCACTAATAAAACCTATATCAAAGCTACACCAACATGACCGAAAACAAGCGGACATAACTGACAAGACAGCCAACAAGATGGCCTCGGCATGCAATAGTACCCAGGCATTAAAACTGTTCCCGCCGGCATAACCTCCTCCATTAAAGGGGGGACTCGTTAATGCCAGATCCTTAACGCCCCACACTCTTGACATTAACCTTTTAACCTCCAACGACCTCGACTTCTTGGCCATTAGAGACCTGGCTCTAGACCACATCTGGTCCCTTGCTCTCACTTGCCATCCCAGACAAATGCACTATTATCAGGCAGGATAGGACATCCGCAAAAGGTGCAGCGTTGCCTTTATTGCAAAAACTGCACTAGGGCTTAGGCCTATCCCTAACCAAACATTCCCCTCTGGAGAAATCCTAACAATCAAGGTCCCTTTGTAGCCCACATGAACCATAACCACCCACCTGATGTATAGACCACCTGGTCGCCTATCCTCCTTGGAGGAAGACTCCTCCTCACAACCAATTCTAAGCCAGGATCCCAAGTGATGCTCCTGGGAGACCTCAACCTAGGTCTACATAATTCTAAAGATGCCAACGCACTTGCCATCGCGAACAGTATCTCAGAACTTGGCTTCACACAACTCATCTCCCAACCTACTCATAATAAAGGTAGACTATTAGACTGGATCACTGCCATCAACTGTGACATTAACATCCTATCCTACCAGCCATGTGCTTGGTCCGACCATCACATTCTCTTTACCCTCCCAGACGTCAACCACTCCAACCAAGACAGGTCTGTGGCACCTTCTAGACTGTACAGAAATATGTGTAACATAACTGCTCAAATGTTACTCCCGCTTCTTCAACCCCTCATTAACTCCACTACTTCAAATGATGACCCAACCTCCCTAGTGGAGTCTTACATTCTCCAGGATGGGGTCTGCCATGGATTCAAATGCTCACAGGGAATATTCATGGGTACGGATTCACATGCTCCTGAATATTCCCAGTCGTCAGGCTTGGAATCCCCGGGAAAGAAAAAATCAGTTTAATTTCTCCTATCAACCAATCACTGAGCTCTGGGTCATACTGCTCCCAGCCCTTTACCTAAGCCCGTCCTCTGGCAGCCATCTTAAGATTTTTACTGCACGTTCAAGTGTTGGGAGTCCTCGTGTTTATCTCTCAAGCTTTTACTGCTTTTTTTTGCTTTTTGGAACAGTTTTACTCTATTTTTCAGTCGATCGAGCTGTGTGCTCCATCGATCTACCTTCCAATTAACAGGGACCCGTTTTTTGGATTCCTCAGTGCCTCTCAAGGGCGGTTTTCATTGAGTTTCTTCATGTAGGCATCCAGAAGATTCTTCAGGCCTACACTACGTGGACCATGTCTGAGAAGGATTCGACACCCCTGTGAAAGATTTGCTCCGACTGCAGCTTGCGGAATGTCTTTTCAGACGACAAGCATTCCCAGTGTCTTTGCTGCCTGTACCCGTCGCACAAGGAGGAAGATTGTGTGTTCTGCCAGGAGATGGCCCCTCGCACGATAAAGGATCGGCACAGGCGGTTGCACGAGTGGCTTCAGGCCAAGGCCCCTGCTCTGGGTAGGGGTCCCAGCAGCATGCCTCTGAGTTCCAAGAAGGCTGAGTGGGCTTCTAAGACCTTTGAGGGCACCGCTCCCACGGCAGTCCAACAACAGGCTAAGCACCGCAAGTCCACTGCCCTTGGGAGCGCCGTTGCGACAGGCTTCTCGGTGGCCCGGGCACATTCAACTCCAGCTTCGGTCACCAGTCAGCACTCAGGGTCCTCGGCCAAGAGGAGGTCGGGCCATCCGGGCAAACTCAAAGAGAAGCCCAAGACTGATCTGCCAGTGAAGGTCAGAGATACAGACAAGGATGCCTATTGCGCTGGCGGCCCCTCCCATGGCGTTGGCTGACTCCCATGCCACTGGGGGAGCCTCCCGCCAAGAAGTGGAGAGTATACTCTCCACCTCCTTGCCACCCTTCGCCTGTCGTGCCTTGAAACATTTGTGTATAGGCGCGTTATAAATTTATCATCATTTCATGTTCACCTCAGCATCCGCTCCCCCCCTGCCCTCCTCCGGCCCCCGCACCTCCCCCTTTCAAGGGATGAGACAGATCTGGACATGGCGACGACGGTGGGATGGGGACCTCCCGTCGCCACCTCCCAGATCTTCCCCGATGGACGAGATAGGCTCGTTCCACGTGATGATCTCCAGAGATTCAGAACTCTTCCAGCTTGTTCCAGAGAAGGAGGGAGGGATTCTTATGTCAGCGAGGCGAAGAGAAAGGCCATCCTCTCGATCCCACTCCTGGATGACATTTGGGACGAAGGTTTGTCTCTCATGAACCTTTCTACGGCCCCAGCAAAGAGGATCGCCTTGAGAAGTAGTACAGGGTGGGGGACTCTGTGCCCAAATGCTTGTGGACCCAACCGTCTCTGGACTCTGGTGTCAGTGGCAGCCAAGTAGTCATCCTCGGGCGCTTCTTCCTCTGTGGCATCCACCCCTCTGGACAGTGAGGGCAAGAAGTTAGATGCCATGGGTAAGCGGGTCTATTGTGTGGCGATGACCATCAAGGCTGCCAACGCCCTCGTGGCACGCTATGACTGGGAGATGTGGTTCAAGATCGCTCCCATCCTGTAATTCCTCTGAGACAACAAGAGGTCTGAAGCGCTGGAAATTCTGCAGGAAGGCAAAGTGGTGTCGGACCACGACATCACGGTGGCCACAGATCTTGCCAATGGGGGGTTTCACCAAATGGGCAACAGCGTTTTGCCTTCGTCTTCGTGGCTAGCTCAAGGCCACCAACTTTTGTCAGGACGGACATACCCTTCGGGGACAATTTGTCGGAAAGGCTGTGGATGAGTCTCTACAGGCCATAAAGACAGACACGGAGACAGCACGTGCCTTGGGCACTCTTCAGCAATGGAGGCTGTCGTTTCAGCCCTCAGGCAGCAAGTCCAATTGATCCTCCAAGGGTTTCGGTGGGGGCTCTGCTTCTTACCACCATACCTCCCGCTCCTCGGCCGGGAAACCAACAGGGGCCACTCCAAGGCCTTTGGTGGAGGATGTCGATGTCGCCAGGGTCCCCAAGGCGTCCCTTCGATGTCCAAGCAGGATTGAATCGATCCTGGCATCGGGCCCCCACCGTGCACCCCTGTTGGAGGCTGGCTGGCGAACTTCATCAGCGTGTGGAAGACCATCTCGACCAACCATTGGGTGTTGGACGCTCTCGCCCACGGACACACCCTGGAATTTTAACAGAACTGTCCCCGAATACAACCAGTGGCCTGGCAGGAAAACCACATCTCTCGGCTGCTGATGAAGGTGCGGCCCGTGTTAAGGAAAGGCGCAATGGAGCTCATCCCAAAGAGGCTTTGCGGGGCTCCAGAGTGTACTCTAGGTACTTCCTTGTGAAAAAGAAGGCCAGAGGGTGGAGGCCCTTCCTCGATTTACGTCGACTAAACAAATGCATCAAGTCACAAGTTTTGGATGGTCCCTGTTCAGCACGTGTTTGGACAGCTCAAGGATGGAGACTTTCTGTCGTCGCAGGACTTGGATACGCACTTCCACATCCCCATTAACAAGAGAGACCGCAAGTTTCTGCGCTTCGTGGTACAAGGGAAGCACTACCAATTCAAGGCCCTTCCCTTTGGACTGAAGTCGGCGCCAAGGGTTTTCACCAAGTTCAAGCCACTGGCGCTTATACGACACTTGGGGGGGCGGGGGGGATGATTAAAAGTATCAATCTAATATAAGAAAAACAGACTCCCTATCTCTTAAGGTCAGGTAGAGTACGTAAGGCAACTCACTAGACTTGTGGGGGATAAGTCACATGTGTACAATCTTAGAGGTATACTTGTGTGCATGGAGAATTCAACCAAGTCAAACTAAAATTGATCAAAAAACTAACCATTTTAATACATATTTATAAAACAATTGTCAAAACTTCATAAAACATTAAAAATCTCCTAGAGTGACATGTGCAACGCAACCTTATAGTGGTAGAAAGCCTCCAGGGGATCTACCTGTACAAGGTATAAAGTGCAAGAAAAGTGCAAAAGGCAAAGTAAATAAATCCACACTTATTTTACAACACACTCGAGGTAAGCATAGTTAAATACAATGATAGTGTTAATTACATCAAAATCCTAATAACCATATTTCGAGGGGGATTGGGTCCTCTGACGTATTCCATATCTATGAAATGTAATAACCACAGCTGTGCTGCTTCGGAAAATCTTTGGCGTCTGCATCTTGCATCGATGACGTCTATACGCCGCCCTCGAGGACCACCTCTGACGGCCGATGTCACTGGATGTTCTAAGTAGGACGCACGACGCCCGTAGCCTCAGTTCCGTTTTTTCCGCAAACGTGTTCGCTTCGGAGATCTCGGCGCGTCTCGACTCTTTGGAGTTTCTGTTCTTTCTCGGTTCTTCCAACCTGTTCGTATTGTGAAGAATTTCTTCGTGAAGATGTCTACCTCGTCTTCCACCCCGCGTCCGGGCTTTAAGAAGTGCGGGGACTGTGGGTCCAAGATGTCGGTGACGAACTCGCACAACGCCTGCCTCCGATGCCTATGGGAGGCCCATGACACAGATGACTGTGCCGACTGCCAGTCGCTCACGTCCCAAGCCTTGCGGGAGCGCAAGAAGTTGTTGTCGGTAAGTAAGGTGTCCAAGCCACGGAATTTCAGGTCTGCAGGGCTTTCGACAGACGATTCGAGGGGCGACTCTCCACATCGTCGTCGGAAGTCCAGTGGGTCTTGGTCTCGGAGTCGGTCCCGCCACTCCTCTTTGAGGCACTCCCGGAAGCGCCGTCACCGGTCGCCTTCCCCGTCCTCATCCGAGGACTCCGCCCGTCGGCGGGTCACTTATCCCACCAAGCATGCGACGCCAGAGGAATGGGCTTCCTTCAGGAAGAAAATGTTAGCGAATCTCGAATCGCAGGGCACTGGTCCGTCCGTGCCTCTGAGTGGGGTCGGTCGTGATCGGTCGAGAGACACTGCTCGCACGCCTTCGGGCTCGGTTGGTAGGCACGATTCGCGGGAGCGTTCCCGCTCGGACAAGGGGAATCGTTCTCGTCATGCCCGGTCCAGGTCCCGGTCCTCGACGCACTCGAGACCGTGTGCACCTGTGGTGTTTTAGAGGAAGACGCCGGTGGCGTTGAGGTCGACTGACTCTTTCGAGTCCCCCCTCCGAAGAAGTCGTCGTCGCCCAGGCTGTGGAGGGACATGCTCGGGGCTCCGGCCTTGAGGCCTGTGTTGACGCCATCAATGCTGTCGGCGCCGCGTTCGGCGTTGACACCCATTCACTCGACGCCTTTCGAGGCTGTTTCGACGGGGGTGCCCCGGGGCTTGATGGAACCCCCTAGAAAGGCTCTGGCCAAGGTCAAGCATGGCTTTGTTCCACATTCTGTGCCTTCTTACCGCCATCTTGAGTTTCTTTCAGAGGTGGAGGAGGGCTCAGATGATGGCATGGTTCCTGATAAGGTGCCAGACGAGATTCTCTTGGGCCATAGCCAGATTGAGGACCCGTGGCAGTCCCTGCACGATGCCAGTGGGCTGGACACCTCTCTGGAGGTGGAGTTTTGTAGGCCTGAACCTGGCACTCATGCCGACTCCTCGTACCGGCGCCTTATGTCTAGGGTCACCGAGTACTTGGGATGGTCTGCTCCCCCAGGGGATTTTCTTCAGGATGACCTCACGGATATCCTCGACCAAGGTCCACTAACTGACCCGGTACTGCCGTTCCATATGGATCTACAGAGGAGGGTGGCGGCGGCTTGGACTGCTCCGGAGAGTCTCCCGGCAGTGGGCAAGTCTCTGATGAGAAAATACCACCCAGCCAGTAGCAACCCCTGCTACTTGTCCAAGCACCCCAGTCTGGAGAGTTTGGTGGTGCAGGCGGCTACGGCCCCGGCAAAGCAGGCGTCGTATCCTACCATCCCTCCTGATGGGGACGACAAGCGTTTTGACGGCTGGGCGAAGAAAGTTTTTTTTTTTTCTTCAGGCGGCCAACTCCATATGTGCCTTGTCACGTTTCACGTACACTCTGTGGAACTGTTTCCTTAGCGGCTGAACATATTACCGAAGGGGACGAACTGGATGGTTTCCTTGCCATGGTTCAGGATGGCAAGGATGCCATGTGCGAGGCCGTTCAGTCGGGTTTGGACATGGCAGATTGCGTCAGCCGGTCCATGGTGGCGAGCACCATGATAAGCAGGTTTGGGTGGTTGCGGAAGTCGGGGTTTGCTCCTGATGTGAAGGCCCGGCTCCTCAACATGCCCTTTGACGGGGAACATCTTTTTGGCAGCAAGGCTGACGAGGGCCTTGAGAGGTTGCAGTCCTCCAAACCTGCAGCGAAGTCGTTGGGCGCTGCAGTTCGCCAACCTTCGCCTTTTCGTCCTAGGGGACAGCAATGGAGGGGAGATTCCTTTCGTTATTACTCAGCGTTTGGTTAAGCAAGAGGAGCTGCCAGTCAAAGGGGCCAACGTAGGAGTGCCAGAGGTGGAAAACAAGGTACTCGAGGTGCCAAGGCTGCTCAGGCTGTTGCCTCTTTGCCCTCAGGCAACGCCGCTTCAGCTCAGTCAGGAGGCCATGTCCCATGGTTCGCCAGTTGGGGGAAAACTGGCACAGCTTCTTGCAGAGTGGCGCGCCATTACTTCAGATGTGTGGGTTCTGGAGATCATAACCCACGGTTACTGTCTTCCTTTCCGACAGAGGCCTCAAGACAATCCACTGGGGAATCTCTCTTTGAAGAGTCCGGATCCACTCCTTGCGCAGGAAATTCAATCCCTGCTGGAGAACGGCGCCATAGAACTAGTGCCTGTAGCGGAGAGGAACAAGGGATGGTATTCCCCTTATTTTTTGATTTCCAAGAAAGACGGGGGGGGGGGGGGATTGAGACCCATCATGGACTTGCGCGGTTTGAACAAACTCCTCAGGAAGGACAAGTTCAAGATGGTTACTCTCTCTGAAGTCCTCCAGGCCCTTCAACTTCAGAACTGGTTGGTGTCTCTCGACCTCAAGGACGCTTATTTTCATGTGCCGATACATTCAAAGCCCAAGAAGTACCTGAGGTTCACGGTTGGCGACTCGCACTTTCAGTTTCGGGTCCTGCCGTTCAGATTGACCTCCGCCCCGAGGGTCTTCACCAAGCTGATGGTAGTGGTGGCAGCGCACCTCTGGAAAGGGGGCTTCACGTCTACCCCTAACTGGACGATTGGTTGATCAGTGCGTGCTCTCCCGAGCAAGTCCAGGATCATCTGTCAGTCACCTGCCACTCCCTCCACAAGCTGGGCTTCTCCCTCAACTTGAAGTCCCATTTGACACCAACTCAGAGGCTACAGTACATCGGAGCTGTGCTCGACAGGTCCCTTGGGCAGTGTTTTCCTCCCCAGGTGAGGGCTCATCACATTCAGTAGATGGTGCACAAGTTTCAGCTTGCCCATAGTCTCCCAGCGTTCGAGTTCTTGATATTGCTCGGCCTCATGGCATCCTGCATTCTTCTGGTGCCAGTGACCAGGTTGCGGATGAGATCTTTGCAATGGGCACTCAAGCTCCAGTGGTCTCAGTCCTCCGGCAGGTTGTCGGATCCCGTTCAGGTGCCGTCCTCGGTCGCCCAGGACTACCTGTGGTGGGCCGTCGAAGACAATCTGATGAAGGGGGGCTCCATTTTGGCTACCCTGGCCGTAGGTGACTATCATGACGGACGCATCCCTCACGGGATGGGGAGCTCATGCCAACGAGTTGAGTCAGCGGTCGTTGGTCTCCGTCGGAGTCCAGACTCCATATCAATCGGTTGGCGCTGAGGGTCGTCAGGCTAGCCCTGAAGGCTTTTCTGCCGACTGTATGAGGGAAGAATATCCTGATCCTGACGGACAACACGGTGGCCATGCACTACCTCAACAAAAAGGGGGGGGCATGGTCACTTCCTCTGTGCAGGGAGGCGATGCAGCTCTGTTTCTGGGCAATCCAGCAGGAAGTTTCGATCTCGGCAGTTCATCTGGCCGGAGACGAAAACGAGACGGCGGACGCTCATTAGCAGGCAGAGCGCTATCTCTCACGAGTGGGAGTTGGCTCAGGAGATTCTCCTGGAGAGCTTTGCCCTTTGGGGGGACCCTTCAGGTGGATCTCTTTGCCTCCAGTGTCAACCGGAAGTGCGAGAGGTTCTGCTCGTGGGAATTTCCTCCAAAAGGAACCTTAGGAGACGCGTTCGTGGTGGAGTGGTCATTCCCACTGCTGTACGCGTTTCCTCCAGTCCCCGTCATCCCGCAAGTACTACAGAGGTTCGGTTCCCGGATGATCCTCATTGCTCCGGCGTGGGCCCGGAGGACGTGGTACCCGGACCTTCTCGACTTGTCCATCTGCCCTCCATGTCGTCTTCCCTACCAAGACGATCTGCTCTCACGGGAGGGGGGGGGGTCAGGTTCTCCATCCAGAGGTCCAATCCCTCCACCTTCATGCTTGGTTTCTGAAAGGTTGAGGTATAAGGATTGGGACCTCCTGAAGACGTGATGGAGGTGTTGCTCTCGGCCAGACAGGCCGCAACAAAGTCCCTGTACCGTTGCCGTAAGTTCTGCGACTGGTGCAGGGTTAAGAATGTGGATCCTTTTGCATGCCACATTCCCATTGTTCTGTCTTTTTTGCTTTCTTTGGCCCACAGGGGCTTGCAAGTGGGTACCGTTAAAGGTTACCTGGCGGCGCTGTCCATATTTAAGCCCTCATCTGAAGAGTGTTCCTATTTTAAAATTCCTTTAATTTCTTAGTTTCTGAAAGGGCTCACTAATGTGTTCCCTCCATCACCTTTCCATGTGCCCGGTTGGGATTTGAACCTTCTTCCCCAGTTTCTGATGGGTGCTCCGTTTGAGCCTTTACATTCATGCCCTTTGAGACTGTTAACTCTTAAAACTGTATTTTTAGTTGCGGTCACTTCCGCTCGCAGAGTGAGTTACAGGCACTTTCAGTTAAGCCACCCTTCACTGTGTTTCATAAGGACGGGGTTGTCCTTAGAGTTCGTCCTTCCTTTCTTCCGAAGGTGGTGTCGGAATATCATTTAGGCCAGAAGGTTGTTCTTCGGCGTTTTATCCTCCTCCACATCCTGGTAAGGAAGAGGAGAGGCTCCATAGGAGTGATCCAAGGAGAACGTTAAGCCTTTATATTTCAAGCATGTCCTGGGTCAGAGTGGACGATCAACTCTTCATTGGTTACGCTGGAAAGCGTTTGGGACAAGCGGTGAAACGGACCTTGTCTCGCTGGATTATTTTGGCTATCTCGGAGTGTTACCGCTTGGTGGGTAAGGACCCACCGGTCGGCTTGCGGGCTCATTCTACCAGGGGTATGGCTGCCTCTACTGCCGTACAGAGGGGTGTTCCTATTCGTAACATCTGTGATGCAGCCACCAGGGCTTCGGTACATACTTTTTTACATCACTACTCCCTCGATTCCATCCGTTGGCAGGATCTGGCCTTTGGCAAGGCGGTCCTTCACTCTGCAATTTGATTGGGCATTCTAAATTTCTTGTTCTAAATTCTTTCCCCACCTCCTTGCATTGGTGCTGCTTTGGAAGTCTGTCATAGATATGGAATACGTCGGAGGACCCAATCCCCTCGAAGAACAAGTTACTCTTACCTGGTAACGTTCTTTCGATGGGATGGTCCGACGACTTATTCCATATCGCTCCCTTCCTGCCTTCCCCGCTACAGAATTTCTTATGCAATTGCAGCCTTACGTTTCCGCAAGGCTCTGTGTGTCAGAGTGGCAGAAGACTGGTGCCGCACGTTCTGGGGAAAAAACTACAACTGAGGCTACGGGCGTTGTGCGTCCTACTTATAACCTCCAGTGACGTCGGCCGTCGGAGGGGGTCCTCGAGGGCGGCGTATCGACGTCATCGACGCAGGGCGCAGACGCCGAAGATTTTCCAAAGCAGCACAGCTGTCGTGATTACATGTCGTAGATATGGAATAAGTCGTCGGACCATCCCATCGAAAGAACGTTACCAGGTAAGAGAGTAACATGTTCTTTAGAAAAACCACATATATAACAAACGGAAACCCAAATATAGAGTACTGGACAATTCAAGTTACTCTATGGTTGGTACTTTTGTTTTGTACATTTCTTAATGGCAACTTTTGAGGGTATTAATCTCATTCACACCATTCTATATGGGTGTTGGCATAAACCCTATGCGACTGTGGGGATCCACGCCTACCCTTAATTGGACTGGCTCATTCAGGCCAGTTCGAAGGACATCGCCATAGGCCACATGGTGAGGACCGTTCACCTACTGACGGAGCTGGGGTTCTTGGTGAACTATGCAAAGTCCTGCTTGACTCAATCGCAGGACGTGCTGTTTCTGGGAGTTCGACTCAACCGTGTCGTGCCTGGCGTCTCCGTCGGATGAAAGGATAGCGGCCATCTTGGGCACGGTGCAACGGCTGTTGGCACTGAAGGTCGCCACGGTGAGGACCATCAAGTCTCTGATCAGCATGATGTTATTGTCCATCTATCTCATCCGACTATGCAGGCTACGGATGCACCCACTACAGGAGCTCCTCGACGACCGTTGGATACAAGTGTTGGGAAGCTTGGAGGACAAGATCATGCTCGAGGAGAGCTTCTGTCGAGCGATAAGGTGATGGGGAGTTCACGCTCATTTGTCCGGAGGCGTGGATTTCCAGACCCCACCGCACCAGGAGACGGTCACGACAGACGCCTCCCTGGATGGATGGGGAGCTCACACACGAAGGCTTCATGCAAGAGGCCTGTGGCTGCCAGAGGAGAAAACATTGCACATCAACCTGCTGGAGCTGCAGGCAGTGTTTTGGGCCCTCAAGTCTTTTCTCCTGTCCCTCAAGGGCAAGGTGGTGTGGTTCTTCACAGGCAGTAGCACCACAATGTTCTACATCAGGAAACAGGGGGGGCACCAGATCCCCCGGTGCTCTCCAAAGAAGCACAGGACCCTATGGCACTGGGCCATCACCCAGGGGTTATTCCTCATTCCTTTTTCATCTGGCAGAAGTGAAGAACACCGTCGCCAACTCTCTCCAGGGAGTTACGCTCTTGCCACGAGTAGGAGTTTTGGGTGGATCACCTGTTACGCAGATGGGGCAATCCTCAGATCAATCTGTTTGCGACAGCGACAAAGCTTCGCCAGCATGTTTCCCCAGCCAGGAAGAATGGGGGACGCATTCTCATTCCCCTGGGACGGCCTGTTCTGTATGCGTTCCCTCCGATGCTTCTTTGACTCATCTTAGACGGTCCCAGTGCAAGATGATCTCATCGCACCAGCGTGGCCGAGGCAGATCTGGTACCCGGACCTTCTCAGCATGTCGGCGTCCCCTCCAGTCAAGCTTCCGGTGGTCGCAGATCTTCTTGCCAGGGAAGGAGGTGCAATTCTGCACCACGAATCGGGATCGCTGAACCTGAAGGATATGCTCCTGCAGAGTTAAAGTTCGGGGCTACGATCTCCCAGCGGATTGCAAGGAGGTGCTTGCAAAGGCCAGAGCATCGTCTACTCTAAAATGCTACGGACATAAATGGAAGAGGTTCAACTTTTGGTGCTGTGCACAGAAGATCGATCCTATACGAGTCACGGCTCTGCAGGTACTACCATATTTGCTGTGGTTGGCCAAAGCAGGACTGGCTCATGCCTCCATCAAAGTTCATCTGGCAGCTATCTCCCGCTACACCAGATCTCCGGGACGGTCGTCGTTATGGTCACACCGTCTGGTTAAGGAGTTTGTTAAAGGACTGACTAGGCTCACGGGCACTCGATTCCAACATACGCAGACCGTTCCACTGAAGTTCTTGTTGTAGAAGACAGCGTTCCTTGTGGCAATCCCCTCTGCATGACGAGTGGGTAACATTCAGGCCCTGTCCTGTAAGCCACCTTATTTGACTTTTCACGACACAAGGGTGGTACTGCGGACGCACCCCTCCTTCATGTCGAAGGTGCCGGCGAACTTTCATCTAAACAAGCCCTTGGTGTTGCCTGTTCAAACCCCCCCCACCCCCCCCCCCCCAACACATTTGCCGCCGGCTAAAAGGAGTTTGCACTCTCTGGATGTGGCTAGAGAGCTGAAGTTCTACGACATGGACGGCACAGAGTTTCCAGAAGACGTCGAACTTTTTCTGAACTTTGGCCCTGTGAACCATGGGAAGGTAGCTCTCTGGTTGCATCACACATTGTCACCGGTTGGCAAACTGACCGTTGCCTGGCCGTCCGAGAGCCCATTCGACCAGAGCGATTGCTGCAACTATCGCGTTCCTGTCTGGTGTGCCTCTGCTGAACATCTGCAGGGCTGCTACGTGGAGGTCGACACACACCTTCACTAGATTCTACTGCGTTGACAGGGATTTCAGGGGGAGTCCAGTGCTGGGCAACCTGTTTGCTTGAAGGTGAGCCTGGTGCAGAGGTAAGAGATGCTTATGTTGAGCCGGGGGATGGCCCAAATTGAAGGTCATGAGGCTAGTTGGTCCCACCAGCCCAATGGAGGAAGCCATACTTGGCAGAGCTTCCCTGTTGAGTTGAAAACGGGGTCCTTAAGGACAGCTATCCACCCAGTTTAAACTGTTTTCAGACATGCACACCTACAAATGTAGGACTGTGAAGTTTCAGGACCCTGCCCCACTTCCTGCCTTGCCACACATTGAAGCCTGGGTGGGTTTGCCACAAGAAGCCCGCCAAAAGCAAAACTCAAAGGACCCAGCCCTACCTGGAATGAAGAGCCCGGAAGGAACTTATAAACAAAAAATGGTGAAGAAAGTTGGGAAAATGGGCACCAATAGGTGCTCTACTGCAGGTGAGAAATCGGCCTGGTAGTAACCTGCACAAAAAGGTATTAAAAGTATCCACTGCTACCAGCAGTTTAGGTTTTTAATTAATGTAACAAAAATGTACATAAGTAGTAGGAAAAGAAGTTACAATGTTAACCACCCAGCGCTCCATATAAGGTAGTGTGTGCTGGACCCATAAAAGAAAAGGTAAGTTAACTTTTTTTATCTTACTACTCTTGGGAACTGTAGTTCACACGAGAATAAAATAAAATGAGTCCAAGGGACTTCTCAGTGACACTGCACAGAGGGTGCTGTGTGTTGTAAAAGTCTATCACGCATGCCTTTATTCAAATCTGATTTTACTGCTTTTGTGGAGTTGCTTTCCTCAGATTCCCAGTCAGTAAAACAATGAGTGAGTGTTAAAAAGTTCCACTAACTCGGGAGTATAAATAAAGTCCAAAGTCTAGCAAAAAGTGCTGGGGAGCTATCGGGTTCAAGGGAATTGGCACAGAACTGACAATTCTCCTCAACAAGCTGCAATTCAGTTGTCACCAACCGGATCAGGGAAAGGAGTGACGCAGAGGGTTCCTTCATGTCATCTGAAGAGGCAGAGCTTTGTTGTCTGATTCTGCAGCACATCAAACTATGTAGGTGCTGAGCTTTGGTTCTTCCTTGAACAGCAAGCATTCCAGGAATGCAGGAACAAAGTTCCAACAGTAGACCAGGTGAGTGGCTAAGGGGCTCTGCTTTTATCACTAGTTTGGAAGATTTTTGGACAACACTGATGGCTGTGCATTCTAACCTAATGGTAGAACCATGTCATACAAAAGGAAAGACCATACTCCAAAGGTTAGCGTAGCAGAGCAGTCTGGTTTAAGTTCAGGGGAGAAAGAGAGGCTAGCCCAGAGGTATCATTAGCTCAGGGGCAACGTGCTCGCCTTGGAAGCAAGACGACACGGAGTACCACAGGTTCGATCCCCGGGTCCACGCTTGGAAACCTCTGGGTATTAAGCGCGTTCTAAATAACCTATCCTATCATATATCATCCCAATAGATACCCCAAAAGAATACACCACACTGGTATAATTCAAAATATTCAAGATTTATAAAGTTGCACTTAAAAATCTGATAGGAACAATAAGTACTTAGCATAGTAATAAAGCCAGGAGTTATGCGTGTCTTCGCAATGCTTTTATTAGTTATTTAAATACAGCAGCAGCCCCAGTCATGGCGGTCTTCTCCAGCCCCCTCTTTTCCAAAGTCTTTTGTTTGTATTGTATTTGTATTTATTACATTTATGTATTGCTTTTCGACAAATCGCTGATACAGAAACAACACAATAAGGTACAATCAAAATTAACTGTGCATGCCAGCTTAAAAAAATCAGAAGCGTGGAGTATTAGTAAAAATACAAAGGGAAGTGGGAGGAATGTATAGAGGGGGCGGGTGTTCCAGTGTTAATGGACAAGAAGGACAGAGGAGGGAAAGCGAGAAGGCGTACATGGAGGTTTAGGAACAGGGAGAAGGAATGGACTCTGAACGGAGGGGCTGAGCAGGGGAATAGAGGGAGATAAGTGAAGAAAGATTGAGGAGCAAGACCCTGGATGCACTTAAAGACAATCGAGAGAAAATGATAAAGGAGGTGGACTCAAAAGGGAGGAGAGTGTGATCAAAGATGGAGGAGAAAGAGAGACAGGGACAGAAGAATTACAGATGGAACGAAAAGGATGTGAAGCAGGAAGAACAAAGATGTACAATCAATACGCAAGAAGACCAAACGGGAAAGATTAGTGGCATGAAAAGAAAGGGGTCGGGCACGATTAATATTAAAAGGGGCATTCTAACAGGATCAAGCCATGGAAGAACAGGCCTCGAAATCTTTAAAAACCTGCTAGACCTTCAGATCCAGTAACTTAAGTCTATCTACTCAACCTTCGAGAAATGCACTCGACCCACAAACTGGATGGCACTTTGCTTTTTACTGAATAAATATGGTGCTCACCTGAGGAAACATTACTGGTGCCGTCTTCTTACATTTTCATAACCGTGACTACTAATGCTGCTTGGATTTTCTTAATATCAAAACTTAATAAGCACATTTTATTTTTTACTGGAAATACATGGCGACACATGAAACATGTTATAGACAAAAATCCAGAGATTGATCACACGCAAAGACTACCACCATATAATGGCCAATGGGGAAACTAAAGGTGATCAGCCTTGTAATCCAACATGGCAAGGCCCATATAGTTGAAATACACTGGATTACATCTGGGTTTCCCGACACCTTTTCGACAGAGTGGCTTCCCTAAATGTAATCCCTATGTCCAACAGCGATCGGGATCTACTCTGCCTAGTTTGGGAGACTGACTGTGGGGAACCTCCCGACAAACATGACTTACAAGTCACATCAAATGCGGCAGGAAATTGTCTGAGGATCAATCGGTCGCAAATTGGGAAACTTAGAATTGACCTAACCAGAGAGAACAATGTGGACTATGTCCCCCTGTTAGACCTCAAGCTGCAAACTGTTAATTCTAGAGTAATTGGCCACTCAAATAAACATCTGTTCAGCAATGTCATCGCACAAGCAAAAAGGGAACTAAGGAAAGATTTGCGTCGGATCAAGAAAATGAAGACACCAACAGGAACTATGGCTATCAAAGTAAAAGCAAGACGTCAAGTATATCGACACTGGCTAAAGGCGCACTCAGTGATGATAGAACAAAATCGCGCTGAGTTGATGCTTCAATTGTTAATTACAAGAAACACGCGTGATATTTGGGCAATCCTAAATAAAGGAAACACAAAAGTTGCGCCTACTATATTCAATCCAATTGATGGTACGAAGTGGGTAGAGTACTTCGAGAAAGTTTATAAACAACCCACGGAAGACATTAAAGCACAAGAAAGTGTCTCGGCACCAGTGTGGGGTATAACACCACAAAGCAATGAAATAGAAATGGCAATACAGAATCTAAAAAATTCAAGAGTGGCAGGTCATGACCAAATTTCAAACATTATGCTGAAAGGAAATAAAGAACATTGGGCCAAGTTCATGCAATCTCTGTTCAGAAGAGTGTCGGAAAGCAAGAAAATTCCTGAGTCATGGTTAAAAGCTTTTGTGGTATCAATTTATAAGAAGGGCGATAGAAACGATCCGGCGAATTATCGTCCCATCACCCTTCTCGATACAATCGGGAAAATCTTGGGCTCCTTTCTCCGAAAGAGACTTGCCTCCTGAGCCTCCAAGTCGGGGATACACGACAATAGACAAACCGGCTTTACCGAGTGTGTTGGAGTTGATGTACACCTACTACTATTGAACATCTTAAAACTGGAGGCTCTTCGAGCAAAGAGGAGAATCTTTTTTGCATTTATAGATTTTAGGCAAGCCTTTGACACGATAAACCGTGTGAAACTGTGGTTAAAGCTAAAAAAGTGGGGATGTACTTCAACAATCTTGGAACCACTAAAAGCACTCCATTCTAACACAACGATACAGATCAGGCTAAATCCACAAGGCGAGTTGGTGGTAACTCATAAAGGTGTCAAGCAAGGAAGCCCGTTGGCAGCAGAATTATTCAAAATTTCCATAGCTGACCTGCCGGCATGGTTAAATTCAGTACCACGCTTCTTGCCCAAGATCAATAATACCCCAATCAAATGTATTGTCTACGCAGATGATGTAGTACTAACTGACTACACACAGATCGGCTTACAGCGCCTTTTGACACGATTGAATGAGTATATGGAAACAAATGAGCTGTTAAACACCGAAAAAACAAAAATTAGGAGTATCAGCCACATGCTCAACAGGGCAGATAAATTCAAATGGCAAATGACAAACTCAGTATCGTAACATCTATAAGATACTTGGGCGTGATGTTTAACAACTCTGTCTGCGAAACGGCATGGACTAACGGTTTGACCAGTAGAACAATCTGTCTACAAGGAGCAAAGATCAATCACGACTATGGGAAATTCACTATTGCGCCAATAATGACATTCTATCTTCAGAAGGTCATTCCGACCATTGTGTTTGGTGCTGAAGCGGGTTGGAATCTAGATCAGTCTATGGCAAAGATTGGAAGGCATCTTTTGGAAACGTGCACTGAGGCTTCCCCACTATATTCCCATATCGGCGTTGAGATGAATTGGCACTCAATTCACTCCACATGAGTCATTTGGAAATCTCTCTCCACCTTGAGGAAAATGTACTGTAGCCAAAAGATACCAGCATATAAAATATTCAAGATTGGAACCGATGACATGCAATCCAAATGAATCCAAATCTAGAAACAAAAACTAGATGACATAATGGAAGCAGCTAACATAAACCGACCCCGAGCTAATCAATCGTCCCCAACATGCTAAAAAAAACTAGAAAAATGGGATTTGATTGAAAACATCGAAAAACGCATAGAACTCAAAACTGCTCTCCCACTAGGCTCAGGAGAAATCAAACTACATAAGCCACCGAAATACCTATTAGACTGCCCTTCACGTTACCACAGGAACAGGTTCCTAAAATTCAGGCTAAATGCCCTAAACAATTGGGAAATGCTCTGTATAAGACGAAACAAAGACATCGCGGACAACAAATGCAGATTCTGTGGAACAGGAGAAACAGATTCTTTAAAACACTTGATAATTGCCTGCACAGGCACAACTAGCCATCGGACTTTGCACTTGAATAGTTTCAAACCTCAGAACAATGACATGAATGAATGGTGGACATATGTAAGTGTTGGTCAAAACATCAAGTAATCATGTTGGCTAATTGATTACCTAGATATGATTCTTTGTGATAAAGCTTGTGCCTGATGAACGTCACCTGCATAAAATCAACAGTCTAAATAATAAGGATCTATAAGAACCACTAACATTCTATAACCAATGACTGTGAATATGGACTTGGGTGATGTGATGTGGATGATGCATAATTGTGACAAAAGTTTGATATTGATTTATTGAACTGTAGTTTCTTACAATAAAAAAATATATAAAGTGACTATTGCACGGTCAGCTGAAACACATTGCATAGTTGTTAGATCTGTCATTTACCCTTAATGCAAATTATTTCTGCTTGCGATGTACTGACAGGTGTTATTACCCCACTTAATAGTGCCCAATTTGTGAAGTGCATGCTGGCCTCATGTGACAGAACACTTAACTTGGGAGCTGTCGTGAACTCTGGGGAGTGTGCCATATGGAATGTTCTGTTCCCTGCAGAACACCGATTTGGGGTAGACCTGTATCGCAAAGATACAGCAAAAATATGGTGCATCCTATCATGTAGCATGCTTGTGGAATATATCATTTTCAAGCTGGTATTTTACATAGCAGTTTGCACTGCACTCGCCTGCCCCCCACCCCACCCACCACCACTTTGGGTATCACCGCTATGTTCTGAGTATTTGAAGAGATTCTTGGGGACTGTCCTTTTGAGAGGGAGTTGGTTGATGGTGACTACCTTCTGGGTGTAGTTGCCTCGAGCGCTGCCAGAATGTTTGATAGACGGCACCTATCCTATTCTCAAATATAAACAAAGGGGCCCAGCCTGAGGGGACTGCAAAAACGGAGTCTCTTAAAGGATAGTTCCGGGACTTTTTTTTTTTTTATTGTTCCTACGGTTCGGCCATGTGTTTTTTAAGCATAAATCGGTAGATCGTAGAAAACTTTCCTATGGACCTTACCCGACTTTTCGTCCATTAACGCACTCGAAATCAGCCGCCATTTTGTGATAATCCTATCATTTCCCCCCATCGACCTGGCTCACCTGCGTTTGCGGCACTAAATCATATCCCCCGCCCCTGAAACAGACTTTATCAAAACATTCATATTCCCCGCCTCTATCCGTGACGTGACTGTGCTGCGTAGGCAAACGCGCCCAGGCGTCTTCTACGCGACTCCACACAGAACCCGGAAACCAACACAGATCAGCTCACAACACAGCGCGCCACAATTCGGAATATGAAACTGTACTTTTAAATCAAACCGCAAGATTGTAAATTTGGTAAAGTACATTTATTTGACATCAAATGTTTAGAGAATATTCAGCGATTTGCATTTTTCTTTGCTCTCGATCCAAAATAGTTCGTCTTGAGGCAAGCGATGTTCGTGTGCAGTACACAGGGTGTTGGTTTACGATAAAATAAGCTCTTCGGTCGCACTGATAATCGCATGGCTGTTCCAACAACGAGGCACTAGGCCACCACAACAGTATGTATGTTGCATCTAGCCATTAGTACCGCGCAAGGGCATACTTGTACTTGGCGATCGTCCCATAAAATGGTCAGGGTGGTAACGTTGTTCACGCGGAGAAGCAACTGGCGGTTGTAAAAGCCATCCGCCGGTGTCTGGTACTCGTGACACATACAATAATGAAGGATGTACCTGTTTTAAAAACATAAAAAATGAAATTAGTCTCACCATCAGATCTTTATTAAAATTATTCATTTTATATATTAGGTCGGGAAATTATTTCATAGCTAGGACAGTGCAACTGGGTATTATACGTCATTTCCAGTAACCCACCCCCTCTCCTCTGCCTTTTTCAGAGCCGCCTGAGCGCCAGTGGACCACTTCGTCACTGATATGATATAATATGGCATTTGTAACGCGCCTATACACGTGTTTCAAGGCGTGGCGAGGCAGGGAGGGCGGGGGGAACAAGGAGAAGACAGACAACGATCCTACTAGGCCAGGTGTCCTTCAGATCGCGCAAGTGCAGGGGTAGGGGGAAGGTAAAAGTGCAAGGGGAAGGGGAGGGGGGAAGTGGAGTACAAGGTAAGTAGCATAAAATAATAAATACATAGGGCCAGCTAGTGGCGAGTGCAAGGTAAGTGCAGAACAAGTGCTGGGAAGGGGGGGCTGTAGGATACTGAGACAGTCCCCCAGTGCAGGGGGTTGACAGGGAGGCAGTGCAGGTGGAGAGTGGAAGGGCCCAGGACCGAGGTCGCAGACAGTGGACCAGTTGTAGCAGGGGAGAGGGAGAGAGAAAGCAGAAGCAAAGAGGAAGGTTTTGAGGTGCTTCCGTAAAAGGAGATGGTTCTCCTCAAGATAGTGCGCGGTACAAAACAATATGCCACATAGAACGAACAAGTACAACTTAACCCGTCTTTAAAGCTACTGTATAGTAATTAAATTGCGGTATAAACTCATCTAAAGAGTTACTTACATTATATTAGCATTTTCCATTGTGTCTGTGCGTAGGGCAGCCCCGAAATACCACTCCTTCTATGCCGACGTTATTTCTTCTAATGAACGAACATTAAATGGCTTTCGTTTCTGAAATTATATTCATTATCGTTTCTTACGTTATTGCCCCACACCCCCAAAAAGAAGTCTTTCGGGATGGTCCCGGCCTGTCAAGGTCAAATAACAATAGAACCTTATACTGAGTCGTGGGCCATTCCGGCACCCGAGCAAAAAATCAAAGCAGCTGACCTTCACTTTGAACGAGCACACATTCCTAGTTAGCTACATTCAGTGTAAGCAGTACAAAAAAGAATGTGGGTGAGGCGGGCACTCCCGGTCCTGGTCAATTGAACCTGTTGCAAAAAATATAATAAGTAGCTGGGTCAAATCCCAAAATGGACAAATATTCACATGGTTAGATCCCTTCTGCTGCAAATCAGGTACTCAGTAATAACAGGGTTAAATCCCTCAGCTGCAGTTCTGTGGTCTGTAGTTGTTCTCCTCCTAGCGCTTTCTTATCTCAAATAATCATCAGGGAGGCTGTTGAGCAGGTGTCTAATTAGACTCAAAGGATTCTGGTAGCTGTAGTGAAAACGTTTTTTCTGTTCAGGTGACCAGCAACCGACACCCCTCCAAAGCACAAGTCCTTCCCAAATTTGGGGGAGGGGATAGAACCATCTTTATGATTCTCCAAAAGTGGGGCACAGTCACCCCGAGGAGGGGTGTCGGTTGCTGGTCACCTGAACAGAAAAAAACGTTTTCTCAATGAGCTCTGCTTTAGGTGGACATGGAACAGAGGCAATGTTGGGTGGCAATGCAGTTGTCCCCTGCACAGGTTCGTTCACAACTCCATGTATGTGCCTATCTAGGACATCAACAATAAGTCTCTCAATAAACTCATATTGCATATCCTGAAACACTGGTTTGATCACCCATTGTTTACTTCTTTTAGTGAAGGCCTTATTGTAGCGAAGCGTCCCTAAAGTTCCGGTCGTCCTACTTTGTTGACGGCCAACATTATGGTTATGTGCCAAGACCGCTAGAAGAGTCCGATTTATCATGCCCTCCACCAAAATGCAATCGTTTTGGCCTGTACTTTAGGCACATATTGTGGAACACCTCCAAATCTCCTGTGTGGCAGAATTCCGTGAGTCCCCTCAAATCTCTTGTTATAGTTTTATCAAATACAATCTTTTCAATGGCTTTGTGAGTGGGTGATGAAGGAATCAACCACTTCTTCTTCCGTGCCTCCTCTGTGGACAAATGGCCATGTTCACAATTGTGGAAATGTTGGTTTGTGGTCCAGCGGTGAACGTTGCTACAGTGTAGCATTACTGACCGCCATTTTTCCAGTAGAATTTCCAACGACCCTCCACATGTTTTTGAGCTCCACCAAAGATGGTTGCTGATTGACTTGGACCACTGTGAAATACCTTGCATATCTTTTTTTTTACCTGCAGCCGACATTTTTTTATTGATTGTTTTTGCAAGATGCCATACGTCAAATTGGTGATTTATATTTTTGTACTCTTCTCTCATTGTCTTGGCAATTGAAACGTGTCTGTCCGTGGCTATCAGGTCGATCACCATTCCCTGCGATTGTAGTTCTTGCAATGATGCTACAAAGCCAACTTTCTCCATGGCCACTGAGGATATACTTTGTGACACCTGCAAGACCACCGAACTCACAATTTTCTTACTTTCCATGTCCTGAAAGTGGTAGGTGCAGTACTTGGCTGAAAATCCTGGGCTGTCGCACTGTCCATCACCGGCTAGCCTGAACCGTTTGTCCGCGAATGTACTATCAATAGACATTTTTTCCATTCTCCAAGCTTCGCTAATGGCTGGAAATAGATAATCGATTTGGTATTTGTAGAACTGAGTTTTCGCAATGAAATGGATTCCCACAAACTGAAAGAAATACTCTAACTTTTTAAAACTTGAACCACTAAAAAGTGCGGCCGCTGCACAAAGTAGATTGCCTGCTGGCAGTTGCCCCAGCATGGGTTGTGCAGACCATGAGAAAGGATGATATTTTGTACAGGTGGCATGCATTTTAAGGTTAGTGCCTCGAATTGCACGAGTCACATTAATCAATGGCTCCCCACATACTTCCCACCAACCGAATGCCCACATTTCATCCGAATAATAATATCAAACAACTATCGAATACAATGAATTTGGCCTCCTTCCTTATACTGTCACTCTGCATCCCAGCTGGTTCGGCCTGTAACGTTGAGGACATGTCACTCACATGAAAGGTAGAATCTCTGATATCGTCTTCCGCTATGTTCAGTGATATTGATGGTGTTTCATTGTC
Source organism: Ambystoma mexicanum (assembly GCF_040938575.1). Lineage (NCBI taxonomy): Eukaryota > Metazoa > Chordata > Amphibia > Caudata > Ambystomatidae > Ambystoma > Ambystoma mexicanum. The sequence continues at coordinate 211,685,725 of NC_090934.1, forward strand.
GTCCACTTCATTCTCTTCCATTGCAACATCTGTTCCTTCTCCGGCGATGGGTGAATAAAACAATTTCTTCAACTTTCTCGCGGTCTTAGTCTTTGCGGGTGTGGATTCTGTGAATTGATCTCCGACTGCATCCGAACTACCAGGAGGACATTCACCATCAATGGCTGGTGGTGGTATAGCTCCGTTGTCAATCACTTCATATTCTTCCCATTGGCACGATGCATCTCCAGTCTCAAGTCCCTGCCAAAAGGTTTGACAAGCAACATCTCTTGTTCGCTTCACTGTCTGTGTAGATCTAGTTCGTACACCCACTCGCAACTAGAGGACAGATTGGAAAAGGGATGTTCAGTTTAAACACAACTTACAGTATTGAACTATTAACAGTGAAAAACAACATAATATAGTGACCAGGACACTAACCTTCTTTTGCTTTCTTTTCTTTGAAACTTTCTTGCCTCGAACTTCAACATCAGGACGCTGTTGCTCCGACTCGTGTGTGCATGTCTCCACTTCCTCTTGCGCTGCAACGACTATATTTTCATGATAGGCACATTCATCACGCACTGACGCTCCATCGACTCCCTGAAACATAGAACTTTCATTAGTATGTATAATAATATTGAAAACACAAAATGTACTTGGGGACCAATACCCACGTACATCTCAATAGCAAAACACGAATGAACGCATTGTGTAGAACATTCAAACGACAATTATTCACGCATTGTTGATCTAGTTAGATGGAACTGTCAAGATCCATACCTCGGGCTCCGCATAGACTTCCATTGATGATATTATTGAAGATGACGCTTCAGCAACTCCCTGAAACACAGTAATTGCATTAGTATGGTTTTCTATTTTGTTAAAAAGAACATAAACTTTGTGCAGGCGTCAACGGCTCATCTAAATAGACCTGCACAAATGATCAGTTGTCTAAAATAAGTAATGGATATCTAAATATGATTCGATTTGCTCGATCGTTGGAAGTGTCACCACCCAGAGATCTGCATCAACTATTAGGGGTGATGTTCTTGTAGAATATTGCGCCGACCCGTAACTGCATGCTCCCCCTTCTTCTTGGACTAATGCTCCATCGACTCCCTGAAACATAGGACTTTCATTAGTAATGAACACAATATTGAAAAAAGAAGACGCATAGGAGGGCGACGACAGGACATATCAATAGCTAAAAACGAAAGAAACATTGTGTGTAACAATCACGCTACAAGAATGCAAGATCTGATGATTTCCATCGATGGAACTGTCCGGAAACGTACCTAGAGCATCTGAGTGACATCAACGGTTGTCGTCAATGCGTTGGACTCCTCAGCATCTCCCTGAAAGACAGTACTTGCATTATTTTGGATAACAATAATTATAACTGAAAACAAAGACTAGAGGACGAGTACTAGGGTGTACCATTAGGTAAAATAATTACACGATAAATTAAAACTATTGATTTACATGCCTAAAACAAGTCAGTGGCATAATAGCTAAGTAAGATTACCCGATAGGCGCTTGAAGTGGCTGATGACTGCAATAACGACACGGATGGAGAATCTTCCGCCTTCATATTGAGTGGATACATAAATGGGGAAATTATTGTTAGCTAATGCTACACACTACCGCAAGGCCGAGAGCTAAATCCGTAAACTTGACTCACCAGTGGAGGGATGTGGACGAATAGAGTGGGAATAGCGGTTGAGAGCAATTTTCGCTTCGCTCGCGGTGTGTTCTTCTTTATTAGCAATGATGTGGAGTACATGTCTGAGCTAAAGTGCCTGCTGCAGATGCGGTATCGATCACCCCTCTTGTCCGCAAAGACTTCTAGGACTCTACTTTCAAGCTCAGACGGTGGATATCCGCAATATCGGACCCATTCTCTTATCTGATCTATTGTCTTAGGGAAAACATGCATTATAGTACCTTCAGATTTTTTATGGGTCTTTGAAGGGCAACAGCCAATGGAACAGGCAGGCATTGTGGAAAGTTCTGAAAAGTAAAGATCAACAATTCTCTATGAATACCAATGTGTTAAAAAATTAAATGACACATAAAAGGTTCAATGCAAGGTTCGTTTTGGTTCTTGGAACTATACACGTTATTCACATGCGGATAAGTATTTGAATAACTTTAAAAAAATAGAAAAATAATTTGACTAAACTCAGAACATGTGACTAGTTCATTGCATGTACTGTCTTGAACGAAAAGAAAACATGGATGCAATTTGATGACTACTAGCAAATAGATATAAATTAAAAAATTGGACGCAAAATGATTATGGTACATGGCCTTACCTTGACGAACAAACAGTTAGATGCAGGGATCAGAGTAGTTTCTTGTCGTAGAACAGGGAGCAGTTCACAGGTTGCAAACTGACGAGTTTGCTCGAAGTGGTCACGGAAGTTCACAGAGACGAAGAGCAGATAACCAGCACCTTCACGGGTTGACTAGCAAAGCGCAAAGAAGTTCTCATTAGAAATATGAAGTGGGTTATAAAGAATTCGAAACAGGGGTGTGCTTGTGAATTAATGACGTGAATATGTCGTGGCATTATGCGGTTTGCAGGGGGGCGTCCAGCGTGAGGGGGGATGCTTGGCAGGAGACACGGGGTCTGGAGGTAGACATGGGAACAACAACCCATGCTCTATAGACCACTTTGAAGTGTACATGGTCTTTGGCACCTCTTGGCCTTTATCGCTCCCTGACAGCTCCACTTGCCAGCGCAAGTACCCCGGTGCGAACTGCCTTTGATAGGGCGGGGGTTGGATTGGGGCGGTGGTCGTGCAGACAAGACTCGTTTGCCGCAGGGCCTCACCAAGGAGAGGCCATCTAACTGCATGTAAGAGGCAGGCTGCAGGATCTAGTACATGGAAGGCAGGGGGGTGAGTTTATAAATACCTCACCCTCCCAGGAGAATATATGGGTGCAGTTCACCCTGGAGACCCTGGATGCCTAGGCAGTTAGTCAGCAGCAGGCTGGCCTGTGGTAGCAAGGCGGCACGGGCCAGAGGGGGTCATCTCTGTACCCGGTGCCCAAAAGGATGATTTATTATGATCAACCATATTGATTATTTACCTATAACCATGTTTTGTATCAATAAAATCCAACGGCCTTTTATTGCCAACGCTTGAACAAAGTGGTGTGGTAAGTATTTTTGGGGGAGGAGGCAAGGCCGGGAGGCTTGATGCCAACCCGCAAAATAACATATGTATGTCTGCTGCATATGGGTTCAACGGTTATGTGGATTGAAGGTGGGCGGCCTGCGTGAGGGAGGATGCTGGCCGGAGACATGTGGTGTGACAAGACAAGGCACAGGAAGACTATTCAATGGAGACACACTAGATTCATTTAAAAAATCAAAACAACCATTGTTAAAATATATGTTGGGTTTTATTTTAGATCTTAATTTCAATTGAACATAAATAATAAACATTACACATTGTAAAGTTCCGGTTGCAGCACATCCAGGGAAAATCTGCGGTATTGTCCACTGTCGCTGGGGAAATGTTGTCTAATGGCAAGTACCGCACAGGCAGGTATTACTCTCCGAACGCGGTGTCCGAGCCTCCCGTGAAGCCACCAAGTGAAGCAACGATAGGCCACCAGCCTGTACCACCGGTGAAAAAGAAAGATGCAAACGGTATTAAAATGACAAAACTTTCTTATCAATGTCGATGAAGGTAAAAAATGTCATTCTGCTTTGAAAAAAATTCTATCTAGAAAATGCACAATATGGACCCAATTTACATGCGTTCGAATGATATGTAGATGTCATTTTATATGTGGGAGACGACCATGAAATAGTAGTGGCATCATTGACATCACAACCAGAGTATACTTACTCGTTACTCGGATTACGCGGACGAACAGTGCCGCGAAGTTCGTGCATAAGCACCATCATCATCCTCAACACGGTCCGTGAGAGGCAGGCTTCCCTGAACTCTGGCAGCTCGGTGATGCATTGCGGACTTGGCTCGCCTTCCGAAATGTAGGCCAAGCACCCGGAATTTTCACGGCAGCAGCAGTTCTCCTCCTCAGTTGGCATTAGCTCGCACCGATTGCACGTGCACCAGGTGGAGACGCCGTCCATGCGACATGGTCCAGGCTCTTCATCCGTTGACTGGTCCTCCCAACTGCCGTCCGAATCCCCATCGTTTTCGCGTGCTTGCCTTTCCAGTAGTTCCTCCTCGGTGTACTCGGGCTCGTACATATACGGCATTATTGTAGCCATTGTGTGGTAAAGAAAGTAAAATCATTTACAGAGATGGTACAGGTGTTCACAAGGCCTAGAAGCGGCGAAGGTAGCTGACCAGAGCACAGAAACGAGTCACAGAATACTCAAAGTAACACAGAGAGAGTAATGGAATCGAAAATCTGCTGCTGTGTGTTGTGAAACGGTGTGTTTATACTTATTGAGGAAAGAGGCTTCCTGCCATTTCCATGGCGACACTTCATTAGCTGAGGCGCAGCGATTGTTGACACGAAACGTGCTTTGGCGTTGGGAAATGGGCGGTACGCGTCTGCTGATGTCAGGCTCAGGGGCGGGGGATTTGATTTAGTGCCGCAAACGCAGGTGAGCCAGGTTGATGGGGGGGAAATGATAGGATTATCACAAAATGGCGGCTGATTTCGAGTGCGTTAATGGACGAAAAGTCGGTTAAGGTCCATAGGAAAGTTTTCTACGATCTACCGATTTATGCTTAAAAACACATGGCCGAACCGTAGGAACAATAAAAAAAAAGTCCTGGAACTATCCTTTAAGAAACGTGTTCTGTGCTCCAGTGTTGCTCTTTTGAAGTTCCAACGATGCAATGAGTGCAAATGGGTTTGGCATTCGCACCATGAACTGGTAACATGTTCCCGTCTGCTGTACCTGCCCCGCAGTGCCGCCATGATCTCTCCACCCAGCCGGGCTGCATCTGGGAAACTTTCTGCCCCACTGCCACCGCTTAGCCGGGGGATAGATTTATGGACTAATAAAGGGAGTGCTGGGCCTAGTAAAATCGATGCCTCCCTCTTGGAGAGCAGGTTGGGCGGATATTAAATGGCTGCTGCTGGGGGATGTAGACTAATGTCAACCAGCGCTAATCCTCCACCACTGTCATGCAATAAAGCCAGCCACAAGCCAAGGGACGCTCCGTTTGCAAGAGGGATTTTGAGAATACCATGCTGGAACCAACCCAGCCTTGTTCTGCCGTGTGACCGTCATGTTCAAAGACGCCCTGCACTTTAACACATTTTGAAACGCAGCAACACGACTTTTGTAACTAACATGCTACATGTAACCTTGAAATGTAACCGCACCTAGATGCCTGCAGGTTTAGTGCACTTTATAAATGTAAACAATACAATACAACTTTGGCAGCATGCACAATATAGATGGGTATAAAGGAAATTGACTGCAACACGTTACATTTATAAAGTCATTTTTAAATTGCAGTACACATGGTTTGAAACATGGAGAAAACCGGTCATGCACAGAAAATGACTGTACCAAAAAATGCCACAGCCTAAAATGACACTGTCCACAAACGGTATGCGCATAGTTACAGATCGGTGTATATTATTCATCGGGCGGCACTACCCTGATTCGAACTATTAATACTGAACCCTGGAACATGGTTGTAAGGGAGAAAACTATTTTCGGAAGCTTGCTGGCTGAGAATAGAAAAACGGATGCTAGATGAAACATTGAAATGCTGGGCACAGTGCACTGCTGCCACCTAGAGGCTTCACGGACAGTGCATCATCTTTACCATTAACAAAGAATTCCTGAAGAGACTCGCCCGCCTGGACTAGTAGATGTAAAATGATACATGACCTGTCAAAAAAGTACTCGCCTATGCACGTGGATTTTTCGAGTCTTGGAAGAAATATGTAAAGTGACGGGTCAAAGATTACACCCAAGTTGCAAGAAGAAAAAGGGTAAGAAGGAGAAAAGGCAGGGAAGGAGGAACAGTGGGGGGAATCGTAGTAGCAGGAAACAATAGAACCTTGGTTTTTGAGGTATTAAGATGGAGAAAATGTGAGACATCCAGCAGAGATGCAGTTGGAGACAGTGTAAAGGGTCATCAAAAGAAGAGAAGGAAAATGCTATCTGGGTATCCTCAGTATAAAGATGAAAAGAGATTAAGACGAAATGAGAGCAGAAAGGGGGGCAGTGTAAAGCGAGAAAAGCAGGGGACCAAGGACAGATCCTTGAACACCATAAAGAAGGGTGTGGGAAGTGTCTCCAGCCCACGTTACAGAGTAAGAGCGCTGGGAAAGGTAAGAGTGAAACCATTTGAGAACCAAGCCCGATAGACCAAGAGTGGAAAGGGAGAAAATTGGAAGAGACTGGTCAACCGTATCGAATGCCGCTGAACGATCCATGTGTATAAGGATTGAGTATTTGGAGTAACTAGCTGTAAGAGGATTGAAAACATGGTTGAGGGCGGTCTCAGTTGACGAAGGTCTCAATCCAGATTGAAGAGGCTGGAGCCAATGAAGATTGAGAGAGGCTGAGACTTGTGAGTAAGCAGCACGCTCAAGAAGTTTAGAGAAGAATGGAAGAACAGAAATTGTAAGTAAATTAGCAGGGCTAGAGGGATCAATGGATGGTTTCTTATAGATGGGGAGAAACAGTGTTGGAACTGATGGATTTGTAAACCCTGGCCTGATGAGACAGGGACACTTCCAGCCAGACCAATTCACGATGGCTTGGAGTGCAGTGTAGGCTAAATCTCAAGAGGAGTGAGAATGATTAGGGTCTTTACTATTAGACAGGAGTATGCCAAAATATACTATTTATTAGGCCCAAAAATCGACACATGAAAAGGAATAGAAAAATAACACACAAGCAACACGCTATGTAAAATCTACACAATCACTGGAGTCCATACGATCAAGTTAATAATGCCACCAATACCTGAAAAGGAAAGGGTGATTACCTTTCAGAGCATAGACTAACTTCAGAAGTGAAAATCCTAGCTTTATAAGTTCAACCCTACGGAATGGAGCCTTGTTGCTCAATGTACGATGCATGCATAAAAGTGCTTGGTCGTGCGTCACAAAGTACCTTTTTAGGAAGCTTTTTAGGAAGCTGGAAAAGAGGGGGACAGAATTCTCAATGTGAAAACAGGAGTCAGAAGGGGATCTGCTGCGATGAACAAAGCTATTCCCAACTTTCGGCGGACTTTAGGAAGCGGGGGCCACCCAAGCCAAAGGGAGGACCACAAGAAATCCCCTATGCGTAAAACGTTATGGATGATGTTAGGCAAGATTGTATGCAGTACCCTTTGGGTGCACTACAACAACCCTGACCTCCTGGCAATAGGAACCCAACCTTTGATAGAAGTCTGTACTACACAGGTTGGTAGCGGGATGAGCAGCCAGGCTCATCGCAAGAAGGGGTCAATGTGAGCAGTAGGGGAGTTGCACAGAGATTTAAAGTGACAAGTATTCAAATAAACTTACACACAAGGTTTCTAGATTAAACAATTATGTAAGTCAGTATGAGTAAGCCTTTTTCAGAAGGGGCAATATAGTAACACACAAATACACTTCTAAATACAAACTTTTAGTTTCTCTAAATAAGCAAGTACCCATTTAGGATGGCACACAGACACTTCCCACACCCTCAGGTGACTTAAATAGCTAGGATACTGTGGACATTAATATATTACTGTTGCATTTAGAGCAATACGTGGAATATGTCAAAGAAAAGGGTTCTTAGAACACAACAAGAGATCACGCACATTTTCTGAAGCAGGTAAGTACTTTTGGTAACCCCCAATGCAAAGTAAGTTAACCCCTTCCTGGAAGGAAGACGAAACAAAAGCCAGAGGGAAGAGGTGTCATTCAGTGAGCTAGGCCAAAGTCCATTTGGACAAAAGTCTAGGTGAGCTGAAGCAATTCTTGTAGGTAGATAAAAGTTTTGCACAATGTTTTAGAAGTCTTTGTAGAAAAGAAGAAATCAAAATAGGGCCACGAGCTGATTGGGCTTGTGAGGTAAAGAAGCTGTTAGCAACTCTACAGAAGCAACCAAGACAAGTCTCTACTGAGAACAAGTGAGGCTACACAACTATAGGTAAGTTCTCTTCGACACTTTTGGTTGAAGAAATGGCTCCAGTTGGCTTCTGTTCATGTCCAGCTCTGCAGATCCTATGTTCCTGGGCCTCAGTCATTGGGGACAAGAGGGAGGATGTCTCGAGGACTCCTGCACTGCAATGGGTCGGTCTGCAACAGAAAAGGACCAAACTCTATTGAGTGGCACATCGCGGTTTCAGCTCCTCGTGTCTCAGCAAATAGCACCAGTGTGGACTCTTGGCTGTTGAGATGGGCTTTCCTTGCATCTGGGGTCCAGAACTCTGAGGTGTCTCAGGCTTGGTCAGTCCTGCTTCCTGGGGCTCTTGGCCAACTTTAAAAGCAATGCACGCAATCTGGTGTTCCTCACCCTGGCTCTTCGGTTCCCGCAGCAACTGCAGTCAAAATACAACCAGCTTTGTGAGGATGTCCAGACAGGCTTACTTTGGAGTCGATTGATACCACCAACTCAAGGGGAGAAGTCGTCCTTGCAGGGTTTCTCTAGTTGAGGCGAATTCAGAGCTTCAGCACAGCAGCAGGGCTTCACCGGGCAAACCAACGGTCCAGGAGTTGCAGCAGGCATTTCTTACAAGTTCTTCTTCAGATTCCTTTGTCCGGTGGTCGACTCTGCCTTCCAAGCCAAAAAGCCTTGCCTTTTATGCTGGTTTCTCCCATTCATTCCAGCCTAGCTGCCAGTCAAACAGCAGGGTGGCTGTCCTTGCCGGATAGCCAGCAGCACAATCACCTTTGGGTGCATTCCTGTAACCAAGGTGATTAAGCACAGGGAGTTTCTAGCACCTCCCTCACTTCCTGCCCCTGCCAGGCATACTGGAGCCAGAGGCGGGCTTCACTCGTGAATCACGGCAAAGACCAAACGAACAAAGGGACCAAACCTGGTTTGGCGCGTAGGGTAAATCGCAAGGAGGACCTTTCCACAAAAATTGTGAAAAAAGACCGGGCCATTTTGACAGAACACAGCCCACGGTAAAAGCACATTACGGTAGTTAAAAGTAAATCACTGCCACCAGCCATTCATCGAGGAAAGGGTAACATAAAAATATTACATGAGAAGCTAGACAAAGGGGATACTAAGTAACCCCTCCAGCACCCTATTGTAAGATGGCGTGTGCTGTGTCTAGGAAGTTACAATGTAAGTAAAGTCAGTTTCACTTCACTGCTCTTGGAAACGGTAGTTTATCCAAGAGAAGGCATTTAAATCTTCAGGCAATCTGAAAGACTTCCCTGTGCCACTGCACTGAAGGTGCTGTGTGGTATAATATAAAAAAGCCTATGGAGTTTGTCGGAATCAACAACCAAAAACAGTGCTCGAGTCATAGCAAAAATACATGAGTGGGAAAAAGGGTTGTGCTCTCTCCAGGTAAACAATTAAAGTCCTCAAAATCCAGCAAAGGTGCTGGGGGTCTCTAAGGTAGAGGCGAATTGGCGCATTTTTGAGAATTCTCCCTAACAGATGAACAAGGGGCCACCGGTAAGTGACTTCAGTACTCCCTGCCCATACCTCGGTTTTGGTCCAAACCTGGCAGATCTGGAAGCGGTCGTCTGTTCGATTTCCTGTGCTTGGTTCGGCTTCAAAGTGCACAGGCACTGCAGGTGCAAATGCTGGGCCAGTTTGTAACGGGAGCTGTAACTCTCAATTAAGGTGATGTACAAAGAAAACAAGGATGCAGCGGATCTCGGGTACAAGAAGGAATACAGGAAAACCGCCTTTCACGACAGTCACTGTAACACAGGCACCCAACTCTATCTGATGCAGCCTTCTGTCTTCAATTAAGTGAAAAGGTGCTTTGCAGTGCAAGTTAGGATTCCCCAGAGTTTCGAGTCAAAACTCTACACAGCGACACTACAGCACGGTTTGACAAGTGCACTGGATGGCCCAGGGAATCTTCCGAACAAGCTCTTTTGCAGGGCAACCAGGCGTCGAGTGATTAGTCCCAACACTTCAAAGGTTCAAAGCACCTTTCGCAGGTCTGAGATTATGCGCAAAGCATGACTCTACCGGGACAACAGCAGGTTCAGGGTGCCAACCTTCAGCGGGTCGGAGGATAGTCAACCTGCAATCTGTATCATTTTAGCTTTTATTGTGTATTTTTCAGCATTTCCGCGGCTTCAGACTGCATGGGGGTCACTCAAAGATGGCCTCCGCCTATTATGGCACACTGTCGCCCAGCAACACTACCCTTATCTGATTGGGCCACCACAACAACTTCCCTCGCCTGGTTCTGCCAGAAGGCACGAGCCGGCCCCATTCGCAAGGCACCATAATAAGGCACGGAGCCTGTCCTGTGCCTGTATTCCCGAGCGTGCAGCTAATCGTCGGATGGGCTGGAGCCCATCCCCTGCCTGCCGCACCTCAGCTGATCGAGCTGACGAGGACCAGCTGGCTTCCTCATCCCACCGCCACCAGATCGGACAGGAGTCCTGCCTCCCAGAGGGAGAGGGTGCAGGGTACGTGCACCCAGTCAACCTGCAATCTGTGTCATTTTAGCTTTTATTGTGCATTTTTTGGCATTTCCGCGGCTTCAGACCGCGTGGGGGTCACTCCAAGATGGCCGCCTCCTATTATGGCACTCTGTCGCCCAGCAACGCTACCCTAATCTGATTGGGCCACCACAACAATTTCCCTCGCCTGGATCCGCCAGAAGGCACGAGCCGGCCCCATTCGCAAGGCACCATCATAAGCCACGGAGCCTGTCCTGTGTCGCCAGTGCCCAGGGCCATAACCCTGGGCAGACTCAGCCGAACTATTATCAAGTATCCTGGTAAGCTGTGTAGTAACAACCTACC